>NC_091195.1:3249446-3593196 GCF_040958095.1 Procambarus clarkii | reverse complement strand
TACCATCAACCACCACAACCATCAACCACCACAACCATCAACAAACACTACCATCAACCACCACAACCATCAACCACCACAACCATCAACACTACCATCAACCACCGCAACCATCAACAAACACTACCATCAACCACCCAACCATCAACAAACACTAATATGAACCTCCACAACCATCAACAAACACTAATATTAACCACCACAACCATCAACAAACACTAATATGAACCACCACAACCATCAACAAACACTACCATCAACCACCACAACCATCAACCACCACAACCATCAACAAACACTACCATCAACCACCACAACCATCAACAAACACTACCATCTACCACCACAACTATCAACCACCACATCCATCAACCACCACAATTATCAACAAACCCTAATATCAACCACCACAACCATCAACAACCACAACCATCAACAAACACTACCCTCAACCATCAACCACCACAACTATCAACCCCCACAACCATCAACAAACACAACCATCTACCATCAACCAACACAACTATCAACCACCACAACTATAAACCACCTCAACTATCAACAAACACTACCATCAACCACCACAACCATCAACAAACACTACCATCAACCACCACAACCATCAACCACCACAACCATCAACCACCACAACCATCAACCACCACAACTATCAACCATCACAACCATCAAACACCACAACCATCAACCACCACAACCATCAACCACCACTACCATCAACCACCACAACCATCAACAAACGCTACCATCAACCACCACAACTATAGACAAACACTACCATCAACCACCACAACCATCAACAAACACTACCATCAACCACCACAACCATCAACCACCACAACTATCAACAAACACTACCATCAACCACCACAACCATCAACCACCACAACTATCCACCACCAAAACCAACAAACACTACCATCAACCACCACAACCATCAACCACCACAACCATCAACCACCACAACCATCAACCACCACAACCATCAACCACCACAACCATCAACCACCACAACCATCAACAAACACTACCATCAACAAACACTACCATCAACCACCACAACCATCAACAAACACTACCATCAACCACCACAACCATCAACAAACACTACCATCAACCACCACAACCATCAACAAACACTACCATCAACCACCACAACCATCAACCACCACTACCATCAACAAACACTACCATCAACCACCACAACCATCAACAAACACTACCGTCAACAAACACAACCATCAACTACCACTACCATCAACAAACACTACCATCAACCACCACAACCATCAACAAACACTACCATCAACAAACACTACCATTAACCACCACAACCATCAACCACCACTACCATCAACCACCACAACCATCAACAAACACTACCATCAACCACCACAACCATCAACAAACACTACCATCAACCACCACAACTATCATCAAACACTACCATCAACCATCACAACCATCAACCACCACAACCATCAACAAACACTACCATCAACCACCACAACCATCAACCACCACAACCATCAACAAACACTACCATCAACCACCACAACTATCAACCACGACTACAATCGACAAACACTTCCATCAACCACCACAACCATCAACCACCACAACCATCAACCACCACAATTATCAACAAACACTACCATCAACCACCACAACCATCAACCACCACAACCATCAACAAACACTACCATCAACCACCACAATCAACCACCACAACCATCAACAAACACTACCATCAACAAACACTACCATCAACCACCGCAACCATCAGCCATAGCAACCATCAATCACCACAACCATCAACCACCACAACCATCAACCACCACAACCATCAACAAACACTACCATCAACCACCACAACCATCAACCACCAAAACCATCAACAAACACTATTATCAACCACCACAACCATCAACCACCGCAATCATCAACCACCACAACCATCAACCACCACAACCATCAACAAACACTACCATCAACAACCACAACCATCAACCACCGCAACCATCAACGACCACAGCCATCAACCACAACAACCATCAACAAACACTACCATCAACCACCACAACCAACAACCACCACAACCATCATCAAACACTACCATCAACCACCACAACCATCAACAAACACTCCCATCAACCATCAACCACCACAACTATCAACCACCACAACCATCAACCATCACAACCATCAACAAACACTATTATCAACCACCACAACCATCAACCACCACAACCATCAACCACCACAACCATCAACAAACACTACCATCAAACACCACAACCATCAACCACCACAACCATCAACAAACACTAATATGAACCACCACAACCATCAACAAACACTAATATGAACCACCACAACCATCAACAAACACTACCATCAACCACCACAACCATTAACCACCACAACCATCAACAAACACTACCATCTACCACCACAACCATCAACAAACGCTACCATCAACCACCACAACTATAGACAAACACTACCATCAACCACCACAACCATCAACAAACACTACCATAAACCACCACAACCATCAACCACCACAACTATCCACCACCACAACCATCAACAAACACTACCATCAACCACCACAACCATCAACCACCACAACCATAAACCACCACAACCATCAACAAACACTACCATCAACAAACACTACCTTCAACCACCACAACCATCAACAAACACTACCATCAACCACCATAACCATCAACAAACACTACCATCAACCACCACAACCATCAGCAAACACTACCATCAACCACCACAACCATCAACCACCACTACCATCAACAAACACTACCATCAACAAACACAACCCTCAACCACCACTACCATCAACAAACACTACCATCAACCACCACAACCATCAACAAACACTACCATCAACCACCACAACCATCAGCAAACACTACCATCAACCACCACAACCATCAACCACCACAACCATCAACAAACACTACCATCAACAAACACAACCCTCAACCACCACTACCATCAACAAACACTACCATCAACCACCACAACCATCAACAAACACTACCATCAACAAACACTACCATCAACCACCACAACCATCAACCACCACTCCCATCAACCACCACAACCATCAACAAACACTACCATCAACCACCACAACCATCAACAAACACTACCATCAACAAACACTACCATCAACCACCACAACTATCATCAAACACTACCATCAACCACCACAACCATCAACAAACACTTCCATCAACCACCACAACCATCAACCACCACAACCATCAACAAACACTACCATCAACCACCACAACCATCAACCACGACTACCATCCACAAACACTTCCATCAACCACCACAACCATCAACCACCACAATTATCAACAAACACTACCATCAACCACCACAACCATCAACCACCACAACCACCAACAAACACTACTATCAACCACCACAATCAACCACCACAACCATCAACAAACACTACCATCAACAAACACTACCATCAACCACCGCAACCATCAGCCATAGCAACCATCAATCACCACAACCATCAACCACCACAATCATCAATCACCACAACCATCAACAAACACTACCATCAACCACCACAACCATCAACCACCACAACCATCAACTACCGCAACCATCAACCACCACATCCATCAACCACCACAACCATCAACAAACACTACCATCAACCACCACAACCATCAACCACCACAACCATCAACAAACACTACCATCAACAAACACTACCATCAACCACCACAACCATCAACAAACACTACCATCAACCACCACAACCATCAATAAACACTACCATCAACCACCACAACCATCAACCACCAAAACCATCAACAAACACTATTATCAACCACCACAACCATCAACCACCAAAACCATCAACAAACACTATTATCAACCACCACAACCATCAACCACCGCAATCATCAACCACCACAACCATCAACCACCACAACCATCAACAAACACTACCATCAACAACCACAACCATCAACCACCGCAACCATCAACCACCACAACCATCAACCACAACAACCATCAACAAACACTACCATCAACCACCACAACCAACAACCACCACAACCATCATCAAACACTACCATCAACCACCACAACCATCAACAAACACTCCCATCAACCATCAACCACCACAACTATCAACCACCACAACCATCAACCATCACAACCATCAACAAGCACTATTATCAACCACCACAACCATCAACCACCACAACCATCAACCACCACAACCATCAACAAACACTACCATCAAACACCACAACCATCAACCACCACAACCATCAACTAACACTAATATGAACCACCACAACCATCAACAAACACTAATATGAACCACCACAACCATCAACAAACACTACCATCAACCACCACAACCATTAACCACCACAACCATCAACAAACACTACCATCTACCACCACAACCATCAACAAACGCTACCATCAACCACCACAACTATAGACAAACACTACCATTAACCACCACAACCATCAACAAACACTACCATAAACCACCACAACCATCAACCACCACAACTATCCACCACCACAACCATCAACAAACACTACCATCAACCACTACAACCATCAACCACCACAACCATAAACCACCACAACCATCAACAAACACTACCATCAACAAACACTACCTTCAACCACCACAACCATCAACAAACACTACCATCAACCACCACAACCATCAACAAACACTACCATCAACCACCACAACCATCAACTACCGCAACCATCAACCACCACATCCATCAACCACCACAACCATCAACAAACACTACCATCAACCACCACAACCATCAACCACCACAACCATCAACAAACACTACCATCAACAAACACTACCATCAACCACCACAACCATCAACAAACACTACCATCAACCACCACAACCATCAATAAACACTACCATCAACCACCACAACCATCAACCACCAAAACCATCAACAAACACTATTATCAACCACCACAACCATCAACCACCGCAACTATCAACCACCACAACCATCAACCACAACAACCATCAACAAACACTACCATCAACCACCACAACCAACAACCACCACAACCATCAACAAACACTACCATCAACCACAACAACCATCAACAAACACTACCATCAACCATCAACCACCACAACTATCAACCACCACAACCATCAACCACCACAACCATCAACAAATACTAATATCAACCACCACAACCATCAACCACTACAACCATCAACAAACACTCCAATCAACCACAACAACTATCAACCACCACAACCATCAACAAACACTATTATCAACCACCACAACCTTCAACCACCACAACCATCAACCAGCACAACCATCAACAAAAACTACCATCAACCACCACAACCATCAACCACAACAACCATCAACAAACACTACCATCAACCACCACAACCATCAACCACCACAACCATCAACAAACACTACCATCAACCACCACAACCATCAACCACCACAACCATCAACACTACCATCAACCACCGCAACCATCAACAAACACTACCATCAACCACCACAACCATCAACAAACACTAATATGAACCACCACAACCATCAACAAACACTAATATTAACCACCACAACCATCAACAAACACTATTATGAACCACCACAACCATCAACAAACACTACCATCAACCACCACAACCATCAACCACCACAACCATCAACAAACACTACCATCAACCACCACAACCATCAACCACCACAACCATCAACCACCACAACCATCAACCACCACAACTATCAACCACCACAACCATCAAACACCACAACCATCAACCACCACAACCATCAACCACCACTACCATCAACCACCACAACCATCAACAAACGCTACCATCAACCACCACAACTATAGACAAACACTACCATCAACCACCACAACCATCGACAAACACTACCATCAACCACCACAACCATCAACCACCACAACCATCAACAAACACTACCATCAACCACCACAACCATCAACCACCACAACTATCCACCACCAAAACCAACAAACACTACCATCAACCACCACAACCATCAACCACCACAACCATCAACCACCACAACCATCAACCACCACAACCATCAACCACCACAACCATCAACCACCACAACCATCAACAAACACTACCATCAACAAACACTACCATCAACCACCACAACCATCAACAAACACTACCATCAACCACCACAACCATCAACCACCACAACCATCAACCACCACTACCATCAACAAACACTACCATCAACCACCACAACCATCAACAAACACTACCGTCAACAAACACAACCATCAACTACCACTACCATCAACAAACACTACCATCAACCACCACAACCATCAACAAACACTACCATCAACAAACACTACCATCAACCACCACAACCATCAACCACCACTACCATCAACCACCACAACCATCAACAAACACTACCATCAACCACCACAACCATCAACAAACACTACCATCAACCACCACAACTATCATCAAACACTACCATCAACCACCACAACCATCAACCACCACAACCATCAACAAACACTACCATCAACCACCACAACCATCAACCACCACAACCATCAACAAACACTACCATCAACCACCACAACTATCAACCACGACTACAATCGACAAACACTTCCATCAACCACCACAACCATCAACCACCACAACCATCAACCACCACAACCATCAACCACCACAATTATCAACAAACACTACCATCAACCACCACAACCATCAACCACCACAACCATCAACAAACACTACCATCAACCACCACAATCAACCACCACAACCATCAACAAACACTACCATCAACAAACACTACCATCAACCACCGCAACCATCAGCCATAGCAACCATCAATCACCACAACCATCAACCACCACAACCATCAACCACCACAACCATCAACAAACACTACCATCAACCACCACAACCATCAACCACCACAACCATCAACAAACACTACCATCAACCACCACAACCATCAACCACCGCAATCATCAACCACCACAACCATCAACCACCACAACCATCAACAAACACTACCATCAACAACCACAACCATCAACCACCGCAACCATCAACCACCACAACCATCAACCACAACAACCATCAACAAACACTACCATCAACCACCAAAACCAACAACCACCACAACCATCAACAAACACCACCATCAACCACCACAACCATCAACAAACACTCCCATCAACCATCAACCACCACAACTATCAACCACCACAACCATCAACCATCACAACCATCAACAAACAGTATTATCAACCACCACAACCATCAACCACCACAACCATCAACCACCACAACCATCAACAAACACTACCATCAAACACCACAACCATCAACCACCACAACCATCAACAAACACTAATATGAACCACCACAACCATCAACAAACACTAATATGAACCACCACAACCATCAACAAACACTACCATCAACCACCACAACCATCAACCACCACAACCATCAACAAACACTACCATCAACCACCACAACCATCAACAAACACTACCATCTACCACCACAACCATCAACAAACGCTACCATCAACCACCACAACTATAGACAAACACTACCATCAACCACCACAACCATCAACAAACACTACCATCAACCACCACAACCATCAACCACCACAACTATCCACCACCACAACCATCAACAAACACTACCATCAACCACCACAACCATCAACCACCACAACCATCAACCACCACAACCATCAACAAACACTACCATCAACAAACACTACCATCAACCACCACAACCATCAAAAAACACTACCATCAACCACCACAACCATCAACAAACACTACCATCAACCACCACAACCATCAGCAAACACTACCATCAACCACCACAACCATCAACCACCACTACCATCAACAAACACTACCATCAACCACCACAACCATCAACAAACACTACCACCAACAAACACAACCCTCAACCACCACTACTATCAACAAACACTACCATCAACCACCACAACTATCAGCAAACACTACCATCAACAAACACTACCATCAACCACCACAACCATCAACCACCACTCCCATCAACCACCACAACCATCAACAAACACTACCATCAACCACCACAACCATCAACAAACACTACCATCAACCACCACAACTATCATCAAACACTACCATCAACCACCACAACCATCAACAAACTCTACCATCAACCACCACAACCATCAACCACCACAACCACCAACAAACACTACCATCAACCACCACAATCAACCACCACAACCATCAACAAACACTACCATCAACAAACACTACCATCAACCACCGCAACCATCAGCCATAGCAACCATCAATCACCACAACCATCAACCACCACAACCATCAACCACCACAACCATCAACAAACACTACCATCAACAACCACAACCATCAACCACCACAACCATCAACTACCGCAACCATCAACCACCACAACCATCAACCACCACAACCATCAACAAACACTACCATCAACCACCACAACCATCAACAAACACTACCATCAACAACCACAACCATCAACCACCGCAACCATCAACCACCACAACCGTCAACCACAACAACCATCAACAAACACTACCATCTACCACCACAACCAACAACCACCACAACCATCAACAAACACTACCATCAACCACCACAACCATCAACAAACACTACCATCAACCATCAACCACCACAACTATCAACCACCACAACCATCAACCACCACAACCATCAACAAACACTAATATCAACCACCACAACCTTCAACCACCACAACCATCAACAAACACTCCCATCAACCATCAACCACCACAACTATCAACCACCACAACCATCAACCATCACAACCATCAACAAACACTATTATCAACCACCACAACCATCAACCACCACAATATCAACCACCACAACCATCAACAAACACTACCATCAACCACCACAATTATCAACCACCACAACCATTAACCACCACAACCAACAACAAACACTAATATGAACCACCACAACCATCAACAAACACTAATATGAACCACCACAACCATCAACAAACACTACCTTCAACCACCACAACCATCAACCACCACAACCATCAACAAACACTACCATCAACCACCACAACCATCAACAAACACTACCATCTACCACCACAACTATCAACCACCACAACCATCAACCACCACAATTATCAACAAACACTAATATCAACCACCACAACCATCAACCACCACAACCATCAACAAACACTACCATCAACCATTAACCACCAAAACTATCAACCACCACAACCATCAACAAACACTACCATCAACCATCAACCACCACAACTATCAACCACCACAACCATCAACCACCTCAACTATCAACAAACAGGTACGACATCAACCACCACAACCATCAACAAACACTACCATCAACCACCACAACCATCAACCACCACAACCATCAACCACCACAACCATCAACCACCACAACCATCAACCACCACAACCATCAACCACCACTACCATCAACCACCACAACCATCAACAAACACTACCATCAACCACCACAACTATAGACAAACACTACCATCAACCACCACAACCATCAACAAACACTACCATCAACCACCACAACCATCAACCACCACAACCATCAACAAACACTACCATCAACCACCACAACCATCAACCACCGCAACTATCCACCACCACAACCATCAACAAACAGTACCATCAACCACCTCAACCATCAACCACCACAACCATCAACCACCACAACCATCAACAAACACTACCATCAACCACCACAACCATCAACAAACACTACCATCAACCACCACAACCAGCAACAAACACTACTATCAACAAACACTACCATCAACCACCACAACCATCAACCACCACTTCCATCAACAAACACTACAATCAACCACCACAACCATCAACAAACACTACCATCAACAAACACAACCATCAACCACCACTACCATCAACAAACACTACCATCAACCACCACAACCATCAACAAACAGTACCATCAACCACCACAACCATCAACCACCACTACCATCAACCACCACAACCATCAACAAACACTACCATCAACCACCATAACTATAGACAAACACTACCATCAACCACCACAACCATCAACAAACACTACCATCAACCACCACAACCATCAACCACCGCAACCATCAACCACCACAACCATCAACCACAACAACCATCAACAAACACTACCATCAACCACCACAACCAACAACCACCACAACCATCAACAAACACTACCATCAACCACCACAACCATCAACAAACACTACCATCAACCATCAACCACCACAACTATCGACCACCACAACCATCAACCACCACAACCATCAACAAACACTAATATCAACCACCACAACCTTCAACCACCACAACCATCAACAAACACTCCCATCAACCACCACAACTATCAACCACCACAACCATCAACCACCACAACTATCAACAAACACTATTATCAACCACCACAACCATCAACCACCACAACCATCAACCACCACAACCATCAACAAACACTACCATCAACCACCACAACCATCAACAAACACTAATATGAACCACCACAACCATCAACAAACACTAATATGAACCACCACAACCATCAACAAACACTACCATCAACCACCACAACCATCAACCACCACAACCATCAACAAACACTACCATCAACCACCACAACCATCAACAAACACTACCATCTACCACCACAACTATCAACCACCTTAACCATCAACCACCACAATTATCAACAAACACTAATATCAACCACCACAACCATCAACCACCACAACTATCAACAAACACTACCATCAACCATCAACCACCACAACTATCAACCACCACAACCATCAACAAATACTACCATCAACCATCAACCACCTCAACTATCAACCACCACAACCATCAACCACCTCAACTATCAACAAACACTACCATCAACCACCATAACCATCAACAAACACTACCATCAACCACCACAACCATCAACAACCACAACCATCAACCACCACAACCATCAACCACCACAACCATCAAACACCACAACCATCAACCACCACAACCATCAACCACCACTACCATCAACCACCACAACCATCAACAAACACTACCATCAACCACCACAACTATAGACAAACACTACCATCAACCACCACAACCATCAACAAACACTACCATCAACCACCACAACCATCAACCACCACAACCATCAACAAACACTACCATCAACCACCACAACCATCAACCACCGCAACTATCCACCACCACGACCATCAACAAACAGTACCATCAACCATCACAACCATCAACCACCACAACCATCAACCACCACAACCATCAACAAACACTACCATCAACAAACACTACAATCAACCACTACAACCATCAACAAACACTACCATCAACCACCACAACCATCAACAAACACTACCATCAACCACCACAACCATCAACCACCACTACCATCAACAAACACTACCATCAACCACCACAACCATCAACAAACACTACCATCAACAAACACAACCATCAACCACCACTACCATCAACAAACACTACCATCAACCACCACAAGTATCAACAAACACTACCATCAACAAACACTACCATCAACCACCACAACCATCAACCACCACTACCATCAACCACCACAACCATCAACAAACACTACCATCAACCATCAACCACCTCAACTATCAACCACCACAACCATCAACCACCTCAACTATCAACAAACACTACCATCAACCACCATAACCATCAACAAACACTACCATCAACCACCACAACCATCAACCACCACAACCATCAACCACCACAACCATCAACCACCACAACCATCAAACACCACAACCATCAACCACCACAACCATCAACCACCACTACCATCAACCACCACAACCATCAACAAACACTACCATCAACCACCACAACTATAGACAAACACTACCATCAACCACCACAACCATCAACAAACACTACCATCAACCACCACAACCATCAACCACCACAACCATCAACAAACACTACCATCAACCACCACAACCATCAACCACCGCAACTATCCACCACCACGACCATCAACAAACAGTACCATCAACCACCACAACCATCAACCACCACAACCATCAACCACCACAACCATCAACAAACACTACCATCAACAAACACTACAATCAACCACTACAACCATCAACAAACACTACCATCAACCACCACAACCATCAACAAACACTACCATCAACCACCACAACCATCAACCACCACTACCATCAACAAACACTACCATCAACCACCACAACCATCAACAAACACTACCATCAACAAACACAACCATCAACCACCACTACCATCAACAAACACTACCATCAACCACCACAAGTATCAACAAACACTACCATCAACAAACACTACCATCAACCACCACAACCATCAACCACCACTACCATCAACCACTACAACCATCAACAAACACTACCATCAACCACCACAACCATCAACAAACACTACCATCAACCACCACAACAATCATCAAACACTACCATACCCACCACAACCATCAACCACCACAACCATCAACAAAAACTACCATCAACCACCACAACCATCAACCACCACAACCATCAACAAACACTACCATCAACCACCACAACCATCAACCACGACTACCATCGACAAACACTTCCATCAACAACCACAACCATCAACCACCACAACCATCAACCACCACAATTATCAACAAACACTACCATCAACCACCACAACCATCAACCACCACAACCATCAACAAACACTACCATCAACCACCACAATCAACCACCACAACCATCAACAAACACTACCATCAACAAACACTACCATCAACCACCGCAACCATCAGCCATAGCAACCATCAACCACCACAACCATCAACAAACACTACTATCAACCACCACAACAATCAACCACCACAACCATCAACCACCGCAACCCTCAACCACCACAACCATCAACCACCACAACCATCAACAAGCACTACCATCAACCACCACAACCATCAACCACCACAACCATCAACAAACACTACCATCAACCACCACAACCATCAACCACCGCAACCATCAACCACCACAACCATCAACCACCACAACCATCAACAAACACTTCCATCAACAACCACAACCATCAACCACCGCAACCATCAACCACCACAACCATTAACCACAACAACCATCAACAAACACTACCATCAACCACCACAACCAACAACCAACACAACCATCAACAAACACTACCATCAACCACCACAACCATCAACAAACACTACCATCAACCATCAACCACCACAACTATCAACCACCACAACCATCAACCACCACAACCATCAACAAACACTAATATCAACCACCACAACCTTCAACCACCACAACCATCAACAAACACTCCCATCAACCATCAACCACCACAACTATCAACCACCACAACCATCAACCATCACAACCATCAACAAACACTATTATCAACCACCACAACCATCAACCACCACAACCATCAACCACCACAACCATCAACAAACACTAATATGAACCACCACAACCATCAACAAACACTAATATGAACCACCACAACCATCAACAAACATTACCATCAACCACCACAACCATCAACCACCACAACCATCAACAAACACTACCATCTACCACCACAACTCTCAACCACCACAACCATCAACCACCACAATTATCAACAAACACTACCATCAACCACCACAACCATCAACCACCACAACCACCAACAAACACTACTATCAACCACCACAATCAACTACCACAACCATCAACAAACACTACCATCAACCACCACAACCATCAACCACCACAACCATCAACAAACACTACCATCAACCACCACAACCATCAACCACCACAACCATCAACACTACCATCAACCACCGCAACCATCAACAAACACTACCATCAACCACCACAACCATCAACAAACACTAATATGAACCACCACAACCATCAACAAACACTAATATTAACCACCACAACCATCAACAAACACTATTATGAACCACCACAACCATCAACAAACACTACCATCAACCACCACAACCATCAACCACCACAACCATCAACAAACACTACCATCAACCACCACAACCATCAACCACCACAACCATCAACCACCACAACCATCAACCACCACAACTATCAACCACCACAACCATCAAACACCACAACCATCAACCACCACAACCATCAACCACCACTACCATCAACCACCACAACCATCAACAAACGCTACCATCAACCACCACAACTATAGACAAACACTACCATCAACCACCACAACCATCGACAAACACTACCATCAACCACCACAACCATCAACCACCACAACCATCAACAAACACTACCATCAACCACCACAACCATCAACCACCACAACTATCCACCACCAAAACCAACAAACACTACCATCAACCACCACAACCATCAACCACCACAACCATCAACCACCACAACCATCAACCACCACAACCATCAACCATCAACCACCACAACCATCAACAAACACTACCATCAACAAACACTACCATCAACCACCACAACCATCAACAAACACTACCATCAACCACCACAACCATCAACAAACACTACCATTGTTACGAACCCGGATCCAACGTCCGAGCCTGGAGCAGTGACAAACACGCCATCTGTGGGTCAGCTCCCGAAACCCCCGCCAAACGAACGACGACACCTAGTGAGGACAGCGTGTACTGGCCTCGAGGACCAGTTTCCAGTCTGGTTCAACGCTCAACACCGCCGCTCCTGACCTCTGGTGAGGTGGTGCTCCGACGACAGCGCCATCTATGGACTGGATACGTCAGGTGTTAGTATCTGAGCCTGTGAGTGTGGTGTATTAGTGTCCCAGTTATTGATGACGTGTCTGCTTACAGAGCCGACCTGGGACCACTGTGTTGAAGGTGAAGTCAGTCTACCCGAGGCAGCCAGTCTCCATACAGTGAAGTTTGCTGCAGCTGTTGTGACGTCGTCCCCCCGGAAGAACACTGTGGTGTGTTAAGCCTGCCAGTGGAGTGGCAGTGGAAGGATTTACCCGGGACCGACTGTTGGAGACGATAATCCACTGGGGTATTGAGGACAGGAGGGTGATTGGTGATATCACACGAGACTCCTGTCTAGGGCGTACCCCTTATATCGTTCGTGGAGTGGCCGTACCAGCCTTGGTGGCTCAGTACCTGCCAGCAGACCTGCTGGACGTGTGGTTGACGGCCTCCACGACGGTGCCCCCAGTGGACCTGTGTTGTGGCTGACCTGTGGCCAGGGTAGACTCGGCGTTCTCAGAGGACACGTCTTGAGGCCACGAAGAAAGCACCGCGGACTCAGCACCTAGCTTCAAGGATCCATAGTCTCCAGCAGAAGACTACAGTGTTGATCCCCTTTGTAAAGTGTTAATACCCCTCCCCCTTGTGTACGTTTTATTTCTATATATTCAAATGGTGATGGTGAAAATTATATTATATTAAGTTCTTACCTTTCTTTCCCTACTCCCTTTAAGTTACTTGCGTCACGGATCGCATCCCTTGATAGCCTCTACTGGCTTGGGGCCGGATATATATCTTCCTCTAACTACATCAGAGTAAGAACCCCCTTGCGTCCCGAGAGGGCCGTAACAACCATCAACCACGACTACAAACGACAAACACTTCCATCAACCACCACAACCATCAACCACCACAACCATCAACCACCACAATTATCAACAAACACTACCATCAACCACCACAACCATCAACCACCACAACCATCAACAAACACTACCATCAACCACCACAATCAACCACCACAACCATCAACAAACACTACCATCAACAAACACTACCATCAACCACCGCAACCATCAGCCATAGCAACCATCAATCACCACAACCATCAACCACCACAACCATCAACCACCACAACCATCAACAAACACTACCATCAACCACCACAACCATCAACCACCACAACCATCAACAAACACTACCATCAACCACCACAACCATCAACCACCGCAATCATCAACCACCACAACCATCAACCACCACAACCATCAACAAACACTACCATCAACAACCACAACCATCAACCACCGCAGCCATCAACCACCACAACCATCAACCACAACAACCATCAACAAACACTACCATCAACCACCAAAACCAACAACCACCACAACCATCAACAAACACCACCATCAACCACCACAACCATCAACAAACACTCCCATCAACCATCAACCACCACAACTATCAACCACCACAACCATCAACCATCACAACCATCAACAAACAGTATTATCAACCACCACAACCATCAACCACCACAACCATCAACAAACACTACCATCAAACACCACAACCATCAACCACCACAACCATCAACAAACACTAATATGAACCACCACAACCATCAACAAACACTAATATGAACCACCACAACCATCAACAAACACTACCATCAACCACCACAACCATCAACCACCACAACCATCAACAAACACTACCATCAACCACCACAACCATCAACAAACACTACCATCTACCACCACAACCATCAACAAACGCTACCATCAACCACCACAACTATAGACAAACACTACCATCAACCACCACAACCATCAACAAACACTACCATCAACCACCACAACCATCAACCACCACAACTATCCACCACCACAACCATCAACAAACACTACCATCAACCACCACAACCATCAACCACCACAACCATCAACCACCACAACCATCAACAAACACTACCATCAACAAACACTACCATCAACCACCACAACCATCAACAAACACTACCATCAACCACCACAACCATCAACAAACACTACCATCAACCACCACAACCATCAGCAAACACTACCATCAACCACCACAACCATCAACCACCACTACCATCAACAAACACTACCATCAACCACCACAACCATCAACAAACACTACCACCAACAAACACAACCCTCAACCACCACTACTATCAACAAACACTACCATCAACCACCACAACCATCAGCAAACACTACCATCAACAAACACTACCATCAACCACCACAACCATCAACCACCACTCCCATCAACCACCACAACCATCAACAAACACTACCATCAACCACCACAACCATCAACAAACACTACCATCAACCACCACAACTATCATCAAACACTACCATCAACCACCACAACCATCAACAAACACTACCATCAACCACCAAAACCATCAACCACCACAACTATCATCAAACACTACCATCAACCACCACAACCATCAACAAACACTACCATCAACCACCACAACCATCAACCACCACAACCACCAACAAACACTACCATCAACCACCACAATCAACCACCACAACCATCAACAAACACTACCATCAACAAACACTACCATCAACCACCGCAACCATCAGCCATAGCAACCATCAATCCCCACAACCATCAACCACCACAACCATCAACCACCACAACCATCAACAAACACTACCATCAACAAACACTACCATCAACCACCACAACCATCAACCACCACAACCATCAACTACCGCAACCATCAACCACCACAACCATCAACCACCACAACCATCAACAAACACTACCATCAACCACCACAACCATCAACAAACACTACCATCAACAACCACAACCATCAACCACCGCAACCATCAACCACCACAACTATCCACCACCACAACCATCAACAAACACAACCATCAACCACCACAACCATCAACAAACACTACCATCAACAAACACTACCATCAACCACCACAACCATCAACAAACACTACCATCAACCACCACAACCATCAACAAACACTACCATCAACCACCACAACCATCAGCAAACACTACCATCAACCACCACAACCATCAACCACCACTACCATCAACAAACACTACCATCAACCACCACAACCATCAACAAACACTACCACCAACAAACACAACCCTCAACCACCACTACTATCAACAAACACTACCATCAACCACCACAACCATCAGCAAACACTACCATCAACAAACACTACCATCAACCACCACAACCATCAACCACCACTCCCATCAACCACCACAACCATCAACAAACACTACCATCAACCACCACAACCATCAACCACCACAACCACCAACAAACACTACCATCAACCACCACAATCAACCACCACAACCATCAACAAACACTACCATCAACCACCAAAACCATCAACCACCACAACTATCATCAAACACTACCATCAACCACCACAACCATCAACAAACACTACCATCAACCACCACAACCATCAACCACCACAACCACCAACAAACACTACCATCAACCACCACAATCAACCACCACAACCATCAACAAACACTACCATCAACAAACACTACCATCAACCACCGCAACCATCAGCCATAGCAACCATCAATCCCCACAACCATCAACCACCACAACCATCAACCACCACAACCATCAACAAACACTACCATCAACCACCACAACCATCAACCACCACAACCATCAACTACCGCAACCATCAACCACCACAACCATCAACCACCACAACCATCAACAAACACTACCATCAACCACCACAACCATCAACAAACACTACCATCAACAACCACAACCATCAACCACCGCAACCATCAACCACCACAACCGTCAACCACAACAACCATCAACAAACACTACCATCTACCACCACAACCAACAACCACCACAACCATCAACAAACACTACCATCAACCACCACAACCATCAACAAACACTACCATCAACCATCAACCACCACAACTATCAACCACCACAACCATCAACCACCACAACCATCAACCAACACTAATATCAACCACCACAACCTTCAACCACCACAACCATCAACAAACACTCCCATCAACCATCAACCACCACAACTATCAACCACCACAACCATCAACCATCACAACCATCAACAAACACTATTATCAACCACCACAACCATCAACCACCACAATATCAACCACCACAACCATCAACAAACACTACCATCAACCACCACAATTATCAACCACCACAACCATCAACCACCACAACCAACAACAAACACTAATATGAACCACCACAACCATCAACAAACACTAATATGAACCACCACAACCATCAACAAACACTACCTTCAACCACCACAACCATCAACCACCACAACCATCAACAAACACTACCATCAACCACCACAACCATCAACAAACACTACCATCTACCACCACAACTATCAACCACCACAACCATCAACCACCACAATTATCAACAAACACTAATATCAACCACCACAACCATCAACCACCACAACCATCAACAAACACTACCATCAACCATTAACCACCAAAACTATCAACCACCACAACCATCAACAAACACTACCATCAACCATCAACCACCACAACTATCAACCACCACAACCATCAACCACCTCAACTATCAACAAACAGGTACGACATCAACCACCACAACCATCAACAAACACTACCATCAACCACCACAACCATCAACCACCACAACCATCAACCTCCACAACCATCAACCACCACAACCATCAACCACCACAACCATCAACCACCACTACCATCAACCACCACAACCATCAACAAACACTACCATCAACCACCACAACTATAGACAAACACTACCATCAACCACCACAACCATCAACAAACACTACCATCAACCACCACAACCATCAACCACCACAACCATCAACAAACACTACCATCAACCACCACAACCATCAACCACCGCAACTATCCACCACCACAACCATCAACAAACAGTACCATCAACCACCTCAACCATCAACCACCACAACCATCAACCACCACAACCATCAACAAACACTACCATCAACCACCACAACCATCAACAAACACTACCATCAACCACCACAACCAGCAACAAACACTACTATCAACAAACACTACCATCAACCACCACAACCATCAACCACCACTTCCATCAACAAACACTACAATCAACCACCACAACCATCAACAAACACTACCATCAACAAACACAACCATCAACCACCACTACCATCAACAAACACTACCATCAACCACCACAACCATCAACAAACAGTACCATCAACCACCACAACCATCAACCACCACTACCATCAACCACCACAACCATCAACAAACACTACCATCAACCACCATAACTATAGACAAACACTACCATCAACCACCACAACCATCAACAAACACTACCATCAACCACCACAACCATCAACCACCGCAACCATCAACCACCACAACCATCAACCACAACAACCATCAACAAACACTACCATCAACCACCACAACCAACAACCACCACAACCATCAACAAACAATACCATCAACCACCACAACCATCAACAAACACTACCATCAACCATCAACCACCACAACTATTGACCACCACAACCATCAACCACCACAACCATCAACAAACACTAATATCAACCACCACAACCTTCAACCACCACAACCATCAACAAACACTCCCATCAACCACCACAACTGTCAACCACCACAACCATCAACCACCACAACTATCAACAAACACTATTATCAACCACCACAACCATCAACCACCACAACCATCAACCACCACAACCATCAACAAACACTACCATCAACCACCACAACCACCACAACCATCAACAAACACTAATATGAACCACCACAACCATCAACAAACACTAATATGAACCACCACAACCATCAACAAACACTACCATCAACCACCACAACCATCAACCACCACAACCATCAACAAACACTACCATCAACCACCACAACCATCAACAAACACTACCATCTACCACCACAACTATCAACCACCTTAACCATCAACCACCACAATTATCAACAAACACTAATATCAACCACCACAACCATCAACCACCACAACTATCAACAAACACTACCATCAACCATCAACCACCACAACTATCAACCACCACAACCATCAACAAACACTACCATCAACCATCAACCACCTCAACTATCAACCACCACAACCATCAACCACCTCAACTATCAACAAACACTACCATCAACCACCATAACCATCAACAAACACTACCATCAACCACCACAACCATCAACCACCACAACCATCAACCACCACAACCATCAACCACCACAACCATCAACCACCACAACCATCAACCACCGCAATCATCAACCACCACAACCATCAACCACCACAACCATCAACAAACACTACCATCAACAACCACAACCATCAACCACCGCAACCATCAACCACCACAACCATCAACCACAACAACCATCAACAAACACTACCATCAACCACCAAAACCAACAACCACCACAACCATCAACAAACACCACCATCAACCACCACAACCATCAACAAACACTCCCATCAACCATCAACCACCACAACTATCAACCACCACAACCATCAACCATCACAACCATCAACAAACAGTATTATCAACCACCACAACCATCAACCACCACAACCATCAACCACCACAACCATCAACAAACACTACCATCAAACACCACAACCATCAACCACCACAACCATCAACAAACACTAATATGAACCACCACAACCATCAACAAACACTAATATGAACCACCACAACCATCAACAAACACTACCATCAACCACCACAACCATCAACCACCACAACCATCAACAAACACTACCATCAACCACCACAACCATCAACAAACACTACCATCTACCACCACAACCATCAACAAACGCTACCATCAACCACCACAACTATAGACAAACACTACCATCAACCACCACAACCATCAACAAACACTACCATCAACCACCACAACCATCAACCACCACAACTATCCACCACCACAACCATCAACAAACACTACCATCAACCACCACAACCATCAACCACCACAACCATCAACCACCACAACCATCAACAAACACTACCATCAACAAACACTACCATCAACCACCACAACCATCAACAAACACTACCATCAACCACCACAACCATCAACAAACACTACCATCAACCACCACAACCATCAGCAAACACGACCATCAACCACCACAACCATCAACCACCACTACCATCAACAAACACTACCATCAACCACCACAACCATCAACAAACACTACCACCAACAAACACAACCCTCAACCACCACTACTATCAACAAACACTACCATCAACCACCACAACCATCAGCAAACACTACCATCAACAAACACTACCATCAACCACCACAACCATCAACCACCACTCCCATCAACCACCACAACCATCAACAAACACTACCATCAACCACCACAACCATCAACAAACACTACCATCAACCACCACAACTATCATCAAACACTACCATCAACCACCACAACCATCAACAAACACTACCATCAACCACCAAAACCATCAACCACCACAACTATCATCAAACACTACCATCAACCACCACAACCATCAACAAACACTACCATCAACCACCACAACCATCAACCACCACAACCACCAACAAACACTACCATCAACCACCACAATCAACCACCACAACCATCAACAAACACTACCATCAACAAACACTACCATCAACCACCGCAACCATCAGCCATAGCAACCATCAATCCCCACAACCATCAACCACCACAACCATCAACCACCACAACCATCAACAAACACTACCATCAACCACCACAACCATCAACCACCACAACCATCAACTACCGCAACCATCAACCACCACAACCATCAACCACCACAACCATCAACAAACACTACCATCAACCACCACAACCATCAACAAACACTACCATCAACAACCACAACCATCAACCACCGCAACCATCAACCACCACAACCGTCAACCACAACAACCATCAACAAACACTACCATCTACCACCACAACCAACAACCACCACAACCATCAACAAACACTACCATCAACCACCACAACCATCAACAAACACTACCATCAACCATCAACCACCACAACTATCAACCACCACAACCATCAACCACCACAACCATCAACAAACACTAATATCAACCACCACAACCTTCAACCACCACAACCATCAACAAACACTCCCATCAACCATCAACCACCACAACTATCAACCACCACAACCATCAACCATCACAACCATCAACAAACACTATTATCAACCACCACAACCATCAACCACCACAATATCAACCACCACAACCATCAACAAACACTACCATCAACCACCACAATTATCAACCACCACAACCATCAACCACCACAACCAACAACAAACACTAATATGAACCACCACAACCATCAACAAACACTAATATGAACCACCACAACCATCAACAAACACTACCTTCAACCACCACAACCATCAACCACCACAACCATCAACAAACACTACCATCAACCACCACAACCATCAACAAACACTACCATCTACCACCACAACTATCAACCACCACAACCATCAACCACCACAATTATCAACAAACACTAATATCAACCACCACAACCATCAACCACCACAACCATCAACAAACACTACCATCAACCATTAACCACCAAAACTATCAACCACCACAACCATCAACAAACACTACCATCAACCATCAACCACCACAACTATCAACCACCACAACCATCAACCACCTCAACTATCAACAAACAGGTACGACATCAACCACCACAACCATCAACAAACACTACCATCAACCACCACAACCATCAACCACCACAACCATCAACCACCACAACCATCAACCACCACAACCATCAACCACCACAACCATCAACCACCACTACCATCAACCACCACAACCATCAACAAACACTACCATCAACCACCACAACTATAGACAAACACTACCATCAACCACCACAACCATCAACAAACACTACCATCAACCACCACAACCATCAACCACCACAACCATCAACAAACACTACCATCAACCACCACAACCATCAACCACCGCAACTATCCACCACCACAACCATCAACAAACAGTACCATCAACCACCTCAACCATCAACCACCACAACCATCAACCACCACAACCATCAACAAACACTACCATCAACCACCACAACCATCAACAAACACTACCATCAACCACCACAACCAGCAACAAACACTACTATCAACAAACACTACCATCAACCACCACAACCATCAACCACCACTTCCATCAACAAACACTACAATCAACCACCACAACCATCAACAAACACTACCATCAACAAACACAACCATCAACCACCACTACCATCAACAAACACTACCATCAACCACCACAACCATCAACAAACAGTACCATCAACCACCACAACCATCAACCACCACTACCATCAACCACCACAACCATCAACAAACACTACCATCAACCACCATAACTATAGACAAACACTACCATCAACCACCACAACCATCAACAAACACTACCATCAACCACCACAACCATCAACCACCGCAACCATCAACCACCACAACCATCAACCACAACAACCATCAACAAACACTACCATCAACCACCACAACCAACAACCACCACAACCATCAACAAACAATACCATCAACCACCACAACCATCAACAAACACTACCATCAACCATCAACCACCACAACTATCGACCACCACAACCATCAACCACCACAACCATCAACAAACACTAATATCAACCACCACAACCTTCAACCACCACAACCATCAACAAACACTCCCATCAACCACCACAACTATCAACCACCACAACCATCAACCACCACAACTATCAACAAACACTATTATCAACCACCACAACCATCAACCACCACAACCATCAACCACCACAACCATCAACAAACACTACCATCAACCACCACAACCACCACAACCATCAACAAACACTAATATGAACCACCACAACCATCAACAAACACTAATATGAACCACCACAACCATCAACAAACACTACCATCAACCACCACAACCATCAACCACCACAACCATCAACAAACACTACCATCAACCACCACAACCATCAACAAACACTACCATCTACCACCACAACTATCAACCACCTTAACCATCAACCACCACAATTATCAACAAACACTAATATCAACCACCACAACCATCAACCACCACAACTATCAACAAACACTACCATCAACCATCAACCACCACAACTATCAACCACCACAACCATCAACAAACACTACCATCAACCATCAACCACCTCAACTATCAACCACCACAACCATCAACCACCTCAACTATCAACAAACACTACCATCAACCACCATAACCATCAACAAACACTACCATCAACCACCACAACCATCAACCACCACAACCATCAACCACCACAACCATCAACCACCACAACCATCAAACACCACAACCATCAACCACCACAACCATCAACCACCACTACCATCAACCACCACAACCATCAACAAACACTACCATCAACCACCACAACTATAGACAAACACTACCATCAACCACCACAACCATCAACAAACACTACCATCAACCACCACAACCATCAACCACCACAACCATCAACAAACACTACCATCAACCACCACAACCATCAACCACCGCAACTATCCACCACCACGACCATCAACAAACAGTACCATCAACCACCACAACCATCAACCACCACAACCATCAACCACCACAACCATCAACAAACACTACCATCAACAAACACTACAATCAACCACTACAACCATCAACAAACACTACCATCAACCACCACAACCATCAACAAACACTACCATCAACCACCACAACCATCAACCACCACTACCATCAACAAACACTACCATCAACCACCACAACCATCAACAAACACTACCATCAACAAACACAACCATCAACCACCACTACCATCAACAAACACTACCATCAACCACCACAAGTATCAACAAACACTACCATCAACAAACACTACCATCAACCACTACAACCATCAACCACCACTACCATCAACCACTACAACCATCAACAAACTCTACCATCAACCACCACAACCATCAACAAACACTACCATCAACCACCACAACAATCATCAAACACTACCATACCCACCACAACCATCAACCACCACAACCATCAACAAAAACTACCATCAACCACCACAACCATCAACCACCACAACCATCAACAAACACTACCATCAACCACCACAACCATCAACCACGACTACCATCGACAAACACTTCCATCAACAACCACAACCATCAACCACCACAACCATCAACCACCACAATTATCAACAAACACTACCATCAACCACCACAACCATCAACCACCACAACCATCAACAAACACTACCATCAACCACCACAATCAACCACCACAACCATCAACAAACACTACCATCAACAAACACTACCATCAACCACCGCAACCATCAGCCATAGCAACCATCAACCACCACAACCATCAACAAACACTACTATCAACCACCACAACAATCAACCACCACAACCATCAACCACCGCAACCCTCAACCACCACAACCATCAACCACCACAACCATCAACAAGCACTACCATCAACCACCACAACCATCAACCACCACAACCATCAACAAACACTACCATCAACCACCACAACCATCAACCACCGCAACCATCAACCACCACAACCATCAACCACCACAACCATCAACAAACACTACCATCAACAACCACAACCATCAACCACCGCAACCATCAACCACCACAACCATCAACCACAACAACCATCAACAAACACTACCATCAACCACCACAACCAACAACCAACACAACCATCAACAAACACTACCATCAACCACCACAACCATCAACAAACACTACCATCAACCATCAACCACCACAACTATCAACCACCACAACCATCAACCACCACAACCATCAACAAACACTAATATCAACCACCACAACCTTCAACCACCACAACCATCAACAAACACTCCCATCAACCATCAACCACCACAACTATCAACCACCACAACCATCAACCATCACAACCATCAACAAACACTATTATCAACCACCACAACCATCAACCACCACAACCATCAACCACCACAACCATCAACAAACACTAATATGAACCACCACAACCATCAACAAACACTAATATGAACCACCACAACCATCAACAAACATTACCATCAACCACCACAACCATCAACCACCACAACCATCAACAAACACTACCATCTACCACCACAACTCTCAACCACCACAACCATCAACCACCACAATTATCAACAAACACTAATATCAACCACCACAACCATCAACCACCACAACCATCAACAAACACCACCATCAACCATTAACCACCACACCTATCAACCACCACAACCATCAACAAACACTACCATCAACCACCACAACTATCAACCACCACAACCATCAACAACCTCAACTATCAACAAACATGTACGACATCAACCACCACAACCATCAACAAACACTACCATCAACCACCACAACCATCAACCACCACAACCATCAACCACCACAACCATCAACCATCACAACCATCAAACACCACAACCATCAACCACCACAACCATCAACCACCACTAACATCAACCACCACAACCATCAACAAACACTACCATCAACCACCACAACTATAGACAAACACTACCATCAACCACCACAACCATCAACAAACACTACCATCAACCACCACAACCATCAACCACCACAACCATCAACAAACACTACCATCAATCACCACAACCATCAACCACCGCAACTATCCACCACCACAACCATCAACAAACAGTACCATCAACCACCACAACCATCGACAAACACTACCATCAACCACCACAACCATCAACAAACACTACCATCAACAAACACTACCATCAACCACCACAAACATCAACCACCACTACCATCAACAAACACTACCATCAACCACCACAACCATCAACAAACACTACCATCAACAAACACAACCATCAACCACCACTACCATCAACAAACACTACCATCAACCACCACAACCATCAACAAACACTACCATCAACCACCACAACCATCAACCACCACAACCATCAACCACCACAACCATCAACAAACACTACCATCAACCACCACAACCATCAACCACCACAACCATCAACTACCGCAACCATCAACCACCACAACCATCAACCACCACAACCATCAACAAACACTACCATCAACCACCACAACCATCAACAAACACTACCATCAACAACCACAACCATCAACCACCGCAACCATCAACCACCACAACCGTCAACCACAACAACCATCAACAAACACTACCATCTACCACCACAACCAACAACCACCACAACCATCAACAAACACTACCATCAACCACCACAACCATCAACAAACACTACCATCAACCATCAACCACCACAACTATCAACCACCACAACCATCAACCACCACAACCATCAACAAACACTAATATCAACCACCACAACCTTCAACCACCACAACCATCAACAAACACTCCCATCAACCATCAACCACCACAACTATCAACCACCACAACCATCAACCATCACAACCATCAACAAACACTATTATCAACCACCACAACCATCAACCACCACAATATCAACCACCACAACCATCAACAAACACTACCATCAACCACCACAATTATCAACCACCACAACCATCAACCACCACAACCAACAACAAACACTAATATGAACCACCACAACCATCAACAAACACTAATATGAACCACCACAACCATCAACAAACACTACCTTCAACCACCACAACCATCAACCACCACAACCATCAACAAACACTACCATCAACCACCACAACCATCAACAAACACTACCATCTACCACCACAACTATCAACCACCACAACCATCAACCACCACAATTATCAACAAACACTAATATCAACCACCACAACCATCAACCACCACAACCATCAACAAACACTACCATCAACCATTAACCACCAAAACTATCAACCACCACAACCATCAACAAACACTACCATCAACCATCAACCACCACAACTATCAACCACCACAACCATCAACCACCTCAACTATCAACAAACAGGTACGACATCAACCACCACAACCATCAACAAACACTACCATCAACCACCACAACCATCAACCACCACAACCATCAACCACCACAACCATCAACCACCACAACCATCAACCACCACAACCATCAACCACCACTACCATCAACCACCACAACCATCAACAAACACTACCATCAACCACCACAACTATAGACAAACACTACCATCAACCACCACAACCATCAACAAACACTACCATCAACCACCACAACCATCAACCACCACAACCATCAACAAACACTACCATCAACCACCACAACCATCAACCACCGCAACTATCCACCACCACAACCATCAACAAACAGTACCATCAACCACCTCAACCATCAACCACCACAACCATCAACCACCACAACCATCAACAAACACTACCATCAACCACCACAACCATCAACAAACACTACCATCAACCACCACAACCAGCAACAAACACTACTATCAACAAACACTACCATCAACCACCACAACCATCAACCACCACTTCCATCAACAAACACTACAATCAACCACCACAACCATCAACAAACACTACCATCAACAAACACAACCATCAACCACCACTACCATCAACAAACACTACCATCAACCACCACAACCATCAACAAACAGTACCATCAACCACCACAACCATCAACCACCACTACCATCAACCACCACAACCATCAACAAACACTACCATCAACCACCATAACTATAGACAAACACTACCATCAACCACCACAACCATCAACAAACACTACCATCAACCACCACAACCATCAACCACCGCAACCATCAACCACCACAACCATCAACCACAACAACCATCAACAAACACTACCATCAACCACCACAACCAACAACCACCACAACCATCAACAAACAATACCATCAACCACCACAACCATCAACAAACACTACCATCAACCATCAACCACCACAACTATCGACCACCACAACCATCAACCACCACAACCATCAACAAACACTAATATCAACCACCACAACCTTCAACCACCACAACCATCAACAAACACTCCCATCAACCACCACAACTATCAACCACCACAACCATCAACCACCACAACTATCAACAAACACTATTATCAACCACCACAACCATCAACCACCACAACCATCAACCACCACAACCATCAACAAACACTACCATCAACCACCACAACCACCACAACCATCAACAAACACTAATATGAACCACCACAACCATCAACAAACACTAATATGAACCACCACAACCATCAACAAACACTACCATCAACCACCACAACCATCAACCACCACAACCATCAACAAACACTACCATCAACCACCACAACCATCAACAAACACTACCATCTACCACCACAACTATCAACCACCTTAACCATCAACCACCACAATTATCAACAAACACTAATATCAACCACCACAACCATCAACCACCACAACTATCAACAAACACTACCATCAACCATCAACCACCACAACTATCAACCACCACAACCATCAACAAACACTACCATCAACCATCAACCACCTCAACTATCAACCACCACAACCATCAACCACCTCAACTATCAACAAACACTACCATCAACCACCATAACCATCAACAAACACTACCATCAACCACCACAACCATCAACCACCACAACCATCAACCACCACAACCATCAACCACCACAACCATCAAACACCACAACCATCAACCACCACAACCATCAACCACCACTACCATCAACCACCACAACCATCAACAAACACTACCATCAACCACCACAACTATAGACAAACACTACCATCAACCACCACAACCATCAACAAACACTACCATCAACCACCACAACCATCAACCACCACAACCATCAACAAACACTACCATCAACCACCACAACCATCAACCACCGCAACTATCCACCACCACGACCATCAACAAACAGTACCATCAACCACCACAACCATCAACCACCACAACCATCAACCACCACAACCATCAACAAACACTACCATCAACAAACACTACAATCAACCACTACAACCATCAACAAACACTACCATCAACCACCACAACCATCAACAAACACTACCATCAACCACCACAACCATCAACCACCACTACCATCAACAAACACTACCATCAACCACCACAACCATCAACAAACACTACCATCAACAAACACAACCATCAACCACCACTACCATCAACAAACACTACCATCAACCACCACAAGTATCAACAAACACTACCATCAACAAACACTACCATCAACCACTACAACCATCAACCACCACTACCATCAACCACTACAACCATCAACAAACTCTACCATCAACCACCACAACCATCAACAAACACTATCATCAACCACCACAACAATCATCAAACACTACCATACCCACCACAACCATCAACCACCACAACCATCAACAAAAACTACCATCAACCACCACAACCATCAACCACCACAACCATCAACAAACACTACCATCAACCACCACAACCATCAACCACGACTACCATCGACAAACACTTCCATCAACAACCACAACCATCAACCACCACAACCATCAACCACCACAATTATCAACAAACACTACCATCAACCACCACAACCATCAACCACCACAACCATCAACAAACACTACCATCAACCACCACAATCAACCACCACAACCATCAACAAACACTACCATCAACAAACACTACCATCAACCACCGCAACCATCAGCCATAGCAACCATCAACCACCACAACCATCAACAAACACTACTATCAACCACCACAACAATCAACCACCACAACCATCAACCACCGCAACCCTCAACCACCACAACCATCAACCACCACAACCATCAACAAGCACTACCATCAACCACCACAACCATCAACCACCACAACCATCAACAAACACTACCATCAACCACCACAACCATCAACCACCGCAACCATCAACCACCACAACCATCAACCACCACAACCATCAACAAACACTACCATCAACAACCACAACCATCAACCACCGCAACCATCAACCACCACAACCATCAACCACAACAACCATCAACAAACACTACCATCAACCACCACAACCAACAACCAACACAACCATCAACAAACACTACCATCAACCACCACAACCATCAACAAACACTACCATCAACCATCAACCACCACAACTATCAACCACCACAACCATCAACCACCACAACCATCAACAAACACTAATATCAACCACCACAACCTTCAACCACCACAACCATCAACAAACACTCCCATCAACCATCAACCACCACAACTATCAACCACCACAACCATCAACCATCACAACCATCAACAAACACTATTATCAACCACCACAACCATCAACCACCACAACCATCAACCACCACAACCATCAACAAACACTAATATGAACCACCACAACCATCAACAAACACTAATATGAACCACCACAACCATCAACAAACATTACCATCAACCACCACAACCATCAACCACCACAACCATCAACAAACACTACCATCTACCACCACAACTCTCAACCACCACAACCATCAACCACCACAATTATCAACAAACACTAATATCAACCACCACAACCATCAACCACCACAACCATCAACAAACACCACCATCAACCATTAACCACCACACCTATCAACCACCACAACCATCAACAAACACTACCATCAACCACCACAACTATCAACCACCACAACCATCAACAACCTCAACTATCAACAAACATGTACGACATCAACCACCACAACCATCAACAAACACTACCATCAACCACCACAACCATCAACCACCACAACCATCAACCACCACAACCATCAACCATCACAACCATCAAACACCACAACCATCAACCACCACAACCATCAACCACCACTAACATCAACCACCACAACCATCAACAAACACTACCATCAACCACCACAACTATAGACAAACACTACCATCAACCACCACAACCATCAACAAACACTACCATCAACCACCACAACCATCAACCACCACAACCATCAACAAACACTACCATCAATCACCACAACCATCAACCACCGCAACTATCCACCACCACAACCATCAACAAACAGTACCATCAACCACCACAACCATCGACAAACACTACCATCAACCACCACAACCATCAACAAACACTACCATCAACAAACACTACCATCAACCACCACAAACATCAACCACCACTACCATCAACAAACACTACCATCAACCACCACAACCATCAACAAACACTACCATCAACAAACACAACCATCAACCACCACTACCATCAACAAACACTACCATCAACCACCACAACCATCAACAAACACTACCATCAACCACCACAACCATCAACCACCACTACCATCAACCACCACAACCATCAACAAACACTACCATCAACCACCACAACTATAGACAAACACTACCATCAACCACCACAACCATCAACAAACACTACCATCAACCACCACAACCATCAACCACCGCAACCATCAATACCACAACCATCAACCACAACAACCATCAACAAACACTACCATCAACCACCACAACCAACAACCACCACAACCATCAACAAACACTACCATCAACCACCACAACCATCAACAAACACTACCATCAACCATCAACCACCACAACTATCAACCACCACAACCATCAACCACCACAACCATCAACAAAACTAATATCAACCACCACAACCTTCAACCACCACAACCATCAACAAACACTCCCATCACCCACCACAACTATCAACCACAACAACCATCAACCACCACAACCATCAACAAACACTATTATCAACCACCACAACCATCAACAAAAACTACCATCAACCACCACAACCATCAACCACCACAACCATCAACCACCACAACCATCAACAAACACTAATATGAACCACCACAACCATCAACAAACACTAATATGAACCACCACAACCATCAACAAACACTACCATCAACCACCACAACCATCAACCACCACAACCATCAACAAACACTACCATCAACCACCACAACCATCAACAAACACTACCATCTACCACCACAACTATCAACCACCACAACCATCAACCACCACAATTATCAAAAAACACTAATATCAACTACCACAACCATCAACCACCACAACCATCAACAAACACTACCATCAATCATCAACCACCACAACTATCAACCACCACAACCATCAACAAACACTACCATCAACCATCAACCACCACAACTACCAACCACCACAACCATCAACCACCTCAACTATCAACAAACACTACCATCAACCACCATAACCATCAACAAACACTACCATCAACCACCACAACCATCAACCACCACAACCATCAACCACCACAACCATCAACCACCACAACCATCAAACACCACAACCATCAACTACCACAACCATCAACCACCACAACCATCACACACCACAACTATCAACCACCACAACCATCAACCACCACTACCATCAACCACCACAACCATCAACAAACACTACCATCAACCACCACAACTATAGACAAACACTACCATCAACCACCACAACCTCCAAGGAGTGCCGGACCAACCGGGCTGTGGTGGGTATGTGGGCCTGTGGGCCGCTCCAAGCAACAGCCTGGTGGACCAAACTCTCACAAGTCGAGCCTGGCCTCGGGCCGGGCTTGGGGAGTAGAAGAACTCCCAGAACCCCATCAACCAGGTATCAACCATCAACAAACACTACCATCAACCACCACAACCATCAACCACCACAACCATCAACAAACACTACCATCAACCACCACAACCATCAACCACTGCAACTATCCACCACCACAACCATCAACAAACAGTACCATCTACCACCACAACCATCAACCACCACAACCATCAACCACCACAACCATCAACAAACACTACCATAAACAAACACTACCATCAACCACCACAACTATCAACAAACACTACCATCAACCACCACAACCATTAACAAACACTACCATCAACCACCACAACCATCAACCACCACAACCATCAACCACCACTACCATCAACAAACACTACCATCAACCACCACAACCATCAACAAACACTACCATCAACAAACACAACCATCAACCACCACTACCATCAACAAACACTACCATCAACCACCACAACCATCAACAAACACTACCATCAACAAGCACTACCATCAACCACCACAACCATCAACAAACACTACCATCAACAAACACTACCATCAACCACCACAATCATCAACCACCACTACCATCAACCACCACAACCATCAACAAACACTACCATCAACCACCACAACTATAGACAAACACTACCATCAACCACCACAACCATCAACAAACACTACCATCAACCACCACAACCATCAACCACCACAACCTTCAACAAACACTACCATCAACCACCACAACCTTCAACAAACACTACCATCAACCACCACAACCATCAATCACCACAACCATCAACCACCACAAACATCAACAAACACTACCATCAACCACCACAACCATCAACCACCACAACCATCAACAAACACTACCATCAACCACCACAACCATCAAAAAACACTACCATCAACCACCACAACCATCAAAAAACACTACCATCAACCACCACAACCATCAACAAACACTACCATCAACCACCACAACCATCAACAAACACTACCATCAACCACCACAACCATCAACCACCACAACCATCAACAAACACTACCATCAACCACCACAACCATCAACCACCACAACCATCAACAAACCCTACCATCAACCACCACAACCATCAACCACGACTACCATCGACAAACACTTCCATCAACCACCACAACCATCAATCACCACAACCATCACCCACCACAACCTTCAACAAACACTACCATCAACAAACACTACCATCAACTACCCCAACCATCAACCACCACAACCATCTACAAACACTACCATCAACCACCACAACCATCAACAAACACTACCATCAACTACCACAAATATCAACCACCACAACCATCAACAAACACTACCATCAACAAACACTACCATCAACCACCACAACCATCAACAAACACTAATAATAACCACCACAACTGTCAACCACCACAACCATCAACAAACACTACCATCAACCACCACAACCATCAACTACCACAACCATCAACCACCACAACCATCAACCACCACAACCATCAACAAACACTACCATCAACCACAACAACCATCAACAAACACTACCATCAACAAACACTGCCATCAACCACCACAACCATCAACAAACACTACCATCAACCACCACAAACATCAACAAACACTACCATCAACCACCACAACCATCAACCACCACAACCATCAACAAACACTACCATCAACCACCACAACCATCAACCACCACAACCATCAACAAACACTACCAACAACAAACACTACCATCAACCACCACAACCATCAACAAACACTACCATCAACCACCACAACCATCAACCACCACAACCATCAACAAACACTACCATCAACCACCACAACCATCAACAAACACTACCATCAACCTCCACAACCATCAACCACCACAACCATCAACAAACACTACTATCAACCACAACAACCATCAACAAACACTACCATCAACCACCACAACCATCAACCACCACAACCATCAACAAACACTACCATCAACCACCACAACCATCAACAAACACTACCATCAACCACCACAACCATCAACAAACACTACCATCAACCACCACAACCATCAACAAACACTACCATCAACCACCACAACCTTTAACTACCACCACCATCAACCACCTTAGCCATCAACCAACACAGACATCAACCACCAGAGCTATCAACCACCAATACCATAATCCACCACAACCTCAACCACCATTAACATTAACCACCACTACCACTAATCACAACCATCAGCCACCACAATTACCAACCACAGCAATCAACCACCTCCACCACTAACCACAACTATTAACCACCACTAGAACCAACCACTACCACCAACAATAAACATCACCCACCACTGCCACCAATCACAACCTACCACCACAGCCACCAACCACAACCCAGCAACAATTCCACCACCACTACCATGGATTCTCCATTAAGTGAAAGTAATGAATAAAATATTTTTAACCTACCTTTTTATTGTGATTTATTTCTAGTATATGTAAAAATATATTTTTAAAATATTTCTACATTTTTTAAATATATTCCATCAATCAGGAAAACGATTTTTATGCAACATTTAAGGTTGCGACACGGTCTCAAAATTGTTTAGCCAAAGTTGTGCAGTAAGTTGTGACAACTTATTTACAACCACACAATAACGTAGCTAATACATGAAAACAAACGTTGTCACACCTGGCTACTCTCCCCACCCACACCTGTAGATAAGAGGGAACACGGAAGCCCACACCTGGCTACTCTCCCGACACACACCTGTAGATGCGAGGGAACACTGAAGCCCGCACCTGGCTACTCTCCTCACCCACACCTGCAGATGGGAAGAAACACGGAAGACCACACCTGGCTACTCTCCTCACCCACACCTGTACATGAGAGGGAACACTAAAGCCCACACCTGGCTACTCTCCCGACCCACACCTGCAGATGGGAAGGAACACGGAAGCCTACACCTGGCTACTCTCCCCACCCACACCTGAACATGAGAGGGAACACTAAAGCCCACACCTGGCTACTCTCCCCACCCACACCTGTACATGAGAGGGAACACTAAAGCCCACACCTGGCTACTCTCCCCACCCACACCTGTAGATGAGAGGAAACACTAAAGCCCACACCTGGCTACTCTCCCCACCCACACCTGTAGATGAGAGGGAACACTAAAGCCCACACCTGGCTACTCTCCCGACCCACACTTGCACATGAGAGGGGACACTGATGCCCACACCTGGCTACTCTCCCAACCCACACCTGTAGATGAGAGGGAACACGGAAGCCCACACCTGGCTACTCTCCCGACCCACACCTGCACATGAGAGGGAACACTAAAGCCCACACCTGGCTACTCTCCCCACCCACACCTGTACATGAGAGGGAACACTAAAGCCCACGCCTGGCTACTCTCCCCACCCACACCTGTAGATGAGAGGAAACACTAAAGCCCACACCTGGCTACTCTCCCCACCCACACCTGTAGATGAGAGGGAACACTAAAGCCCACACCTGGCTACTCTCCCGACCCACACTTGCACATGAGAGGGGACACTGATGCCCACACCTGGCTACTCTCCCGACCCACACCTGTAGATGAGAGGGAACACGGAAGCCCACACCTGGCTACTCTCCCGACCCACACCTGCACATGAGAGGGAACACTAAAGCCCACACCTGGCTACTCTCCCGACCCACACCTGCACATGAGAGGGAACACTAAAGCCCACACCTGACTACTCACCCCACCACCACCTGTCTATGTCACACACTCATGCCAAAGAAAACTTATATCAAGTAAATCTAGCTTGTATTAAGCAAGACAATGTTGGGCTAAATATTGATCAGTGTTATCTTATAAGCAGTGAAGCTTGCTTAATGAATATTCTTGGTCGCTAAACGGTGCTCAAAGTTACTCAAGAAGCCTTATAACTTCTCTAATTCATGACTTTTAATGTAAAAATATTTTTGAAACCACTGGAAGCACTGTGAATTAAACAACTGAGTTACAGATATTCACGTGTTAAAATGTCGTCAATACGTACTGGTGAGAAGCGTGTTAGAGAAGCCCAGGTAACTATACCCTCCTCTTGAGGGAGGACACAGCTGAGCCGCCAGGTCGCAGCACCAGTCTATGGCGGGGTCGTCATCAGTGAGGCGCCGCCAGATGGTCAGGTCGAGCATCCTTCCCTGGTACGGCAGAGTGTCCAGGGTGTCCGGGTCCACGTAGCCCGTGGCGTCCAGGGTGTCCGGGTCCACGTAGCCCGTGGCGTCCAGGGTGTCCGGGTCCACGTAGTCCGTGGCGTCCAGGGTGTCCGGGTCCACGTAGTCCGTGGCGTCCAGGGTGTCCGGATCCACGAAGCCCGTGGCGTCCAGGGTGTCCGGGTCCACGAAGCCCGTGGCGTCCAGGGTGTCCGGGTCCACGTAGCCCGTGGCGTCCAGGGTGTCCGGGACCACGTAGCCCGTGACGTCCAGGTCAATGTCTGAAGACATGCACTGAGATACAGTCACGGTCGTTACTGGTATGTTCTAAGATATAACAAGAAGACATACTGAGCCATCCACTCACCTTACTGCTGGGTTTATTACCTGATGACAAGTCCGTATTTTGGACAGTATTAATAGCATCTAAACTATGTATTAATAGCTTTTAAAAGCCACGGTCAAGGTCATCTGTATCAATGGTCAAGGTCACAGTCATGGTCATCTGTATCATGGTCAAGGTCATAGTCATGGTCATCTTTATCAATGGTCAAGGTCTCATTAGAAGGTCATATAAACTAAGTCAAGGTCACAGTCAAAGGTCATCTGGACCAAGTATCAAGGTCACAGGGATAGATGGGTCACCTGAACTAAGGATCAAAGTTACAGAAGGTCTAATTAACCAAGGATCAAGGTCACAGTGAAAGGTCATCTCAAACAGGAATTAGGTCACGGTGAAAGGTCATCTTAAACAGGAATTAGGTCACAGTGAAAGGTCATCTTAAACAGGAATTAGGTCACAGTGAAAGGTCATCTTAAACAGGAATTAGGTCACAGTGAAAGGAGATCTGTACCACGAGTCAAAGTCAAAGTTGTAAGTCATCTGAACCAAAAGTATGGCGTCGCTAAATACTTCATGAAATTATTTATGCACAAGAATATATACAGCAGCGGAATGTTTCGAAAATTTATTATTCATGGAGTAGTCGCCCTTAATAAGTCTATATTTGTAATCAAAGTAGAAGGTTTGTCACCCTTAAGGTGACTATATTTGTAAACAATATAAGGTGTTTGTCGCTCTTTAGGTGACTATATTTGTAAACAATATCAGGTGTTTGTCGCTCTTAAGGTGACTATATTTGTAAACAATATCAGGTGTTTGTCGTCCATAAGATGAATATATTTGTAAACAATATAAGGTGTTTGTCTCCCATAAGGTGATTATGTTTGTAAACAATATAAGGAGTCTTTCGTCCATAAGGTTGTAAACATATATGTAAACAGTGTAAATCTGAATTACTATATTAAACATGACGAATGAAGCCCTTTGCGTAATTTTGGTATTAATAAATAACCCTAAAAATTATGGTGGAAAATATGAATATTTACCAAGATCCATCAGGTGAGGAAGGTGAGGCAGGTGACGGATGAGGACGGGCAGTTGCTGTAGTGTGAGGCGCAGGGTGAGGATCTTGAGGGTGTGAGGCAGGAGGGGTATGGCTGCCTCAGTCAAGTCACCAACAAACTCCTCTAAGGTACACTTACTGCCGGGGGCTGTCAGCCTCTCCAAACATTCTTTTGTTATAACACTTGTTTCTTTGCTGTATAAACTATAGTAAAGATCTAAGCATATGGTTACCTTCATTGTTGCCAGCACTGACAGTGTAGACAGGCGCTGCTTTAGTTGGGATGGATCGTATATGTTTAGGTAAATGTTCTTAGGTGTCACCTTCTTAAGAACAAGCGGCAGGACAACCCACGAGTCAACACTCTCTATTTCCCACGCTTGTGCTGTACGCAGCTTCTCACACACGGCTTGGATGACGTGCTCACTCCCGCGGGACTCTGCTACATGCTTCAACAGCTTGTCAGTCTCAAGTGTAACCATCTCGCACAGGTCAATTATGTGAGTAATGAACCTGTGCTCTACTCCCCGGGAACACAGCACCCCGGTAGTGCAGAGTAAAATGTTCCACCATCTGTTACCCGCCCAAAGCTCATGTTGCACGGCGCTAATATCAAACTTTGACTCTCTCAGGTGATCTCCCAAGGTACCCTTTTCCTTACGTACAACATCCACCAAGAGGTCAATGATTATAGACCTTTCCCCTGACACACGGTGTGATGCTGGATCACCTCGGTCTTGCTCAGCCTTCAACAAGAGATCGACCAGCCTCCTGCTGGCACAATACTCCTGGTACCTGGCGTGAAAATAGCCAAACACCCACACCACATTTAGGCCCCGACGGTAGCTGGTTCTTGTGAAATAGTTGGACAAGACCTCCTCCTGCGGCAGTCTCAGAGTGTCACACTTCTCCCTAATCTCCGCTTCCGTCTCCGGCCAAAGGTCGTACTCCATCCTCAGGATCCCTCTTAAACTAATCTCTTCTAAGAACCTCAAAAACTTTTTCACATTTTCGTCACATTTTCCTTTGGGTTCGGTCACGTGTTTGTCTGTGAGTCTGGACACCAGTTTGTTGGTTATGAAGTCATGAATCTCCTCGTAGACTTGAGTGTTTGTGGTGAGGTTGTTAAATTCTTCTGGAGCCTCGACACACAGCAGCGCCAACAAGGTCAAGGTGAGTGGAGTGTTGAGGTACTCACCCAGGAACTGACTCATCTGCTCCAGCCGCTGGGTAAACCTCCCTGTGATGTCACTCCGTTGGCTCTCTTCCTCCACCAGCACCTTGATGGTTCTCTCGGCGAACTCCACGCGACGTTCTGGAGTGATGCCCAAGACGAGGATGTTGCAGCGAGGTCTGGTGTGTGGGACGAGCTGTGACAGGTGTTGGTCCCACCCCGGCCGTGTGGTTATCACCAACCTCACATCCTTGCCAGGCAGGTGCAACAGCTCCTTCACCAGCCTTCCTGAATGGTCGTTGACCTCGTCGTAGCCGTCAATCAGGACTAATATATTTAAGCTCAATATTATCTCCTTAAACAGCTGGAAGTCAGCGTCAGAATCACTAAGTGTTTGAGGCAGCAACTGGCGGAGGAGACCATCGAAGGTATTAAGATGTGAGTCCCTGCACTGTACATAGAAAACGAGGTCCACAGTGCCCAGGTGACGTATGGCAGCAGGGTCCTCTACCCACTTCTCGAGGATGAGCTTGAGTAAAGTTGTCTTGCCCATACCACCTTCCCCCGTCAGGAGGACACACTGAGAGTCTCTTCCGTCCTCTCGTCTCATACTCAAGATGTCTTCATAGTTTATATCCTGACCCTTGGCAGCGTGGGAGGGTCTTGCCCCTATGACGGGATCTTCAAGGAGTCGTAGTCGTGTAAAAGCAAGACTTGGGTTGTAGTTAATGTTGAGGAGGAGCCAGGGTGCGGAAACAATCTGGTACAGCAGTTTATACCCGTCAGTTAGCTCCTGCTTGCTCATCTGCTTAACCTCTTCTGTGATGTGGCTTTTGAACATCTTAATCTCCTGGCGGAGCTGTGGCAAGTAGGCCACATCTGAGGGATCCAGCGGCTCTCTGACCTTCGCTAGCAGACCACCAATATACTTGGTGACATCTCTGGTCACGTGGTCCACATCCTGGCTGTTTGTCCCACACCGGACGCCGGCCTCAGCCAGCATCTTAGCCAATAAGTCACTGAGCTCCGTCAGTGTTGACGTAAGATCTTGCTCTGACATTCCCACATTATCATGGGCCAACGTGTTTCGGTGTTCCTTCAGGCTGTAAATGAGGTGTTCAAGTGATGGTCCCTGAGGCCCTGGAGTGGTCCACGTGGGGTCATTCATCTCAGCCAGACCACACACACGTTGCAGAAGTTTATACAACAGGGTGATATCAAAAGTTGCCGCGTCAGAGGAATCTTCGAGTTTCTTCCTCTGGTGATCATCGAAGACACGCCTGTACTGAGCATTGTCGTACCTCAAGTCCTGAGTGAGGTAAGTCACTACTGGGAAGGTGCCCCGGTACGACCACATAAACACACTTGCTAGCGCGTCTCGTCCTGCCTTAGTCACAGCCAGTCCATACCGCAGTCTGTTCACATCTTCCGGTTGGATAACAGGACTCGAGGCCGCCATACTGGGCCGTATGATTCTCACCTCACACAACTGTTGTCAAGTTTCACACAAGCAGTAAATGTCTCACGCTGGTTTTGTTATTATATTATGTTTAAAAAGATAACATTGTTTCTCACTGTCGGAGACGGGCAGCTTGTTAGGCTTGTGTAGGCCTTCCTAAGCCAACGACAGACCTTCCTCAAGATGCATCCCTCAACAGTTGACTAATTTCCAGGTTAATGTTTACTGATAGGTGAACAGAGGTATCAGGAGGCTGAGCATCTCACACTGCCAGGGAATCAAACTCGGATGTAATCGGTGATGATCCGACTGCATTAACCATAATACAGTCACTTAATTGACCAAAAATATAAGTGATTTTCAAATAAACCAAATCTTACAAAATGTGTTCACATGTTAATGCAATATTCGGTTCCAGCTTATTTGTTATTTTCAATTTGTTCTTTAACTAGTTAATTTCTTCTGTCTTTATACTCTTCAGAATTCTGTCATCTGGAAGAACAATTTAACGTTATTAAAACAAGATGTTAGTGTTAAACATTGGGTCAGAAATACATTTTTGAGATCACTAAAACAAATAAAATTCCAAAGTCTGCCTCCTGCATTTTGTTTTATTTTATAACTTAAAACTTGTCAAAATTTTGACCTAACTCCTGTGATCATTGTGGTGTTGGCTTCTGGTTTAGGTAGAGTAATGGTGCTCATTTTCTCACACAGAAATATACGGTGTAGCATTTAGTAATGTTATCCTCTGCCTTTATCTTGCTCTTGTAAGGACCTATTTAGATTATGCAGTTCAGTTTGGTCAACATACAATATACTGGACATAATTTAACTTGAACCCATAAAGAGAAGAATGACAAAGTTGATCTCAGGAATTAGAAATCTCCCTTATTAAGAGAGATTAAGGAAGCTATGTTTACACATTCTTCGGAAAGTATAGTTGATATTATTGATGTTGTCAAAAGGATGAAAAGTTATATCGAAAGTAGTAATAATAAGTTGTTTACTATATCAACACAAAATAGAACAAGAAATGATAAATCTGTATCAATAAAAAATAATGTCTGCTTCTCTGTCTATGCGAGCTAGAAGACCCTACTCAGGGAGCTAGCCTCACCTAATTTCTAACAGTAATTCCTGCTGGGTATGTGCCCAACAGGGAATGGCATATATGTAGGGAGTACAACTTTAAAGAGTACCAAAGCTACCCCCGTACCACGAACTTTGCTATATCATATTAATTAGGCTTTGAATTATTTATTTATTTTCTTGCAAGGGTTCCCAGCTGAGCTTCTGTGTAGATCGCCCTCTCCCCCTCCGCTCTCTTGTGTACAATATTCACAGTATAATGTTAACAACTTACATGGAGTTTACTACAAGTAAACTTCCGTCCCCTGAGAGTCTCTTATTGGAGCAATGATGGCGGGCCGCGTAGAGGCTCATCATATAAAATGGCCTCCTAGAGGGACATAAAATGGCAACCTAGAAGCCAATAAAGGGGCAGCCTAGAAGCCCCTAAAATAGCGAGCTAGAGGACCCTAAAATGGCCGCCTAGAGGCCCATAAAGGGGCTGCCTAAAGGCCCGTAAAATGGCTGCCTAGTGGCCGGTAAAATGGCCGCCTAGAGGACTAAAAAACGGCACCCTTGAGGAACATAAAATGGCCGCCTAGAGGCCCTTAAAATGGCCGCTATGAGGCCCATAAAAAGGCCGCCTAGAGGCCCATAAAAAGGCCGCCTAAATGCACATAAAAAGGCCCCCTAGAGGTGCACAAAGGGGCCGCCTGAAGGCACATAAAGAGCCGCCTAGAGGTACATAAAGGGCCGCCTAGAGGCACATAAAGGGCCGCCAAGAGACACATAAAGGGGCCGCCTAGAGGTACGTAAAGGGGCCCGCCTAGAGGTGCATAAAGGAGCCTTCTAGAGGTACATATATACGAGCCGCTTAGAGGTACGTAAAGGGGCCACCTAGAGGTACATAAAGGTGCCGCTTAGAGGTGCATAAAGGAGCCGCCTAGAGGTACATAAAGGGCCGCCTAGAGGCACATAAAGGGCCGCATAGAGGTACATAAAGGAACCGCCTAGAGGTACATAAAGGGCCGCCTAGAGGTACATAAAGGGCCGCATAGAGGTACATAAAGGAGCCGCCTAGAGGAACATAAAGGGCCGCCTAGAGGCACATAAAGGGCCGCCTTGAGGTGCATAAAGGGGCCACCTAGAGGTACATAAAGAGGCCGCCTAGAGGTACATAAAGAGGCCGCCCTTGAGGTGCATAAAGGGGCCGCCTAGAGGTACATAAAGAGGCCACCTAGAGGTACATAAAGGAGCCGCCAAGAGGTACATAAAGGAGCCGCCAAGAGGTACATAATGGGCCACCAAGAGGCACACAAAGGGCCTTCTTGTGGTACATAAAGAACCGCGTAGAGGTACATAAAGGGGCCGCCAAAGGGGAATTCCCTTCCCTTCTTCCCCCTTCCCCCTCTATCCATCCTTCACCTCTCCTTCTCCTGCTGTAGCCCCATCACCCCCCTCCCTTTCTAACCTCCAACTGACAAATATTTCCATTTAATATTTTTTTTTTTTTTTTTTTTTTACCAAATTCACTTCCATGTGAAAAACGTTAGTTAATCGACCAGTTTTTTTAGGAGTGTCATTATTGGATTTTATCCCATCTCAGTTAGAGCCGTCTTACTGCATGGGCCAGGGGCCCCCACGAGCATAGGGGCCCCACGAGCATAGGGGCCCACTACACTACACTACACAGTGGCCAGCTTCAGGTTCCTCAATACAACAACCTGGTAGTTCAATAACACAGTGGCCAGCTTCAGGTTCCTCAACACAACAACCTGGTAGTTCACTACACAGTGGCCAGCTTCAGGTTCCTCAACACAACAACCTGGTAGTTCACTACACAGTGGCCAGCTTCAGGTTCCTCAACACAACACAACAACCCGGTAGTTCACTACACAGTAGCCAGCTTCAGGTTCCTCAACACAACAACCTGGTAGTTCACTACACAGTGGCCAGCTTCAGGTTCCTCAACACAACAACCTGGTAGTTCACTACACAGTGGCCAGCTTCAGGTTCCACAACACAACAACCTGGTAGTTCACTACACAGTGGCCAGCTTCAGGTTCCTCAACACAACACAACAACCCGGTAGTTCACTACACAGTGGCCAGCTTCAGGTTCCACAACACAACAACCTGGTAGTTCACTACACAGTGGCCAGCTTCAGGTTCCTCAACACAACACAACAACCTGGTAGTTCACTACACAGTGACCAGCTTCAGGTTCCTCAACACAACAACCTGGTAGTTCACTACACAGTGACCAGCTTCAGGTTCCTCAACACAACAACCTGGTAGTTCACTACACAGTGACCAGCTTCAGGTTCCTCAACACAACAACCTGGTAGTTCACTACACAGTGGCCAGCTTCAGGTTCCTCAACACAACAACCTGGTAGTTCACTACACAGTGACCAGCTTCAGGTTCCTCAACACAACAACCTTTTAGTTCACTACACAGTGGCCAGCTTCAGGTTCCTCAACACAACACAACAACCTGGTAGTTCACTACACAGTGACCAGCTTCAGGTTCCTCAACACAACAACCTGGTAGTTCACTACACAGTGGCCAGCTTCAGGTTCCTCAACACAACACAACAACCTGGTAGTTCACTACACAGTGACCAGCTTCAGGTTCCTCAACACAACAACCTGGTAGTTCACTACACAGTGACCAGCTTCAGGTTCCTCAACACAACAACCTGGTAGTTCACTACACAGTGGCCAGCTTCAGGTTCCTCAACACAACAACCTGGTAGTTCACTACACAGTGGCCAGCTTCAGGTTCCTCAACACAACAACCTGGTAGTTCACTACACAGTGGCCAGCTTCAGGTTCCTCAACACAACAACCCGGTAGTTCACTACACAGTGGCCAGCTTCAGGTTCCTCAACACAACAACCTGGTAGTTCACTACACAGTGGCCAGCTTCAGGTTCCTCAACACAACAACCTGGTAGTTCACTACACAGTGGCCAGCTTCAGGTTCCTCAACACAACAACCTGGTAGTTCACTACACAGTGGCCAGCTTCAGGTTCCTCAACACAACACAACAACCTGGTAGTTCACTACACAGTGACCAGCTTCAGGTTCCTCAACACAACAACCTGGTAGTTCACTACACAGTGGCCAGCTTCAGGTTCCTCAACACAACACAACAACCTGGTAGTTCACTACACAGTGGCCAGCTTCAGGTTCCTCAACACAACACAACAACCTGGTAGTTCACTACACAGTGGCCAGCTTCAGGTTCCACAACACAACAACCAAGTAGTTCACTACACAGTGGCCAGCTTCAGGTTCCTCAACACAACAACCTGGTAGTTCACTACACAGTGGCCAGCTTCAGGTTCCTCAACACAACACAACAACCTGGTAGTTCACTACACAGTGGCCAGCTTCAGGTTCCACAACACAACAACCTGGTAGTTCACTACACAGTGGCCAGCTTCAGGTTCCTCAACACAACAACCTGGTAGTTCACTACACAGTGGCCAGCTTCAGGTTCCTCAACACAACAACCTGGTAGTTCACTACACAGTGACCAGCTTCAGGTTCCTCAACACAACAACCTGGTAGTTCACTACACAGTGGCCAGCTTCAGGTTCCTCAACACAACACAACAACCTGGTAGTTCACTACACAGTGACCAGCTTCAGGTTCCTCAACACAACAACCTGGTAGTTCACTACACAGTGACCAGCTTCAGGTTCCTCAACACAACAACCTGGTAGTTCACTACACAGTGACCAGCTTCAGGTTCCACAACACAACAACCAAGTAGTTCACTACACAGTGGCCAGCTTCAGGTTCCTCAACACAACACAACAACCTGGTAGTTCACTACACAGTGGCCAGCTTCAGGTTCCTCAACACAACACAACAACCTGGTAGTTCACTACACAGTGGCCAGCTTCAGGTTCCTCAACACAACAACCTGGTAGTTCACTACACAGTGGCCAGCTTCAGGTTCCTCAACACAACAACCTGGTAGTTCACTACACAGTGACCAGCTTCAGGTTCCTCAACACAACACAACAACCCGGTAGTTCACTACACAGTGGCCAGCTTCAGGTTCCTCAACACAACAACCTGGTAGTTCACTACACAGTGACCAGCTTCAGGTTCCACAACACAACAACCAAGTAGTTCACTACACAGTGGCCAGCTTCAGGTTCCTCAACACAACAACTTGGTAGTTCACTACACAGTGGCCAGCTTCAGGTTCCTCAACACAACAACCTGGTAGTTCACTACACAGTGGCCAGCTTCAGGTTCCTCAACACAACACAACAACCTGGTAGTTCACTACACAGTGGCCAGCTTCAGGTTCCTCAACACAACAACCTGGTAGTTCACTACACAGTGGCCAGCTTCAGGTTCCTCAACACAACACAACAACCTGGTAGTTCACTACACAGTGGCCAGCTTCAGGTTCCTCAACACAACACAACAACCTGGTAGTTCACTACACAGTGACGAGCTTCAGGTTCCTCAACACAACAACCTGGTAGTTCACTACACAGTGGCCAGCTTCAGGTTCCACAACACAACAACCTGGTAGTTCACTACACAGTGGCCAGCTTCAGGTTCCTCAACACAACAACCTGGTAGTTCACTACACAGTGGCCAGCTTCAGGTTCCTCAACACAACAACCTGGTAGTTCACTACACAGTGACCAGCTTCAGGTTCCTCAACACAACAACCTGGTAGTTCACTACACAGTGGCCAGCTTCAGGTTCCTCAACACAACACAACAACCTGGTAGTTCACTACACAGTGGCCAGCTTCAGGTTCCTCAACACAACAACCTGGTAGTTCACTACACAGTGGCCAGCTTCAGGTTCCTCAACACAACACAACAACCTGGTAGTTCACTACACAGTGGCCAGCTTCAGGTTCCTCAACACAACAACCTGGTAGTTCACTACACAGTGGCCAGCTTCAGGTTCCTCAACACAACAACCTGGTAGTTCACTACACAGTGGCCAGCTTCAGGTTCCACAACACAACAACCTGGTAGTTCACTACACAGTGGCCAGCTTCAGGTTCCTCAACACAACAACCTGGTAGTTCACTACACAGTGGCCAGCTTCAGGCTCCTCAACACAACACAACAACCTGGTAGTTCACTACACAGTGGCCAGCTTCAGGTTCCTCAACACAACAACCCGGTAGTTCACTACACAGTGGCCAGCTTCAGGTTCCTCAACACTACAACCTGGTAGTTCACTACACAGTGGCCAGCATCAGGTTCCTCAACACAACAACCTGGTAGTTCACTACACAGTGGCCAGCATCAGGTTCCACAACACAACAACCTGGTAGTTCACTACACAGTGGCCAGCTTCAGGTTCCACAACACACTGAGGAACCATCAATAACAACTGGGAAGTGTGGAAGTTCACCACACACACAGATATGAACACATTCGCCAGAGACTGATAATAGTGATAGCGATAATGGCTGATAATGCTGGCTGCATATTACCCACAAGTGCAACATCACGTGTTGTGGAGTTATGACGTTATTATGTATTATATTATATGGGAAATATTTAAAGTTAAAAATATACAAAGTTTTAAATGATATCAGTAAACGTCAGTAGCTTACACGTTCCTTATGGTGAGGACGTGTGTAGGTATGTGTCTTATCAGTCGTGTTGGTGTTTATCTTATCTGTCTCCCACCATGACCAGGGCTCCCACGCTGGGCGCTCCCACAGTGTGTATGTCTCCCACCATGACCAGGGCTCCCACGCTGGGCACTCCCACAGTGTGTATGTCTCCCACCATGACCAGGGCTCCCACGCTGGGCGCTCCCACAGTGTGTATGTCTCCCACCATGACCAGGGCTCCCACGCTGGGCGCTCCCACAGTGTGTATGTCTCCCACCATGACCAGGGCTCCCACGCTGGGCGCTCCCACAGTGTGTATGTCTCCCACCATGACCAGGGCTCCCACGCTGGGCGCTCCCACAGTGTGTATGTCTCCCACCATGACCAGGGCTCCCACACTGGGCGCTCCCACAGTGTGTATGTCTCCCACCATGACCAGGGCTCCCACGCTGGGCGCTCCCACAGTGTGTATGTCTCCCACTATGACCAGGGCTCCCACGCTGGGCGCTCCCACAGTGTGTATGTCTCCCACCATGACCAGGGCTCCCACACTGGGCGCTCCCACAGTGTGTATGTCTCCCACCATGTCCAGGGCTCCCATGCTGGGCACTCCCACAGTGTGTCTGTCTCCCACCATGACCAGGGCTCCCACCCTGGGCACTCCCACAGTGTGTATGTCTCCCACCATGACCAGGGCTCCCACGCTGGGCGCTCCCACAGTGTGTATGTCTCCCACCATGACCAGGGCTCCCACGCTGGGCGCTTCCACAGTGTGTATGTCTCCCCCCATGACCAGGGCTCCCACGCTGGGCGCTCCCACAGTGTGTATGTCTCCCACCATGACCAGGGCTCCCACAGTGTGTATGTCTCCCACCATGACCAGGGCTCCCACGCTGGGCGCTCCCACAGTGTGTATGTCTCCCACCATGACCAGGGCTCCCACGCTGGGCGCTCCCACAGTGTGTATGTCTCCCACCATGACCAGGACTCCCACGCTGGGCGCTCCCACAGTGTGTATGTCTCCCACCATGTCCAGGGCTCCCACGCTGGGCGCTCCCACAGTGTGTATGTCTCCCTCCATGACCAGGGCTCCCACGCTGGGCGCTCCCACAGTGTGTATGTCTCCAACCATGACCAGGGCTCCCATAGTGTGTATGTCTCCCACCATGACCAGGGCTTCCACCCTGGGCACTCCCACAGTGTGTATGTCTCCCAGCATGACCAGGGCTCCCACGCTGGGCGCTCCCACAGTGTGTTTGTCTCCCACCATGACCAAGGCTCCCACGCTGGGCGCTCCCACAGTGTGTATGTCTCCCACCGTGACCAGGGCTCCCACAGTGTGTATGTCTCCCACCATGACCAGGGCTCCCACGCTGGGCGCTCCCACAGTGTGTATGTCTCCCACCATGACCAGGGCTCCCACAGTGTGTGTCTCCCACCATGACCAGGGCTCCCACGCTGGGCGCTCCCACAGTGTGTATGTCTCCCACTATGACCAGGGCTCCCACGCTGGGCGCTCCCACAGTGTGTATGTCTCCCACCATGACCAGGGCTCCCACACTGGGCGCTCCCACAGTGTGTATGTCTCCCACCATGTCCAGGGCTCCCATGCTGGGCACTCCCACAGTGTGTCTGTCTCCCACCATGACCAGGGCTCCCACGCTGGGCGCTCCCACAGTGTGTATGTCTCCCACCATGACCAGGGCTCCCACACTGGGCGCTCCCACAGTGTGTATGTCTCCCACCATGACCAGCGCTCCCACGCTGGGCGCTCCCACAGTGTGTATGTCTCCCACTATGACCAGGGCTCCCACGCTGGGCGCTCCCACAGTGTGTATGTCTCCCACCATGACCAGGGCTCCCACACTGGGCGCTCCCACAGTGTGTATGTCTCCCACCATGTCCAGGGCTCCCATGCTGGGCACTCCCACAGTGTGTCTGTCTCCCACTATGACCAGGGCTCCCACCCTGGGCACTCCCACAGTGTGTATGTCTCCCACCATGACCAGGGCTCCCACGCTGGGCGCTCCCACAGTGTGTATGTCTCCCACAATGACCAGGGCTCCCACGCTGGGCGCTCCCACAGTGTGTATGTCTCCCACCATGACCAGGGCTCCCACGCTGGGCGCTTCCACAGTGTGTATGTCTCCCCCCATGACCAGGGCTCCCACGCTGGGCGCTCCCACAGTGTGTATGTCTCCCACCATGACCAGGGCTCCCACAGTGTGTATGTCTCCCACCATGACCAGGGCTCCCACGCTGGGCGCTCCCACAGTGTGTATGTCTCCCACCATGACCAGGGCTCCCACGCTGGGCGCTCCCACAGTGTGTATGTCTCCCACCATGACCAGGACTCCCACGCTGGGCGCTCCCACAGTGTGTATGTCTCCCACCATGTCCAGGGCTCCCACGCTGGGCGCTCCCACAGTGTGTATGTCTCCCTCCATGACCAGGGCTCCCACGCTGGGCGCTCCCACAGTGTGTATGTCTCCAACCATGACCAGGGCTCCCATAGTGTGTATGTCTCCCACCATGACCAGGGCTTCCACCCTGGGCACTCCCACAGTGTGGTATGTCTCCCAGCATGACCAGGGCTCCCACGCTGGGCGCTCCCACAGTGTGTTTGTCTCCCACCATGACCAAGGCTCCCACGCTGGGCGCTCCCACAGTGTGTATGTCTCCCACCGTGACCAGGGCTCCCACAGTGTGTATGTCTCCCACCATGACCAGGGCTCCCACGCTGGGCGCTCCCACAGTGTGTATGTCTCCCACCATGACCAGGGCTCCCACAGTGTGTGTCTCCCACCATGACCAGGGCTCCCACGCTGGGCGCTCCCACAGTGTGTATGTCTCCCACTATGACCAGGGCTCCCACGCTGGGCGCTCCCACAGTGTGTATGTCTCCCACCATGACCAGGGCTCCCACACTGGGGCGCTCCCACAGTGTGAATGTCTCCCACCATGTCCAGGGCTCTCATGCTGGGCACTCCCACAGTGTGTCTGTCTCCCACCATGACCAGGGCTCCCACCCTGGGCACTCCCACAGTGTGTCTGTCTCCCACCATGACCAGGGCTCCCACAGTGTGTATGTCTCCCACCATGACCAGGGCTCCCACGCTGGGCGCTCCCACAGTGTGTATGTCTCCCACCATGACCAGGACTCCCACGCTGGGCGCTCCCACAGTATGTATGTCTCCCACCATGTCCAGGGCTCCCACGCTGGGCGCTCCCACAGTTGTATGTCTCCCTCCATGACCAGGGCTCCCACGCTGGGCGCTCCCACAGTGTGTATGTCTCCAACCATGACCAGGGCTCCCACGCTGGGCGCTCCCACAGTGTGTATGTCTCCCAGCATGACCAGGGCTCCCATAGTGTGTATGTCTCCCACGATGACCAGGGCTTCCACCCTGGGCACTCCCACAGTGTGTATGTCTCCCAGCATGACCAGGGCTCCCACGCTGGGCGCTCCCACAGTGTGTTTTGTCTCCCACCATGACCAAGGCTCCACGCTGGGCGCTCCCACAGTGTGTATGTCTCCCACCGTGACCAGGGCTCCCACAGTGTGTATGTCTCCCACCATGACCAGGGCTCCCACGCTGGGCGCTCCCACAGTGTGTGTCTCCCACCATGACCAGGGCTCCCACAGTGTGTGTCTCCCACCATGACCAGGGCTCCCACGCTGGGCGCTCCCACAGTGTGTATGTCTCCCACCATGACCAGGGCTCCCACGCTGGTCGCTCCCACAGTGTGTATGTCTCCCACCATGACCAGGGCTCCCACAGTGTGTGTCTCCCACCATGACCAGGGCTCCCACGCTGGGCGCTCCCACAGTGTGTATGTCTCCCACCATGACCAGGGCTCCCACGCTGGGCGCTCCCACAGTGTGTATGTCTCCCACTATGACCAGGGCTCCCACGCTGGGCGCTCCCACAGTGTGCGTGTCTCCCACCACGACCAGGGCTCCCACGCTGGGCGCTCCCACAGTGTGCGTGTCTCCCACCATGACCAGGGCTCCCACGCTGGGCGCTCCCACAGTGTGTATGTCTCCCACTATGACCAGGGCTCCCACGCTGGTGCTCCCACAGTGTGCGTGTCTCCCACCACGACCAGGGCTCCCACGCTGGGCGCTCCCACAGTGTGCGTGTCTCCCACCATGACCAGGGCTCCCACAGTGTGCGTGTCTCCCACCATGACCAGGGCTCCCACAGTGTGCGTGTCTCCCACCATGACCAGGGCTCCCACAGTGTGCGTGTCTCCCACCATGACAATGAACAATTCCGTCACCATACTATCACGGCCAATACGGGTTACAAGTGTTACTAACACAAGAGGTCTGTCACACGTGGCCATAAAGCTCAGCCTTATATAAACATGTGACACTAATCACAAATATATGTGATAATATATAATGTATAATTTTATCTCTTGTATAATTTATCATTATACAGGTATAATGTAGGGTATAAACTCGTATAATTTATCATTTCCAGGTCGTTATAAATAACGACCTGGACAAATGGAGGAATGGTCTAGAGAATGGCTAATAAAGTTCAACTCAGGAAAATGTAAAGTAATGGAATAAAGGCGAAGGGAGTAGGAGGCTCAACACAAGGTACCATCTGGGAGGTGATATCCTGCAAGAGTCAAATAGAGAGAAAGATCTGGGGGTTGAAATAACTCCGAACCTTTCACTGGAGGCCCACATCAAAAGGATATTATCAGCGGCATATGCTAGGTTGGCAAACATAAGAACTGCCTTTAGAAACTTGTGTAACGAATCGTTCAGGACCCTGTATACCACATATGTCAGACTAAACCTGGAATATGCAGCTCCAACCTGAAGTCCATACCTAGTTAAACACTAGACAAAGTTAGAGAAGATTCAGCGGTATGGCCCCAAACTCTTCCCGGAACTGAGAGGTATGAGCTACGAGGAAAGGCTAAGGGAGCTGAACTTTACGTTCCTCGAAAACAGAAGAGTAAGGGGAGACATGATAACCACGAACACATTTCTCAGGGGGAATTGACAGGGTGGACAAAGACAAACTCTTTACCACGGATGGAACACGAACAAAGGGACACAGGTGGAAAGTGAGTACCCAAATGAGCCACAGAGACGCTAGAATTTTTTTTTTTCAGTGTCAGAGTAGTTAATAAATGGAATGCATTAAGTAGTGATGTGGTGGAGGCAGACTCCATACACAGTTTCAAATGTAGATTTAATAGAGCCCAGTAGGTTCAAGAATCTGTACACCAGTTGATTGACGGCTGAGAGAGAGGGGGGGACCAAAGAGCCAGAGCTCAACCCCCGCAAGCATAACTAGGTGAGTACACTAAAGAGAGGCGCATCTCTCAGGTCAGTGTTCATGTTGCAGACTAAATGCAAAATGAATAAACAAATAATCATGCATTCAGCTTAGCTCTTGACTCATCACCAGACATACAAGACAACCCACAACTGGTAATATTTGTTCGTTATGTTTCCTCTGATGTAAACGTGACAGACGAGATGTTGGACTTAGTGGCATTAAAGGAAACAACTCGCGGTGTAGACATTAGAAATGTGTTTGACAGAACCTTAAGAAATGTTGATGTTCCACCTTGCCTCGCGGTTACGTTGCAATGTTTCCGGGGTCATGATCCCCGCGGCCCGGTCTATGGCCAGGCTTCCTGGTTGATGCCCTGGTCAACCAGGCTGTTGGACGTGGCTGCTTGCAGCCTGACGTACGAATCACAGCTTGGTTGATCAGGGGTTGATTTTAAGATGTTTATCGAGTTCTCTCTTGAACACTGCGAGGGATCGGCCAATTATGCAACTAGTGGAAGCGTGTTGAACAGTCTCTGGCCTCTGATGTTGATAGAGTTCTCCACAGAGTACCTATTGCACCTCTGTTTTATCAACAGAGATGTTCTTCACATCCTGACATGCCTCCTGGTCTCGTGTGATGTTATTTCTGTGTGCAGATTTGGGACCAGACACTCTAATATTTTCCATGTGAAGATTTTTTTATGTATTTCTCCCGCCCGCGCTCTAAAGAATACAGATTTAGACATTTTAGTCAGTCGCAGTAATTTAGATGGTTTATTGAGTATATTCTAACAGTAAAGGATTTTTGCACTCTCTCCAGGTCAGCAATTTCTCCAGCTTTGAAACGGGCTGTCATTGTGCAACAGTATTCACTCCAGAGATCACCAGCGTATTGAAGAGTATCATCATTGGTACGGCACCTCTAGTGTGAAAGGGTCTTGTTATCCAACCTGTCATTTTTATTCCAGTTGTGACGGCTACTCTATTGTGTTCTTTAAAAGTAAAGTCTTCCAAGATTACACACAAATCCTTTACATTGCTGTTACGTTCTGTGGTAGGATTTGACTGATTTTGTACGTGCTTTAAGTTTTGATATTTTTTTGAACATAGCGCAGGAGCTGGAACTTATCTTCATTAAATATCGTATTATTTTCTGTGGTCTATTGAAAGACCTGATTTACATTAGTTTAGAGGTTTGCTGTGTTCTCTATGTTGTCTACTCCCATAAAAATCCAAATATCATCTGCAAAGGATGATACGGAACTATAGTTTGTGTTCTTGTCTATGTTTAATATGAGAATGAGAAAGAGTACTGGAGCAAGCACAGTACCCTGGGGGACTGAGCTATTCACGGTTGATGATCCGGATTTTATCTTGTTTACTATTACATATTGGGTTCTGTTAGTTAGGAATTGTAGATCCATCTTCCTATTATTCCGGTGATTCCTTTTGAACGCATTTTTTGCGCAATAACACTATGGTCACATTTGTTGAAGGCTTTTGAGAAATTATTGTACATTACGTCAGCTTTGAACATGACTTCCCTGGCATCTAAGGCCATGCCATAGTGGTCCAGCAATTGTGATAGGCAAGAGCGCCCTGATCTGAAACCAAGTTGTCCAGGGTTATGTAGACGCTATGATTCCATGTATTTTGTGATATTATTTCTTATCACTCTTTCAAACATTTTTATGATGTGTGATGTTAGGGCTATCGATCTATAATTTTTTGTCTTTGCTTTATTCCTTCCTTTATGGAGTGGTGCTATTTCTGCTGTTTTTTAGTATGTCAGAGATATCGCCAGTATATAAGCTCCGCCTCCAAATTTTTTTTAGGGCCTGTGATAGTAATTTTTTACAGTTCTTGATAAATATGGAATTCTAGGAATCAGGGTCTGGTGCAGAGTGCATAGTCTATAGCTTCTTCAAAATCAAGTGGAGTTAAGGTGACATCTGATATATGATTTGATGTTCGGATCACATTCTTGAAGAATTCGTTTGGGTTTTCAATCTTCAAGGTGTTTAATAAGAATTTCTACTTTACAAAATCAGTCGTATTATAATTATATTTTTATGATACAATTGCAATGCTACAAATGTCAGGCTGTTAAAGACGCTATTTACTGCTAGTAGTGGTCTTGCAGGTCTCCAGCTTGGCTGTAAGTCGTTTACAGTATGGCTGATATGTTGTGAGAGCTGTACGAACTACTCCGTCAGGTGTTGGTGTGTGTGTAAGGATCACACGAGGCTTCCGCTTCACAAACTTCATTACAGAGTTCAGTGATTCATAACAGTGTGTTGTGCGGAAAATTGTGAAGAACCACACACTAGTTTTCTTTAGTTCAGGATATTTTATTTCTGGAACTTGTTTCCAGAACTCAATTGTAGACTTAAACTTATGGATCATGTTCAGATCCGGGTCCTCCTGTAATTCCATTAGTTCTATTTCCACAGCAGATGATTCCGGAACTAGAGGTTCGGGAACTGGACAGTCACCATTGACCACATTAACCATGGATGGAGTGACAAGAAAGGCAAAGTCGAGCTTCAGCTTCTGCAAGTCATCAAACCTGGCTGGGAAATTATCCAGCATTCCTTGTAATTTATCTTTGTATTCTTCCAGTTTATTGTCTTTTATTTCAGTACCATTGGGACGTGTTCTGTGAGAGCGCAGTAACTTTCCTGGCAGCTCTTGTGCCAAACGCCCAGTAAAACAAAAAACAAAAAGGAGAGAAAACAAATTAAAATAAATCTGCTGGAACTTTTACGGTGTGCAAACTGTCGGTAAAGAACAGGAGAATAAACACTTTAAAATATTTAATATAACAAAACTTAACAAACATTTACTTTAATATTATAAAAATAATACTGAATAAGTAAATACAAAAAAAAACATTAACCCCTTGGCTTAAACACAATTAAAAGAAAAATATGGATAAGTGAATTTTACGTTAATAAAAAAGATGCACAACACTCTTTAAAAAAAAATGCTCTAAGCGACTACCGTCACTTGTAGTAAGAACGTCAAGGTGAGGGCAAGATGCGAGAGCTCTGACCACTAGAATGATAATCTGCTGACTGGGTCAAGGGCAGGTCCTTATATACAGGCTGGTGACGTCACAGTGGTGCGAAGCAGGGGCTGTAGACGATGAACCGAACCGGCCCCGTAAGTGGTGTTTTGCTGGTGGTAAACGAGGAGCCGGCGAGTTGCAGGTGCGCATCTCTCGTGGATGGTAGGGTGAAGGGACGGGGAAGGAGTGACTAGACAATTCGTATTGGCACGTATTGTTGGCGTTTGCTTGATGTTGAAGCATACTCTTATAGAAGGCAGAAGGAACAGACAAAATCCATTGCTATGCCGGGGGAAAACTGTAACAATCAGGAAATGTATTTACTCTCGTACTGAGATAGGGGCAGTGAATCAAGTTGCTTGACAATATATCTCCTTGAAAAATTCTTATTTTACTCTGAAAGCTGAAAATTGTGTGAATAAGGTCAGAAATAATCTTATCTTTCCCCTGGAGTGCCAGGTTGAGAGTTTGTATACGATTCACTATATCGGGAAGGAACATCAGATCTTGTATCCATTCATCATTTTCCAGCTGAGGGTAGGATAATTTCCAATTATTAAATAATAATAGGCGCCAACAGATCCACAAACCTACTCAAGCATTGCTGGTTGACAGCCACCTCACACTGGAATAGAAAGAGACGTCACTAGGTTTATCACAAGCTCCAATTCTTCAAAAAAAATTCTGAACCGTCGGTGGGTCTTCCCATTTGCGCGTATGAAATTGGTAATTTCAAGGACAGCTTTCATAACATCGTCATACCTGAAGTATCTGGCTGTTAGGTGCTCACGATGAACAGAGAGGAACTGGAAAGCTGGAATCACTTTTCATAAGTTCAACTAATCCTACATTTTCCCCACCATTGCAGGTATTCACCATATTCAACTCCATATTCATCAAGAATCTGTTGCAACACTGACGAATTTATTCAGTGGAATAAAGTTCTCGGTGGCACTAGAAATATTCTCAAGCTGCATATCTCATCGAAAAAAGTGGAAGAGATGCTGACTGGAACGTTCCCTCTATAGTGCAAGAAAACGAATCGCAGAACAACTTGAACGCCCCACCCTATCTCAAGAACGACAAAGAAGACTGTGTAGGGAAATATAAACGATTGAACTAAATCTACAAGAATCATATAAAATCCAGGAGAGGCAGAGATAGCAGAAGGCCATCAGAGATAAATCCGAAATACTTTTTCTTCTAAGCAAAATTTAGAACAAAAACTACATCCTGTATTAGGCCCCTGCGAAAGGGAGATGGAACTTTCACAGATGTCAACGAAGAAATGAACAAAATACTGAGGCAACAGTAAGTCTGCAAAGGTGGTGATCTGAGCTGATTCCTGCCACTTCATTAGATTCTGTTTTCAGTTAGCCCTTAAATATCTCAAATTTTTTGGTTTACTTTTTTCACATATTTGTGTCTTTGTGATTACTGAAACTAATACAAATTACCAGTTTAAAACTTCATGAATGAATAAATATTATTGCATTTAAAATGCATATTTTTTAATTTATGTAAATTCTTTTTAACAAAATGTGGATGTAACAATAAAATCGTAAGTGTAAAATTTGTCCCTGTGCTGAGGCTGACAAACACCTGAGCTTCATCATTTGTGGCTCTTACAGTAAGTAGACTGGCCGCCCCTGTCACCAGTTATGTCATATATAAAAGGCCACTAAACTCAGCCACTCAGGAAATCAGATCAGCCAAAAGAAACTACGAAAGAAAACTTGAGCAAAACATAAAGGAATATCCAAAGTTGTTATATGCTTATATAAGAAGTAAAACAAACGACTCGAAAGGATCCTTAAAAGATGAGACTAACAAAGTTATAATGGACGATTAATGGGCAACAAACTTTTTGAATGAATATTTTACATTATTGTTCACACTCGAAAGGTTAGATGACATCCCATCACCCACACAAATGTTTGAAAGAGGTGAAGAGAGTGAATTAACGGATTTACACCAGACGTGAGACACAATCAGGAAGAGCATTGACAAACTAAAAGGACTCGAAAGCCCCAGGTGTGGATGTAATTCAATCCAGTCATAAAGGAACTGGCAGATGCACAATACCTAACACTGAAACCCCCCCTTTTTCAGAAATTCTATGGACAGGGGTATAAACCCATGGAACAGCCTACCTGCTGAAGCCGTAAATGCCAAGATTGTTGAATTTCAAAATCCAACTGGAGAAGATTATCAAGGCAAATGTTGGCAAAAACGAGGCCACTAATGTCAGTGGCCCTCAGGTAAACTTTGAATATATGCAGCATTGGTACGCTAAATAATGTGACTATAGGTATTTTGGTACCTGAGGACGGATTGCTGGATCAACATCCTCCAAATTGTTCTGTATGTTAGTTAAAAGTTTTGACGAGATCCGCCCTGTCATATCTGGTTTGCAGTGTTGTTAACTCTGTGGCCCTCAACCGTTCCTGGTGTGTGAGTTGATATTGTTCTGGAATGATTTTTGTTGCCCAGTGTTGAACTTTCTCCAAAGAAGCTAAGTTTATTAGAAGATGAGGTCTCAATGCTTGGATTCAGTTCCAAGTGGGGGCACACCAGAAATGTATACAATTGAATAACTACCTTCTTTTGATAAAATCAGTAGGAGCCATGAGGTGTGAATGGCTCCACACCGCTGGAGCCATTCGGACCTATGCTTCAGATACTCCCAAGCAGACGCCTTACACCACTACACCACGACATGGTCAAAAGCAATGCATCCTTTGGCTCCTACTGATTTTCTTTGATACATCTCGTTAATGTGATGTATTTGTGTATATGAAGAGAAGCACAGGAGAGAGAGTATTCTAGACTACAAGCCAGAGTGCATGAGGTGCAATGTGTGAAACCCTGGCTAGGCTCCGGTGTAACCCTCGGGAACCCTAGAGGTTTAAGGCGTGTGCTTGGGAGTACCCAGAGCATTGGTTCGAATCCTCCTTAAGGCTCCAACTGATTTTATCATAGATGCATCATGTTGATGTGATTTCAATTGCACTACTTTCTTTTCATTAAAGTCGAAGGTATGCTTGATTATTCTAAGGATTTTGTTAGTTTTGTTTACTGCCGCTTCCACTTGTTGTGCAACTTTCAGTGAATGGTGGGTTCTGATTCCAAGGTCCTTTTCTTCATCAATCTGCTGCGAGATAATGTTGTTAATTTGGTAGTTGGGACGTGGATTGTTATGCACCACGAGAAAGGTCTTGCAATTTTTCGATATTAAAAAGCATTTACAAATTTGCAGATGTGGTTTGAAATATTCTAATCTATGCTTCCTGGGGGTGGAAGCCTGGTCGAGGACCGGGCCGCGGGGACACTAAAAATCCCCGAAATCATCTCAAGATAACCTCAAGATATTGGGACCACGTTAGCTGTCTTCCAACTTTCTGGTAAGTCTCCTGTCTCCAGTGACCTGTTATACACCATACAGAGTAGCACACTTAGTGCTTCTGCACCTTCCTTTAGTATCCATGGTGAGATTCGGTCAGGATCAACAGCCTTTGTCACATCCAGCTCCAGCAGAAACCTTTTGACCTCATCACTGGTGAGGTCAAATTCCTCCAAGGTTGCTTGGTTTGCCACCTCCTCATTTAGTGCAGGGGCTTCTCCTTGTTCTATTGTGAAGACCTCCTGGAACCTCTTGTTGAGTTCTTCACACACCTCCTTGTCAGTCTCTGTGTATCTGTTCTCCCCTTTTTGCAGCTTCATCACTTGTTCCTTCACTGCTGTTTTCCTCTTGATGTGGCTGTGGAGCAGCTTTGGTTGGGTCTTGGCTTTACTCGTAATGTCATTTTCAAACTGCCCTCTGCTTCCTTTCTCACTCTGAGGTACTCATTTCTGGCCCTCTGGTATCTCTCCCTGCTCTTTGGTGTTCTGTTATTTCTGTAGTTTCTCCATGTTCTTTTACTCAGTTGTTTCGCTACCTTACATTCCTGGTTGAACCATGTTTTTTTTTCGTTTTTCTCCTTTTGGACGGGGATAAACCTGTCTGCAGCTTCCTGGCACTTCTGGGTGTCAAAATCCATCATGACCTGCACATTCTTGTCTCTAAGTTCTGTTTCCCATGGTATTCCCCTGAGGAAGTTCCTCATCTCGTCATATTTTCCTCTTCGGTAATTCAGTCTTTTTCCCTCCGATCCCATCCTTGGATAGGTTACCCCTACCTCCACGAAGTACCCAAAGGTCAATACACTGTGGTCACTCATTCCTATGGGGGGCTTCAACTTTGACTTCCCTTATTTCTGACTCATTCGGTGTGAATATCAATTCGAGTCTAGCTGGTTCATCATTGCCTCTCACTCTCACTCGTGGTTAAGACACTCGCCTGGCGTTTCACGAGCGTTTTGTCCTGGGTTCGTATCCTAGCCGGGAAAGATTTACTGGGCGTCAATCCTTGACTTTAGTCTCTGTTTACCCAACAGTAAAATGGGAACCTGGTTGTTAAACGATTTGGCGGTCGAATTCCGGGGAACATAGGATTAAGGACCTGCCCGAAATGCGACGCGTGCTAGTTAGTGGCTGTACAAGAATGTAAGAACTCTTGTATATATAAATAAAATAAATAAATTATAATGATTCTTGTGCCAAACATTCGGTTTGTTGGAACGAAAATAGAAAACGATGTGACCTTTGAATGACTATGGGTACACTACTGCAAACATGATAGATATGGTGTCCACTGCTAATCACACGATGTGTATGGGGTCCACTACCGCCCACTGGATATGTATGGGGTTTACTACAGCCCACAGGATGGGTATGGGGTCTATTACTGCTCATTGCATGGCGTTTGGGGTCCACTACCGCCCACAGGATAGGAATGGGGTCCATTACTGCTCATTGCATGGAGTATGGGACTCCACTGCCGACAGGATGGATTTAGTTTAGTTTATTAATTATCCTATACCATCATTTTTATATTCCACTTTCATCTCACTGTGATTATTTTTTAATTTGAATTTTTATTATAATTGTTCATTATACATTTTATTATAATTTACCGTGAAACACCTTCCCCATATTCTAAAAAAAAAATCAGAATATCCTTAAGGTCTTCTCCAATCTTACTCCGTGCAATCTACCATTAGAGTCTCCTACCGCTCACAGGATAAGTGTGAGGTCCATTACCGTCAACGGGAACGGTATGGTGTCCATTTCCAGATACGAGATGGGCATAAGGACCATAATTAAATCCACAGGATGGGTATGGAATCCATTACAACTCATGGGATAGGTATGGGGATCCTCTGTCTCACACAGGATAGACATGAGGTCAACTAAAGCTCAGAGGATGGGTGTGTGGTTCACACCCATCCCCTGAGCTGTAGATGGGTGTGTGTGTGTGGGGGGGGGGTGTAATACAGTAGCCTCGCCGGCCGGCCCGACTCACTCAACATCCTATCAATATAAATAAATATATACTAATAACATAGTCTACATAATATCGTATAATATGACAGGTATAACATGATAGCATAACCAGGAATATGAGGACATAATGCAAGATATAGCAAAATCAATATATATTGACTGTACATTGACCTTAAGGAATGACCACAATGTATACCAGGCATAACTGGTATATGCTGGATCATAACATCCCTCCATCACTAAGAAATATGTACATTGTAGGTGAACACATTCTAATAGCTGACATGGATAGCGACATGAAAATACCCTTTACCATCGAGCATTTATTAGGAGGAGGTGACCACTCGTTATAGGAAAAATACCAAATAGTCAAAGCACTGGCTAAATATCTCCAGTCGACCAACAAATTGGGTCACATCTGAACCGTGCCACATTTATACCTGGCGCCATCAACAGCTGAACACAGAAAACAACTGCCTCGTCGCAGTACCAAGGATCAGCTGATGCCATAAACACAACACACCGCCCTACGGTGCGGCAAGTCTCCCTCTAACGTACACCTGTTTTAGTCGCCGCTCCTCTGTCTACAGCACAACGCAACAAGCACTTTTGAAACTTTTCTCATCCTCAACATAAAGGCGTCTACCAACACCTGTACTGGTGCAGTCATCGAGAGGACAAACCCTTCATGCAAACTGCACCTACTATCAAGAAGAAGAATTAAACTCCAGGTGAAGGCATACTAGTACATAATATAATAGACCACCACCAAAATTTTCCTAGAAATATAAATATGTAGAGGCATACAATGAACAACGACGACACAAAAAAATGCATATCAACACCCTGAACAATAAAGTTCAATAAGGATGGAACACATCTATAATAGTAACTTCTCTACTCATATTAGTCTAGCACTGTTTACTGCCAAAGTACATCAACAGAAGCACAGGCATGCAAAGTCAGGATATCTCGGGGTGTTCCCTAAATCCTCGGGGACAAGGCATCAGCAGAACATTAAATTTTCCAGGAGTATGTTAGACATGGAGATTACATTCCTGTAAAAACAGTGACCACCGTAGGATATTCTGATTTTTAAGTTTCATCTTATTTATAAACACCAATTGGTTATGATCCAAAAAGATATGAACTTTATTTCCCTGCAGGTAATTCTCAAATTTCTTACATGCTAAGACAAGACCATAGGCCTCTTTTTCTACTACAGAATAATTTCTTTCCGGCTTATTAAACTTCTTTGAAAAATAATACATGGGATGCTCCACTCCATCAGGTCCAACTTGGAGTAAGACGGCTTCTGCACGCAAGTCGGAAGCATCTATGTACATCATGAAAGGTTGATATAACTGAGGGCTAGCGAGAACTGGGGATGAGGACAAGATACTTTTTAAGTTATCAAAGGCATCTTGGCCTTGGGTAGTCCATTTATATTTAACCCTTTTCTGCAATAAATCTGTTAAAGGTGAGGCTATAACATAAAAGTTTGTGCAGTATCTTCGGTCGTAGACACTCATCCCCAAGAAGCACTGTACCTGCTTTTTGTTAGTCAAGATAAGGTAATTAACAATATCACTAATCTTGTCCGGTAAAGGCATTGCCTTACCTGCCCCAACCTCATGCCCCAGATAGACAATTGTTCCCCCTGGTGAAATTACATTTTCGTGGGTTTACAGTAAGGTTAGCATTTGTGAAAGTGGTAAATAATCTTCTCAACCCCTGTAAATGTTCCTGCCAGGAATTACTAAACAAGATTCGCTACTTCCTGGTACCTTTTTAGTTTGGAGTGAATCTCGCACAGCAAATGTCCTCCCACGGTGAGAGAAACGTTCCCTCCATGAGTCTCTCCCACAGCAACAGGAGAGGTCCTCACACCTGGTTCGGGGAAACAGACCTGTGATATTTATATAGCAATTTATTAATTTACATTAAACTTCATAGTAATTTATTTAGGAATTTATTTTTACGTTAATTTATTCATTTCGGTAGTAAACTGTATGATGTTTATATTGGACTGTATGATTTATATGTCCCACAGATCGCTTCCATTCACATTCTGGGGGTTTATGGTTTATATACATAGTCTAGCAATCAAAATTATTGATTGTAGACATTCACTACAGTATTAGACTACACATATTAGTAATTAAATGGGGAGGCCTTATCTTATATGGCTGATTTTGGCTTAGACTACAAGTATGAACACGGATGAAAACTCCTTGTGGCATCAACACTGGTGCACTAGGTAACTTGTGTTAATTCTGCTTCTTCTTCTTCCCCTTCAATTACACCTGTCAAAGGGCACTCACAATAAGGGGAGTAATCCTAATATGACAGCTGTATCAGAGGAAATATAGGCACTTTGCGACAGCCGCCTGCTATCGCTGTACCTATCGATGATTTCTGTGTTTTTGTTAAGTTTTCTCTGGTGATGGCCTGGTTGTGAGAAGAGATTGTATGTTCCTTGATGGAGCCCTGTTGTTTATGCATTGTTAGTCGCCTGGAAAGAGACGTTGTTGTCTTGCCTATATACTGAGTTCTTTGGGGCTTGCAGTCCCCAAGTGGGCATTTAAAGGCATAGACGACGTTGGTTTCCTTCAAGGCGTTCTGCTTGGTGTCTGGGGAGTTTTTCATGAGTAGATTGGCCGTTTTTTTGGTTTCATAGTAAATTGTCATTTGTATTTTCTGATTTTTGTCTGTAGGGATAACGTTCCTATCAACAATATCTTTCAGGACCCTTTCCTCCGTTTTATGAGCCGTCGAAAAGTTCCTGTAAAATAGTCTAATAGGAGGGTACAAGTGTTGTGTTAGTTGACTCTTCAGAGGTTGCATGGCGTTTCACCTTTCTTTTTATGACGTCTTTAACAAAACCGTTTAAGAAGCCGTTGTTGACTAGGACCTGCCTAGGATATTTATATGATAAATATCGTTGTTGACTAGGATATTTATATGATAAATATCCCGCAGGATAATAAAAATAATGAACAAAAATGTAATGGACAATAAAAGTAATGGACAACAAAAGTAATAAACAAAAGTAATGGACAATAAAAGTAATGAACAATAAAAGTAATGGGCAATAAAAGTAATGGACAACAAAAGTAATGGACAATAAAAGTAGTGAACAAAGAAAACACGAACAAAACCATAAATATAAAAAATGTAATAGACAAATAAATATTTGACAATATATTAAATAGACAATGAAATTAACAAAATTAAATACCTCTAAGGGGCCGGGTGCACGTGCACCAAAACGTCCTCAAACACACTCAGTTTGTGTTGTGCATCTTCATGGTAAATGATCCAACTTTTCCTAATGGATCAACATTATACAATGGAAAGAAAAAAAAGAAAAAACAGCAAATTTCACAACTTCAAATTAGTAACTAATATCTTATAATGAGACCAATTGATATTTTATTCATTATGGTCCCAGAATGGGTCCCATGGGTCAAATAGATTGGAAAGTCTAGGTTATGGGTTGTGGGCCGGTATTGGAGCTAGACGTTAACCCAGAGATAGGTGACGTAAAAGGGGTTTTCGATGTGGACTCAAAATATAACCTATTTAAAAATATTCTAAGCGAAGCCCACGAATGTAGTATACCATATAAATTGAATAGATCGAATACTAATGATCCAAAGTGGATAACAAAGGATCTGAAGAAGTCGTCGTCTTCAAAGGATCTGAAGAAGTCGAAGTCTTCAGCCGAACAAGTCATAGACTTGTTCGGCTGAAGGCATATTGTTAAGTTCCTCTTTCGTAAATACAGATATAATATATTTATTAAAAATACTACTCATTTCTTCATCACTATCTGTTATTTGACCTGTCTCGGTTTTTAATGGACCTATCCTTTCCCTAATCTTTGTCCGGTATAACTGGAAAAACCCTTTAGGATTTGTCTTCGCTTGCTCTGCTATGCGAACTTTAGTTTCTTTTTGCTTTCCTATCTCTTTTTAAGTATTTCTAACTAGTTGTACGAATTCCTGTTCTAAATTGACTTCCCCATTCTTAATCCTTTTGTACCACGCTCTCTTTTTACCTATAAGGTTCTTCAGATCCTTTATTATCCACTTTGGATCATTAGTATTCGATCTATTAAATTTATATGGTATACTTCATTCCTGGGCTTTGCTTTTAAATGGGGCTATATTTTGAATCCACATTCAAAATATAATTGATTCAAAACTGATAACCCACAGTGGGGTTACAGAGGCAGATAGTGGGTTCACCAACTGAACCCCATTGTTCATTTAGCTAAGCAAGTAAAACTCTTCTGAATCTAGTTACACAATTTTTAAATATTTACAAGCAAGTACTTGCATTACTTTACAGGCAAGTACTTGCATTATCTACAGTGGATGGGCTGCATTGGCTATTTTATAGTTTTTTCCAGTGTCGGTCTTTCTCACTGGTATTTTACCACCTCTGACAAAGCAATCTTTGATTAACATATTGGAATACTTACAAACTTGACGCAGTTGAAAGGAAAGATTCTGCCTATTCCTGGTAAATCAGTTTTTCACGAAAACAGTGAGTTTTCCAGACCCAAAAGCTCTGATAAGGTCTAATCTTCACGAACAACTATGTAATTGGACACGAATTTTCCCAATGTTTTCAGTAGATACTTTGGTACCTCTTCTGTGTGCTGCTTTGTTTTCACCTGCTTGCTTGAAGTTTGTAATTCAGCTGCTCCCGTAGTTCCTTAATCACGAGTTGACACGGTCCGCTCAGTTGGTTTCAAGGGAAAATTTCGTGAGGAAATAATGACAACAGCTAAGAGTTTTTATTGGTCTGATTCATCTTGGGAGACAGTTTGTTGCAATTGCAAGGTATTAAGTGGGTTTTAAAAGCTGGCAAATATTCTCTCCTTCATATTTATTTTAACCAACCACTTGGGCTGGACGGTAGAGCGACAGTCTCGCTTCATGCAGGTCGGCGTTCAATCCCCGACCGTCCAAGAGGTTGGGCAACATTCCTTCCCCCCTCCCCCGTCCCATCCCAAATCCAGTGCTATGTAGTTGTAAGGGCTTGGCGCTTTATCCTTATTTTTTTCCCTCTCCTGTTTTGTAGTGGTTTCAATGGAATTCAGGTTTTAAACTTTGAACTGAAGAGAGCTTAGTTTCATGTAGGAAAAGATTAACTTCGTTGGCCAGTTCTTGATTTTGGGAAGTAATGCTGAGTTTATAACTAATTATTCAATACATTTTTCACAATATACAGCATCAGAAATACCTAAGCACAACTGCACTAAACAGATAGCAACAATGGTAAATGTTAACAAGTCTGTGATTATATATAAGAGCCTTCTGTCTCATAGATATTTTAACAGGAACCAAATGTTTGATCATCTTGCGACTTGGTCCTGCAGGCCCTAGAAGACATAGAGACCGGAGAGGCGTAGCGAGGCGGCCAGGGCCTGGGTGGTGCCGGGTTGACCCTGTGGCGCTGAGAACATGGTCCAGGGGTTGCCAGCGCTGACGTTCCTCTCGTCAAGTTCTCGAATCAGTGTCTCAATACCCTCGCCTGCAAGCATCAGGAGACGTGAAGGCCAAACCTCGCTATGTCACACATCTAAATAGCAACTTATATCAGAGAAATACAATATGGATTAATTAATATTTTGCTGAGATGAGCAGCACGTCTGGTTAATTTGAAGTATATAAACATTATAGCTTGCATTAATCCAAACCAGTGTGCTAAAATTGATCTGGGTTAATCAGGACTCATAATAACTTGTTTAGTCAAAGGCAATGTTGGGTAATTAGTGCCCAGAATTATACTAGACGCTCCTCAACAAAGTATACTAATACAATAATAATAATGATACTAGAGGCCAAAGAAGAGCTTCAAGGAACTCTGGTTGTTCCGGAAATGCATCAAAATATATACGTACTGGTGAGAAGAGTACCCAGGAAGGTCAGGTCATCATAGTGCCCACCTCTGGAGTGAGGACATAATTGACTTATCTGATCACAACACCATACAAGGTCGGGGTCGTCATCTGTGAGGTCACGGTGGATGGTCAGGGAAGCCGATCACCTTCGTATGGGAGAGAAGACAGGTCGGCCACATCCATGCTGGTCGGAGCTTCCAGGGTAATACCTGAAGACGTGCACTACTGTACATTCACTGCCCAAGCTACTGAGTTTCTGCGATAGAACAAGAAGGCGATGGCATCTTTACTGCTGATTTTATAGCATGGAATTTAAGAAGATGTTGAAGAGAGCTTTAGTGAAAAGGTTCCTTTAGCGACATGAGTCCTTTAGAGACATGTGTTCTTCAGCGACATGTGTCCTTCAACTACACGTTGTAACACCATAAATGGTTGTATTTAATATTTCAGCTAGGAGCCACACTCACATTCACAACGAGTGGCTTTCTATTGTAACCACTTAGACCCTCGCATCTTGGAATATATTTATATGGCCAAAATGAGACTAGAGTTCAACAGGTCTGGGGTCTTGTCTAAATAATTCACTCGCTAATTTTCGTCCATTCAAAGTATGTGGTTAAGACCATTAACACTTTATTATCACATCCTTTGGTATAGCAAGGACGTTCTTCCACTCCCTTTGGCACAGGAAACAGGTCTTGCAATGTCTCCTCACATCAGCGTCCATTCCCAGCCAATAAAAATGCTCCCTCATCCGGCTTAGCGTCATGGTCCATCCCAAGTGACCTGCGGGATCCAAAGAGGGCGCAAGCTCTAGCGTCTTGTATCATATCATATTAAATAAATATTCAGATATATCATATCAACCGGCACCCGTCTCACACCGCAGGCCCTCCGAATTGCTGTGGCTCTCCGGTTCGCTGCCCCAATCCACACCAAATACAGGTGTATTTGTGGTGAGGCAGTGGCCGACAGGTACGGACGGCATGGCCTTCTCTGCCAAAGGACAGGAGGATGGCATGCAAGACACGGTGAGGTTAATGAGATTATTAAAAGAATCCTTACTACAGCCGGTTGTCCAGCAGAGAGAGAGAGCCCCGTTACCTAATGTCCCGCAACTCTGATGAGCCTGTCGGTCGCCCAGATGGGATCACAGTGAACCCCTGGAAGAATGGTAGCGTTGAGGAGGGATGGGGATCAAGTTGTCAGCTCTGGGGAAATTATTTATTGCCCTAGTGACTGATGAGGCTAGTGACTTGCCTCCTCTTGCAGGTACGCCTAAGCAAATATTGCCAAACAGGAGCAAATTATGCCATATACCCCCTTGTGCTCAAATGTCGTATATATGTATAATTGTTCCAGCTGTAATGCTGGATATATCGGGAGTTCCATTCGGAACTTTAAGATTAGGATACTTGAGCACCGGGGATTATCTTTTAGGACTGGATTACCATTGTCCAAACCAGCATTTTCGGAGATTAGAAACCATTGTTATGAGTTTGATCATTCTCTGCTGGAATCTGATTTTAAAATTCTGGACACTTGTATAAATGGCCAGTCAGATTTGAGAGTAATGGAATCCTTATATATAAAGGAGCTGCGACCTCTGTTAAATAGCAACCTTTCAGCTGTTCAATTGTACACTGTATAGTGCACAGTAAGCCCTGTAATTTGATTTATAGTTCATTCTGGTAGTTTAATTTTATTATAATTTTGTTTAGTTTACCATGTCTTTGCCCTTTCTTACTTATTTCAAGTCTTGACATTGTACATTATTATAATCTTTTATTTAGGATATATAATACATTTTTTGGTATTTAGTTTTTTGAATTTTTGAGTTTTTATAAGTTTTTGGTTAGTACTTTATAATTGTCGTTTATTCTGTTTGTATTTTATATACATTTTTTGAAGATTTGTAGTCATTATATGAATATTTGTTATAGTGTTTAGTATCTATGTTTAAGGTATCAAGTTTCACTTCACGTAAGTTTAGAATATTTTGTTTTAGTAGTTATAAAATTCATCTTGTAGTTTAATGGATTTTAAATTAGCTTTTATATATGTGACAGTTAATAAGTTTTATTTGTATTGATCACTTTAAGTGCGCTTAAGTGTTTTGTTTTTTAAGCATTTTCCTTTCTTTGATAGGCAATTATATTCAGTATGAGTTCTTTGTTTACCAGCTATTTGATTGTGATTTCTGTTTTTTCTTTTAGATCTGATGATGAATACGAGAAGTATTCGAAATGTTATGAATTTTAAAGTAAAGAATCTGAAACAAGATGTTCAGTATATCCCTGGTTTTCCTATTCATCTTAAAATATATATATATATATATATATATATATATATATATATATATATATATATATATATATATATATATATATATATATATATATATATATATTATATATATATATATATATATATATATATATATATTATATATATATATATTATATATATTATATATATATATATTATATATATATATATATATATATATATATATATATATATATATATATATATATATATATATATATATATTTATATATATATATATATATATATATATATATATATATATATATATATATATATATATATATATATATATAGGGGTACCACCACTGGTTTAATTAAAGGGACCCACATCCTCAAAGAAGAAAATAAATAGTGTTCAGAGACGACCTTGTGGATTCTCACTGAATTCTTTAATCTTTTCCTCTCCTACCACCCCTGTTATTTCTTTTTTTTATTTGATTTTATTGCAATGCTACAGTTTACAGAAAACACAAACTTATATAACAATATACCACTCAGTGTTCGAAGACCTCGTCCAACTCCTCGGGGGTCGGGTGCGTACCCAAGATACAGCACGCATTTCCCCTCTGAACAGCGACACTGAGGCGCTGGAACATGAAACTGGCCGCTCTTGGGTTTCAAGTCTTCCCAATGAGTTCCTCGCCCAGCTCCTTCAGGAACTTAAGTGCACATTTACCCCAGGCGCCCAGAGTCTCGGAGCCTATCGGCACGAACCTTTAACAACGTTCCAGGTCCCTGTACTTGTTAGTTTTCCGGGTCTCCCTGAAGGTGGCCGCCCCGCCTCCCTCAGCTGTGCTGCAAGGTAGATAGGTATCAGCCAATGTGGATGCACACGTGTAGTCCCACACGACCTGTTTACCTTCCCTCCACGGCTGCAGAGTGACTCCATCTGGGCGTTTTTGGCTGTTGTCAGGTCTGCACAACTGAGGTTCCCTTTGTGCTGGGCACCCAGCTGAAGCCAAACTTCTCTTGATGATGTCACTGACTGCTTCATGTCTGGCAATCTTTCCCTGTGTCTTATAACAGATGAGACCATGGCTGCCGAATTGGTCTGCCCGTGCATGGCCGCAAATAGACCGGTGTTCGGTGGAGATAGGGGCGGCAAGGCGCAGAGCAACACCAATACTTAGGGTCCGATGGTCCAGGCGGGTACCCAAGGCGGAATTAGGGACTGCCAACAGGAAGTCCCCGGCATGGGGCGCTTGCACAGCTAGAAGACGCGCTTTGTTCTTCCTGGAAGCTGCCTCCAGCAATGATGTGGCGATGTTCTCCACTATGGGGCTATCCCATTTGGACTGTTTACAGTCATTTAGAAAAGTCGGTCGAGGATGAGAGTTGACAAGAGTGTCCCACTGACCGGCTCCTTCCACGAATTTGGGATCATGAATCCCAATGGAGTCTCTTAGGTATTCCGGTAGTATTTCCTTAACTAATTCACCTGTTGCACTGGTCGAGGATAAGAATGCCGGCAATGCTGTGTCGCCTTGCGAATACCTGTCACCCCGAGTCTAACTGGGAGCGTTGCTTGGTCCCATTGGTCATCTTGCAGGGAGAGGTTTAACACTTTCACGGTTATTGACCTTAGGAGTGTGTCATATTCTGTTAATTTTGGGCTGTCGAAGGAGGAAGCACACCTTAGGAAATAGGTCAGTCTGGGCAAAGCCAGGCACCTTGTGAGTAGGTACAAAGCATCGTGGGCGTCCAAAGCCCCTATTCTTCCCTCCATCCTCCTCAGGTCGTTCAGCTTTTCTTCGAGGACTACCTCAATGGCGCTCGAGCCCAGAGGTGCCCCTAGCAACACACTGTCGGTGGGAGCGATCACTTGGGCTCCTGGCAATATGATTCGCACTGCATCTATGGATGATTGGCTAGATGAGATGATTTCACAATTTAATGGGTTTAGGGTGAATCCTATCTCCTCTCCCTTAGATTTCACCAACTGTAGATCTTCTAGCAGGGACTCCTGTGTCCCTGCCAGGGTGCCATCGTCCAGGAACCAGATGTTGAGTTCGCTGGTCAACCTGCTTGTGACCTCTTTAACAGCCATGAAAAAAAGAAAAGGGGCAAGTGGGTCTCCCTGCTGGACACCTTCTGCAGAAACAACTTCATGTTCCCCAAACAGCAGCGTCGATTCCCTACTGAACCCTGCTGAGACGAAGGGGAGTAGAGAAGGAAAGCTTGTTCGAACTGCTTCCAGTACCACATCCCTTTTTACCTGGTTGAAGGCATTTTTAAAGTCTAATTTAATTAATGCCTTATTTTCTGGGAGGTGCTTGATATAGGCTCGTGCTGCATGAGCTGCTGCTTCACAGCCATGGGGGACACCAAGACCTAGTTGATGGGGTCGAAGCATCGTCGCAGCGTCTATGCTAATTTTTCTGACAGCTGCCCTAGCAACAAGGCGCCGAAGTGTGTTACCCACGGCAATGGGTCTGACTCCACCATCTTTCTTCTTGAGGGCACAAAGGGATGCTCCAAAGAAAAAGGGTTTAATTGTATCTGGGATCAACCCAGAGAGGCAGTCGTTGACAAACTTCGTGACCTCTGACAATAGTGTCTCGGCAACTTCTCCGAGAACTGGGTTTACCATCTCCTTGAGGTGCTGAGGTCTTACTCCAGTGTATCCCCCTGCCGAGCCTGGCGGAAATGACATGATGGCTTTGTATACCTCGGACGCCTGGAGGAATAGAGGTCCCATGTCTGGGACATTTGTGTCCTGAGCAGTGGGTTCCCACGGTACTCTAGGAGGGTGCTTCTCTCTCAGCGAGTTGGCGGTAGCGGTATTTCTAGGGGCGATTGTGTCTTCGCTGGTAAGTAACCTAATTGCCCCTACTGTGTTGCCCTCTTCAATATTTTTGGTCACTTGTGTTCCTAGTTTAAAATTGTCATTGGAACTCTTGGGTCTGCCACGACGGTTTTTGCGTTGAGGAGGGATGGGGATCAAGTTGTCAGCTCTGGGGAAATTATTTATTGCCCTAGTGACTGATGAGGCTAGTGACTTGCCTCCTCTTGCAGGTACGCCTAAGCAAATATTGCCAAACAGGAGCAAATTATGCCATGCTTTGATGGTGGCCGCAGCATTAAGATTTGCAGACCGTTCATTTACTCTCCTTAAAAGGTCTGTATATTTCCCTGCTGCAAATGGGCGCGCTGCTTTAGGAATGTGGGGAAGAGTTCTGGTGATGGATGCTTTGATGGCCCCCAGGAGGTCATCTGATGACATGATATATATATATATATATATATATATATATATATATATATATATATATATATATATATATATATATATATATATATATATATATATATATATATATATATATATATTATTAAATATGACCGAAAAAGTAAGATTAATAATTCTAACACGAATTTTCTCAATCTTTCGTACATTACGCTTCACTGTTGGAGGTAAATCAAAAATTAATTCTCCAAAATTCATTTTTATTTCTAGTCTGACGCGACACGGGCGCGTTTCGTAAAACTTATTACATTTTCAAAGACTTTAGTTCACAAATACACAACTGAATAGAACTTACGTATCTCCAATTTTATATCTACATTCGAGTGAGGTGGGAGGGGTGATGTGGCATTAACACAAGACAGAACAAGAGGGGATATATTAAACGCCTCTTTCTAGGCGTTTAACGATGCATAAGCAACAGGGCTCCATTAAGGAACATATAATCTCTTCCCACAACCAAACCATCGCCAGAGAAATCCTAGTAAACAACACAGAAATCATCGATAGATACAGCGATAGCAGGCGGCTTGACGTTTGCGAGGCACTACACATCAAGAAGTCAACACCAGCAATCAACAGCCAATTATTGCACAACTATATTCTACCCACCTCAAGACTCGGCTCCAATATAGAAGCATCAAGAAATATGGACCAATAGGCTTTCTACAAACACTTCTATTCAATACCCATTGTTTGTGTTCTGTCTTGTGTTGATACTTTTAATACCCTATTAATATCCCCTCTTGTTCTGTCTTGTGTTAATGCCACATCACCCCTCCCACCTCACTCGAATGTAGATATAAAATCGGAGATACGTAAGTTCTATTCAGTTGTGTATTTGTGAACTAAAGTCTTTGAAAATGTAATAAGTTTTACGAAACGCGCCCGTGTCGCGTCAGACTAGAAATAAAAATGAATTTTGGAGAATTAATTTTTGATTTACCTCCAACAGTGAAGCGTAATGTACGAAAGATTGAGAAAATTCGTGTTAGAATTATTAATCTTACTTTTTCGGTCATATTTAATAATATATGTCTACAGGAAAGACTGCTACCAAAATATACTAATATATATATATATATATATATATATACATAAAGTTATATATATATATATATATATATATATATATATATATATATATATATATATATATATATATATATATATATATATATATATATATATATATATATATATATATATATATATATATATATATATATATATGTTCACAAACAAAACAACACCTACAGGAAAAACCTTTAAATATGAACTAATCCAAAATTATCAATTACTAAATTACTATACCTATCGCTCATAATCAATCTTTATTCCCTCAAAACTCCATATACATATATATTGAGCCCCGGTAGTACAGTCGGCTTCGTTTTCGACTCACAATCGGGAATTCCAGGTTCAAATCCTTGGCACGACATAAATGGTTGGACCACGTTACCTATCACCTGATGCCTCTGTTCCCCTAGCAGTAAATAGGTCCCCGGGAGTTAGTCAACTGTTGTGGGGTTGCATCCTGGGGAGGATCAGTACCTTGAAGGGGGGGAACCTCTGTATAAGCCTAACATGTATAATACACACAGAGATCACACTAACGTGATGCATCAAATGAACAAATCCACAAGACATAGCTCGGGTGCAGGGGGGGGGGGAGTTGTGTAAAACCCTGGTTTATGCCTCGGTGAGGCTACGGGATCCAGTAAGTTCAATAGAACTTCGGTTTCAACATATTTAACCGTCATAGCTCAGTCGATTAAGGCAGTGTCTGGGATGCTCCCGGACGCAGGTTCGAATCCTCGTCACGGCCCTTGTGGATTTGTTCATGTATAATACACTGGCTATCTGTACCTCGACACAAATAATGATTTAACTAATTATTCGGCAGCACTAGGCTGTTGAATGAGGCTACTTATAATACAACTCACACTTAAACTCACTTTAACAACAGCTATAAACTGTTTTAGAAAAGATTATATCAACTGTTCGGTGTTTGATTTGTTGACATGAGGTTCTGTTAAACCATTCACCAAAGAACCTTGTACAGTACTTGGCTGATTAGTAACATAAATATACAACAAACTACTACAAAGAATATAGAACAACTCAACGTACCTCTCTAAACTGGTGTCTTTCGTCTGCGTTTCTTGTAGTTTTATACAGAAGGTCTATAAGTTATAAGAGGAAAAAAATTATTGTGATGCATATATTTATATGTATATATGTATTTTTAATTTAATCCTGAAGACAGCATGTATCCAAACAATGATATATTAGGCATTACAAAATAATACTGATATAATGCGACACCGAAAACTATACAATAATAAACAATAGAATCCTTATCCACCATCAGATATGTGACCAACGTGAAACTGCCTCTTGAGAGACCTCTGATACAGCTTAATCTTAAAAAAAAATCATATCTGTATAGCGATACGGTTATCTAGAATCTATTTTTTTCAGCAGGTAGCTGTTATTCTAAGGCATAGATATTGCTACCTGGCTAATTCACTGTGTGTACGTTCGATTCTATCTGTCAGTGATGTTGCCTCTTGAGACGGGGAGATTTCCGTTCTACCTCTTCCAGTGGGCAAGCCACCTTGCATTCCACGGAAGGACCTACCTGGGTGCTACCACTGGCACTTCTGACTCTACCTATGGTGATAGCGTGGTCACCCTTGAGTTTGTTGACCTCGGTCACTTCTCGTGGACTTTCCGTGTTACTAAAAATAATATGCCCATACTGGAGTGCAGATTCCTATGTCATCACATCATCCTTGTAGATCTGGCATGTGGTAGTCTCTAGTGAATGACTGGCACTCAACGATTGCTCACCAGCTTGGCACTGAGTACATCACCAGCCCAGCAGAACCTGTGCTGGATTCAAGGACATCACCGGGCCTCATGCCCAAGACGCCAAATTTAATCACTTAAGTCATCCTCCACAATGTACCTCGGGTCAGCCTACAGCCAGAATGATTCTAGATGGTCAAGGAAGAATCTAACAAGTTGTTAGCTGTTGGTGTTGTGAGACGTACTGATAGTTTCTGAGCCTCCCAACTGCCTATGGTTGCCAGAACAACCGCAGTGGAAGTCTTGCCTTGTAATAATACAGAGCCCTTAATGTAAGGACACTTTTGGACCAAAATCTGATCCCACACATTCAAGATTTCTTTAACAAACCGCAAGGAGCGAACACTTTCTCTAAAATATATTTAGTTTGAGCATTTCACCAAGTCTTGGTGTATCCTGCGTATGTCCCCTGAATAGCAAAGTACTATACCTTTTGGCTAGTTTAAAATGTTCTTGATGCCATTTGGCCTCTGTCAAATAGTCCAGACATTCCAACGTTTCGTTGATCAAGTCATCAGAGACCTCAAGTGCTGTGCCTACATTAATGCCTCGTGTTATGATCTCAGCCTGCAGGAGAAACGAGTCTCCCTCCTTGAGAGTTATTCATCAAGCCTGACCTGATTAGAAGGTCTAGCAAATATTGAGGTGATAACACATATGTAAAATAGTTGCTTGGATATGTATAACAGTTTGAGATTATGGGCAATGAAGGAGAAAACAGATAAATGACTGGCTAGGAGATGTGGACATTTTGCTGGAGGCGTGAGGCTCGCTTCCGGAGGACCTTGACCTCACTTGAGTGCCAGACATCGCAGGGGGAAGCCGCGCTCCGTTGAGCTCCCGTCAGAAGGGAACCCCTAGTGATATATCTCTAAGAGAAGAGAAGTGTGCAGACGTGCCAGCTGTGGAATTGAGCTGAGAACGTTGTGGTGTAGAGTCTTGGACGGCGAGGAGAGTTTAATAAGCTGCTCAGAGGCATTTTCGTGGACTGTGTGGAGCGCCCTGACCAGACGCCGTCAGAGGGAAAGCGCCCTCGACCTTATAATCTGTGGTAAGCACGATATACGCCAGTTCATAGTGATTGCTTGTAGTTGGTCGTGTGCCCAGCGACAGTAGCGATGTTTATTTATAAGTTAGGCATGTTTTAATAAGGCAGAAGGCCTGAAATAAGAGAGTGGAGAGGGAGGAACACGGAGCGACGTCCATCCCCTCTGAGCGCTGGCGGGCGACTGAGGGAGCCTGGCTCCTGACTGCGAAGGACCCTCCCAGCGTGAGTGAGGACCGCCGCCAGGCGAGGTGGAGTATGGACCCGCCCAAAACGGGGGAGTCCACTCTCACTGTATGTAGAGAACAGATAGAGGTTTGAGGCAAACATATTGTGTGAATATTTTTTGTTTATGTGTTAAAGGGGAACATTTTATTGGAGTGTCGATGGGTTGCAGGTTTGTTCTTTGGGGAAGAAGTTGCTGAGAACTTCGAAGCCTAGATGAAGTAATTGATGAGACTCCAAGGTAGTGAAGCAGAGGACCTCGAGCTATGAGGAGAAGCAGTGAAGAGGAGTGTCACGTGCTTCTGTAGAGGTGGTGTAGCAGCCAAGAGAGCTGTGGAGGAACCTAGCAGAAGGGTGAAGCACCGTAGTTGCTCAAGGAAACTTCATGATAGCAGCCTGGAGGAGCTGCAGAGGATCCTGGAAGTGAAGCCCGGAAGAACCTAAGGATATTAGGGTAGTGAACTTCCAGAGGTGGAAGGGGAAGTTCTGGTGGATTACTTATAGGGAGTTGATAGTGTTTGGTTGTCATTAGCGTGCAAGACGCAGTGAGAGGTGAGTGACTGTTGGCATTCTTATGTCAAGGAGTGTTTTACACTGACGTTTAGAGTTACAGCCGTAGGGTGGATTATCTACAGATGTATGGCGTTCTAGGACTGATAGAGTGATCGATTGATCATTGTTGTGTATCAATGAACATTTATACTGATATATGTTATTGCATTCAAATGCTGATTTTCTATATATATATTATCTTGCTGGTGGTGCAACAGTGTAGGTAGACTTGATCAACTTGAGGAGGTTGATAGTATCAGGTGGTGAGCCAGGAGATAGGATACCACTTGATAAGCTGATAATAGAGTTCTGATGGTGTTGGAGTGCAACCTGATTGTGATATTATAGAGTATAGGATTCATTATTATTATATGTGTGTATGTATCGTGTATGTGCTTTGTCCAGTAAATGTATCCCAATTTGCTGGTGTTTGACCTTGTCCTAGTGAGGCTTCCCATGAAATAGTACAGAAGAAGAGAGAGAGAGAGAAGGAACCAGGAACCACTGCTGTGGGCAGGGTAGGAGGTAATACTAGTAAGTCATAGGGGATTGAGGAGATTATATCTCATAAGGAGAGAGTGGGGAGTCACAGCGGCTCGAGTGGGTGTGTGCACGTGACAACGAGGCTAAGTGTTGGAGCCGCATCCCCTAAACGTGTGACGTTGAGCCCCTCTCCAAGAGCCAGAAGTGCCAAGGGTGATCTCCTAGTATAAACACTCTACCGAGTTGTGGGTTGGGTTGTCCGTAGAGAAGGATCAACGACGACAACACAACCAACCCACGACTATAATACTCGTCAGAGAGAGTCCTTCTACAGGTGAACATCGGCAACACCTTCTGCTACTCACTCACAGCTATGGACTCCAGATTAAGCAAGGTAAATACATTTTTTTAGGTGCCTGAACTCTACTTCCTGAGTCGGATAGTACCTGATATCGTGCCATTGGTGAAGAAGACTGAGTCTCTCCAAGAGTTCTCACGACCCGCAACTCCTAAGAAGCTATTTGAATTATAGGGTGTAGCGAGTGTTTACTAGATTTATCTAATACTTTTCCAACATCTCGAAACCTTCGCTTGGATTGCATGGGGTAGGCAGTCATGGAAGGCAACAAGACGCCGAGCAAGTGTTCGCTAATCTCTAGTAGCTAGTTCATCTAAACCTCCTTGCCCATCCAGTGTTCTGTACACCAACAGCCTCTCTACCAACGGCTCTGACACTAATATGGCAGTGGTCTTACAGTATGTTCATTAATGACATATTATATCCAATCGCTTCCTCCACGATACACTGTTAACACCAGTGGAGGCAAAATACAGTACGTTCGAAAAGGGTATAATTAATTACACAAAACTTCAGTCATTTTCTATTGGGACATTATTTTCACCTCCTCACCAACTTCACACCTCTGACTTAACGATTTGGTGGTCAAGGGCAGTTCCCAATCACTGTGAGTCACTGAACACTAGAGCAATATATCCCAATTCCTGACTTGGTAAGGTAACTATGGGAAAGCTCTAAGTTGATATAACTGTATAGTATGTATAAGGATATGAGAACAAGGAGCTGGGATATAAGGGAAACTGTATATACCGTCGCCACTGCCATTTCTCGACCTAGTTTGTGTGCCATCCTCCATGCGACGGCACACATTTGACGTCGCATATGAGCGCGTACCCCCCAACACCTGTGAATTCTCCCTCAGCACTTTACCTCAGTGTTGTACCCTTGCTGAAGTCCGAGGATACTGTTACTTAAGACACTTCTCTCATTGGCGTCCTACAGCTGTACATACCAAAGACACATTTTTAGAGGAGCTTCACGGCTGTCCACTCCTTGGCTAACCTTGGCATCCAGAATACGTCGGGCCTCCTGAACAAGTAGGTGGTATGGCCAGGAATCATCATTGATGTCCGCTTTTAATGTCAACAATCAAAGATACACACAACCACACAGATGCCGCTGCAGTATTTCCCGCGAATGTCTGTCAGACTTTAGATGGTTCATGAAGAGATCAGCGGCCCTCTTCCTCAACATGGAGGGCGCTTATACAAACTTCACATGCGCCCACCACGTCTCAAGATGAGACCAGAACATATGGTGGAGATGAGGACAGAGTTGGTAGTTCTTAGTTTCCTCACTGGTTCAGTCTCTGGGATTGGAGCTCCCACAGCAACGATTATCTCCGACCAAGGATTGTAATTCGGGTCACACTTATGTTAGAAACTGCAGCAGTTCCTGGGAGCCGCCCACAACCACACCACAGCTTACTGTCTTCAGTCTAACAAGATGGTTGAACAGTTACCTCCAACTGAAAGTGGTGTTGTTACCACAACCAGACATAACTGTTTGAATTGCCAACCTTTGAACATCTGAAAATGGCGCCACTCCTACCCTCCGCCTGTCCAAAGTTTCTCCCACATTATGTTACCAATGAAAACAAGTCACAAGTCCATCCTCACTCCCACTGGAGCCTCTTGCAGAAGTAAACACTTTCGTATTTTACTACTGCTACCACTGTGACATGGGGGGGGGGGTTCCTGTACTACTACTGACACACGTGCGGACCCCTGAACCACCACGGTGACGGCACCTGCCATGTTAACAGGGAAAGCTGCAGATACAGTTCTGGCTCAACCTGTACTACCAACTATGCTGATGATCAACTCAGGAGACCAGTCAAGTACCTGCCTGCAACTCAACCAGTCACACGGACTGAAACCACACAGATATAAATGCAGTACAGATGTGCAAATTCTTCCCGTAGGATCTCTGAGCGGTGTTGATTCAAGGTCGTCCCAAAGCACAGCTGTAAATCTGATGGCATTAGGAATTCAAAATACTAGGCTTTAATCAAATCTAAAATAATGTAACCATATTAACATATATTTCATTTAATCTTTATAAAGCACTGCTATGTATTTAAGTCTTATTTAAGTATTTATTTATGCTCTGCTCTTATTTGTAAGTGTTCAATACTATACCACAAAGTAACACAGATTATGTGAAAGGTTTAGATCAAAAGTTTGGCTAAGTATAAGACTGTACCTTTAGGACCACATATGAAGGGCAATGGATCGAACCACGGAAACATTTTGGCCGGAAATTTTCTCCTGATTAACTCTGAAAGCAAAAATAAATAAATTGATAATGACCAGAAATATTATTTTTTAGATTCAACAGAGCAGAAGTTGTTAAACACATGGGGGCAAAATTTTCCCGAAGCGACCATACGAGTCATAAATACTCATACTCCGTCGAAGTAAAACAAAAACAAGCAACACTTAGTGGACCAGCCAGAGGCTTAGTGCCCGCGCAGTGGACCAGCCAGAGGCTTAGTGCCCGCGCAGTGGGCCAGCCAGAGGCTTAGTGCCCGCGCAGTGGACCAGCCAGAGGCTTAGTGCCCGCGCAGTGGGCCAGCCAGAGGCTTAGTGCCCGCGCAGTGGGCCAGCCAGAGGCTTAGTGCCCGCGCAGTGGGCCAGCCAGAGGCTTAGTGCCCGCGCAGTGGGCCAGCCAGAGGCTTAGTGCCCGCGCAGTGGACCAGCCAGAGGCTTAGTGCCCGCGCAGTGGGCCAGCCAGAGGCTTAGTGCCCGCGCAGTGGGCCAGCCAGAGGCTTAGTGCCCGCGCAGTGGACCAGCCAGAGGCTTAGTGCCCGCGCAGGAATATCCGGCGAAAAAATAGATAATATTAAAGAAATTACTTTGCTCTGAAATGATAATATCAAGAGTTATTATTTGCATGTAATTGCAATATTTAAAGAATAATTTTAAAACCGTAAATGAAATGAAGTTAGTTGAGGAAGCAATAAAGGAAATGTCTTTATGTGCTTGGGAAGGTTATCTTCAGGTTATCTTGAGATGATTTCAGGGCTTAGCGTCCTCGCGGCCCGGTTCTCGACGAGGCCTTCTTTTTTGTTATACATACCCCCAGGAAGTAGCCCGTAGCACCTGTCTAACTCCCAGGTACCTATTTACTGCTAGGTGAAAATGAACATCAGAGTGAAAGAAACTTTGCACATTTGTTTCCGCCTCCACCGGGAACTGAACCCGGAACCTCAGGACTATGTATGAATCCAAAGCGCTGTCAGGCCGCCTTATAACACTGGCCTGGGAAACACTCCTTCTGGGAAGAAGAAAGGGAAGGGAATTATCAGGAGAAAGCGCCAAGCTATTACAACTATATAGCATTGGGAAGGGTTCAGGATAAGGATTTGGGATGGGACGGGGGGAAAGGAATGGTGCCCAACCACTTGCATGGTCAGGGATTGATCACCGACCTGCATGAAGCGAGACCGTTGCTCTACCGTCCAGTGCAAGTGGTTGGACAGTGTTTACAATTTCATCTACGTTGGTCTCATTTTCCTAATTGTAACTCTTCCCCTACAGGAGTCAGCTTGAATTAATCCCGTTAATGACCAGGAAACTGTGCAACATAGCACTGAGACATGGTGGGAGCCATTTAACTCAATAAAGCTATATAAAAAAGTGTTTGTCACTTCTAATATGGTTAAAATGTATTCCCCTGATCACGGGATAAAAAAAAAAGATTGTATATGACTGACTTCGGCCGTGGTGAAGTGAGTATATTGGTTGTATTATAGCCTCGTGGCAGGAGTTGCTGTGGAGGTATATGTAGATATTTATATGAATATTTCAAATTTGTTTTCACTCTTTTTATATCCTGGATTATTCAATGGTGTGTCATTTGAGAAATTTATGTAATAAAATGAGTGAAACATCAGATTGCTCAAATATTTGTCTCGTAAATATGTGGACTATATTAAGTGCCTATAGCACAATATAGCGCCACACACTAACCAACAGACGAGACAACATGCGTCCAATGCAGTACAAACATTTCCCAGTGTTGTGCTGGTGTGATACTGTTGGATTAAAGTTTGCCAGCAGGCCTGATAATGCCGCCGTCTCTGTGGCTCTGTGATATAATACGAGCTCACTTCCAGGCTGTGTCGGTTGTTACTCTTTGGTCAAGTTTTTTTTTCTTTCTTTTTTATAAAAAAATACACAATGTACAAAACAGACAATAGCAGAACAACAAATTATAAATACAAAGAGGACAAATATAACAAAATACGGTAACACGGATGCAAACTAAACATACCCAACAAAAACCAAGAAAGAAAATATGATACAAGGCACAAAATAAGAAAACCCAGAAACGGGCACTGGAGTGAACACAAAAAACAGAACGTTACAAATAAATAACACAAGCTATAAATAACATAAAACATAGTCACATCCACAAAAAATCGTAAGTACAGAAATACAGAAAGAAAACACACAAAACAAGCCCAGCCCAACAACCCAAACACAGGTGCAGAATAGTACATAACAACAACAGGCCTCCTAAACCACCGACACAGAGGCCAAATTACAAAGCTACTGGAAACAACAAAAAATAAATACAGAAAAACAATGAAACACATAAACAGGGAAATACAGAAAAAGGAAAACAAAAAGACAGAAATGTTACACACATAATAAAGCATTTCCACAAGGACAAGAAAATAAACACACGCACACAAGCGACATACACAACAACACCGCCCGCCACCCGAACACAATACACGGGGCGTGCGCAACGACACGAGAAAAATAACACCAAACACCCACAACTGCACACAACCACAACACAAACACACACACACACCAAAGGTAAAGCACAAAACATACAACAAAATAGGCCACGCAGGGGCAAGAACAACACCCACACGCACAGACAAGGACACCCACCTGTGCACGCATGCACCGGGGAAACATCACGCACAACACAGACAGAAACCAAACACACCAGTAAACCAATCACTCATACTTCTCCGGGTACTCCCGATCTGGAAACCGTAAGCAATAAGCTTCCCAAACAAGTTGGTTACATTCAGGAAGCGGACATCCAGGAGGCGCAGTAGGCCGAGGCATCGAATTCGGCACTCCCAAGACTAAACACTGCGCCTGTAGAACCCGGATGGTAGATGGGCACTCGGAAACAGGACGCATCAGGTCATCACACTCAAAAGCCACAGTTGTCGTAGATCTGTCGATCACCTCGCCGGACGGGAGGACGAAAGGGATGGGTTTCCCCCTAGAAGCTGGTCACAGGGCCGCACACCAGGAAGCACACCGGACTGCACGTCAGGCCGCACACCGGCACGCCCACTTGGTCGTGTACTCCGGACGACTTCAGGGACCGCACCGAGACCCAAGGAAGGTGGCTCCGCATGGGCCCCAGCACTCCCACCAACCGGAACAGGAGCAGAGGCTCCTCGCCGCACATCCTTCGACAACACCACGATAAGATCGCGATCACCAGAGGCAACCGCCCACTGAGGGGAGCCACCAGCAGGAGGCAGTGTCCAACACAGAAGGCACCACAGAAGGCAACACAGCGTCGGCCACAGCATCATCATCCATCGCATCACGTTCCTCTGCCCACGACCGGCGAGGTGACATACCCTGAGTCGAGCGACGGCGCTTAAACAGAGGTCGCTGATCGTCGGAACTGTCACCCCAAGCAAGCGGCGCCCCAGAAAAACCAACGGCAGGTGGCCCCAAAGCCTTGGCAGCACGATCACGCAGAACAGCAGCCTCAACAGCGCGGGGCAAAAAGCCACCACCGAGCACGGAGATCGGAATCGGAGAAGGAAGAGACACCGCAGGCGGAAGGGTAGACTCCAACACACGTGAGGTATCCAGGGAGGGAGACGGAACCGGCAGAGAAGAGGTAACTGTCAACGAGGAAACTGCCAGAGGCGACGAGGCAGAAGGGGTGGGTGGAGAGAGACAAACCATTTCCCCGCCAGCCCCGGGAAGCACATGTCCTTCAGCAGGCGACGCAGGCTCCATCCCTACAGCATCCCCCGAAGCCACCGGATGCGGAAGCACCTCCGCAGGTATCGAACGACGAAGGTCCGAAACAGGCGCCCCTAGGTCCCCCGAGCTGACCTGTGGGGCAACCATATCAAGTCCAGTCGTAGCGACAGCTTGAACCGCCTCGGGAACCTCACCAAGCACCTACACGGAGCGAGGATCTGCCGGGGAATCCACACTCACAGATAAGCTGGGAAAGCCATCCTCCAGGAAAACTGAAGGGGCCCTCTGCACGAGGAGCGTCGCAACCGGCAGCTACGTGGCCCTCAGCACCACACCGGAAACACGTGCGATTTTGACCTTGATAGAAGGTCCTCAGAGAGAGCCCACGAAACGAGACCCTGAATGGTATAGGGCTCGTGAGCCGCATGACAAGCGTGCATGAACCCAGCCGGACCCTTTCAGCCAGCCTGCACTCAAATTGTTGAACCGGTGCTTCACCGCCGTCCCAAATCACATAAACAAGGACATGAAGGCCGCCTTGGGGAAGGTCACCGGCACACCGTGAACACTCACAAACGACAAGGGCCCCCAGGGATCCGAGATCTCCACAGACACAGCCGAAGCCGGAAGAGGAAGCGTGCGGCCATCCCAGTGAGCCAAAAACTCCCAGTAAACATGTGACGTGGCGAACGACACCGCAACACGGGTGGGCGATAACTTCTCGAGGCCCAGGAGGTCGGGGACGTCAACACGGAGAACGTCCAGGAGAGCAACCTCTACAACGGGCCAGTCCACAGCAGCAGAAATGTCCAGCCGCACTGTGTCGATCCTCCGAATACGGCTAGAACCAGCCGCGTCCATACCGGCAGGCGGGGCCCCGACCAGCGGGCGCTCCACACCCCCCACAGCAAACCGCCACTCAGCAACGGCAGACGACTACTGACAGCCGGAGCCCGACGTCTGCACCCTCTGGTGGCGCAGCCAGGAATCCTACTTTGGTCAAGTGGAATATAGGCTTGGTCAAGTTTGGAAGCCCTGAAGCATTTAAGAAGATGTCTTATGTGAGTTTGAAGAAGTGCTTGCCCTGCCAAGAGTACCGACCTCTCACCTTGCACCAGTGACACAGTGTGTGCAAATATTGAACTTCAGCCAGCATTTGTTTCGTGTTGGTTCACGATGTTCCGTTTCCGTTTAAAATGATGGACTATGAATGCTAGTGTGATTGGGCGGTTTGGAGAGGTGCTAGGAATGGGCCAGAACCGTTCGTTTCACTCATGGGAATTTCAAGGGTATTGAAATAGAACCTGAACTGTGAAAGTTATTTTATCAAGAGATTTGCCTTCCACTGTTTATGTCCAGGGTTTCCGGCTTAGTATAGTGTACAATGGTCAGCCCATTACTTGTTTCGGGAGTGGGCTTCCCAGACGTTTTGTGGCTCTGTGTATGGTACAGACAAAGGACAAGATGAATATATATGGGGGATTTTCCAAGTCTGATGTATCCAGATCAACGTCATGCTCGTGGGTTCGATGGAGGTGGCACCTGCGCTCGAAGATGTGGCACGGAATGAATGTGTGACAGTTTCCGGGTGAGGACCATGTAATACGTGGGGTGTCAGCGACACTTTCAGTTGCTTCTACCACTACTGGCCTGATGGATGTGGATGCACAGGTTCAAGGCAGGGAAAGACATATATAGGTCTCCAATGGGGACCAGGTGGATGGTTCGATTGGTACAGTTGGTTGTCCTTGCTGTTTTATTGCCGGTGCATCAGAGTTCAGCCCTGTGGACTCGGTTGTGGTGGTGAACCCTGTGGATAAGGAGGACTGACGAATTAGTGGTGAATGCAAGCCACAGAGGGAGGATACTAATGGGTGTCTCCTGTAGAGAATTGTGTTTGTGTGATGGAGGCGGCGGTCCACGATGAGCTACCTAGCAGTGTCTCGCCAGAACACTGGCCCCTGAGAGGTCGTGCTAGACAGAGGTGTGGTGGAGTCTGGCGTTGCCCTCATGTTGGTAAGCGTCCACCGCCTGGTATGGGAAGTCCGGGTACATGGCGAAAGTGGAGGCGTACCTCCTCAAGTGGAATACTTCACTGCCCAGAAACTTCGAACTATAAGGAGACCCTACATGGAGAGGCCACTCCAGACCGACAACCAGGCCACTCCAGACCGACAACCAGAGCGCAACTCCATAGTATCCTGAGACTGATAGATGCCTACTACTACTACTACTACCTCCTCTCATTGGGAGTCTACTGGGAGTGTCGAAGTTTCTGAGCAGTGGAGTGCGGTGGCAGGGAAAAAGCGTAGTTTCGATGATGAGCGTGTTGACGTTGTCTCTCCTGAAGGATTCAGAGGTTGGGTCAAGGGCTAGTGAGTGCCACTCTGTCGATTTCTGGTAGAGTGGGAGGTGGTGAGTAGTTTAAATGTGGCGTTTTCATGTCGAAGGTAGTAGGTTGCGTGTTAGGGATTGCCCAGGGATTGGGTGTGCTAAAAAAATTAATGCATGTCACGTGGGTTCCGAATTGTTTTGTGTGAATATGCATTGTATTGAATTTAGATTCTGTGATAAATTTTGGGCACTATATTGTATTATAGTGCATAGTTTTATTGTATTATAGTGCATAGTGTTCCCCCCATACAATTGTTTGGGGTTTTATCTATATTACAAATTCATATGTTCTTGCCTGTAACAACTTTGGTGCCTAGTTTCTAGTACATGTAACGACCATCGCTTGTTGGAGATCCTTTTCCGGAGTGAGTGAATTGGTACTTATGACTTCAGTGTGCCTGAATCTTTTTCTTAATGATTCAGTGTACCGAGTTATACTGTGTGCGTTGATATGTCGTGTTTAATCGGTCATTGAGGGCCTTTTTATTCCTGTTAATTTGTTAATGCATGTTTCTTGTACATCATTTCGTCAATGTCTGTAAGGCATTGTTACTGTGTGGTGTCTTGCCTTTATATTATCTTATGTATATTAAATTACATTCCATTGTATTTATTTTGCTGTACTTTCTCTGCTTTCCAATGTGCTGTCATGTTCTCTGTATGTGCAGTTATCTGGGTGTGGTTTTTATTTATATGTGATGTGTGTGGACAGTACATTAAGGGTTTTCAGTTTGTTCTCCTTGTGCTCACTCTGTCATCTGCGTGCTTGTGAACTATTTTGTTATTTTGTTCATCGTAAGTCTTGTTTGCAAACGATGAGTCACAATAATGTGGCTGAAGATATATAGACCAAACTGCACATCAGAAGGTGAAGAAACGACGATGTTTCGGTCCGACCTGGACCATTCCCAAGTAAAATTCGCCTTACGACAAACTAAAGACGTTTTTCTTTTCTTTTCTTTTTATTTGTAAAACAAACGAAACAACATAAACGGCACTGAAGCACCAAATAAAACCGATTAGAAGTTCCACACCACACATCAACACCATAAAGGAGAAATACAACACAGAACATTCAGAGTAACACATCATGGAAAACACTGAAAACATTAATAACAATGAACACAGAAACATAGTGCACAGAGCAATGCAACACAATGTGTAAACGCAAATTGAACAGTAAAAATGGTACAAAGGAACACACTTTAGGAAGACCCGCACCACCCTGACGGGGCGTGCCAATATGACATAGTAAGTAAAACACCCAACACCAAGGTATCAAAATAATGAAAGACAGTGAATACAAGTGTACAAAAGGAAAACAAAACAAAAATGAAAGTAAAGTAAAAACACACATAATACTCTGCACAAAACACAACAACAGACATACCAAGGAAACAGAAACACATTACACACACATGAACAGAGCATAAACAAAACAGGACACACACAGCACACAGAAACCCCGCATACAAAACAATACACACCAAATATGAAAGTTCAATAGAGACATATAAATGACAACACAATAAGTATAACACAATAAATATAACACATGAAATAGAACAGAGTACACACAAACAGCAACCGCACCCAGACGGGTCGTGCCAACCTGGACACATGATATAAGCACATAATAAAAGGCATCAATACATAAGGACAGGGAGAACACAAAGCAAGCACAAGCACTACGTACATTTAGCCGGGAACTCCTGCGCCAGATAGCGCAAGCAGTACGTTTCCCAAATCAGCATGACGTGATCGGTTACACCCAGATAGTAGAAGAGCACCATGGGATTGGATGCACCAGAGTTCCAACATCTGATGCTCACGCATCAGAGGCCACAGTTAGTGCCAGCAAGCAACACATCAGAGGCCACAGTTAGTGCGCACAAGCAACACATCAGAGGCCACAGTTAGTGCCCACAAGCAACACATCCAGAGGCCACAGTTGGTGCCCACAAACAACACATCCTGAGGCCACAGTTAGTGCCCGCAAGCAATACATCCAGAGGCCACAGTTAGTGCCCACAAGCAACACATCCAGAGGCCACAGTTAGTGCCCACAAGCAACACATCAGAGGCCACAGTTAGTGCCCACAAGCAACACATCCAAAGGCCAGAGTTGGTGCCCACAAACAACACATCCTGAGGCCACAGTTAGTGCCCGCAAGCAATACATCCAGAGGCCACAGTTAGTGCCCACAAGCAACACATCCAGAGGCCACAGTTAGTGCCCACAAGCAACACATCAGAGGCCACAGTTAGTGCCCACAAGCAACACATCCAGAGGCCACAGTTGGTGCCCACAAACAACACATCCTGAGGCCACAGTTAGTGCCCACAAGCAACACAACCAGAGGCCACAGTTAGTGCCCACAAGCAACACAACCAGAGGCCACAGTTAGTGCCCGCAAGCAACGCATCAGAGGCCACAGTTAGTACCCACAAGCAACACATCCTGAGGCCACAGTTAGTGCCCACAAGCAACACATCAGAGGCCACAGTCAGTGCCCGCAAGCAACACATCCTGAGGCCACAGTTAGTGCCCACAAGCAACACATCGGAGGCCACAGTTAGTGCCCACAAGCAATACATCAGAGGCCACAGTTAGTGCCCACAAGCAACACACCCTGAGGCCACAGTTAGTGCCCACAAGCAACAGATCAGAGGCCACAGTCAGTGCCCGCAAGCAACACATCAGAGGCCACAGTTAGTGCCCACAAGCAACACATCCAGAGGCCACAGTTAGTGCGCGCAAGCAACACAACCAGAGGCCACAGTTAGTGCCTGCAAGCAACACATCCAGAGGCCACAGTCAGTGCTCGCAAGCAACACATCAGAGGCCACAGTTAGTGCCCAGAAGCAACACATCCTGAGGCCACAGTTAGTGCCCGCAAGCAACACATCAGAGGCCACAGTTAGTGCCCACAAGCAACACATCAGAGGCCACAGTTAGTGCCCACAAGCAACACATCAGAGGCCACAGTTAGTGCCCACAAGCAACACATCCAGAGGCCACAGTTAGTGTCCACAAGCAACACATCCTGAGGCCACAGTTAGTGCCCACAAGCAACACATAAGAGGCCACAGTTAGTGCCCACAAGCAACACATCAGAGGCCACAGTTAGTGCCCACAAGCAACACATCCAGAGGCAACAGTAAGTGTCCACAAGCAACACATCCTGAGGCCACAGTTAGTGCCCGCAAGCAACACATCAGAGGCCACAGTTAGTGCCCACAAGCAACACATCAGAGGCCACAGTTAGTGTCCACAAGCAACACATCCTGAGGCCACAGTTAGTGCCCGCAAGCAACACATCAGAGGCCACAGTTAGTGCCCACAAGCAACACATCAGAGGCCACAGTTAGTGCCCACAAGCAACACATCCAAAGGCCACACTTAGTGCCCGCAAGCAACACATCAGAGGCCACAGTTAGGGCCCACAAGCAACACATCCAAAGGCCACAGTTAGTGCCCGCAAGCAATACATCAGAGGCCACAGTTAGTGCCCGTAAGATTCACATCCAGATGCCACAGTTAGTGCCCACAAGCAACACATCCAAAGGCCACAGTTAGTGCCCGCAAGCAACACATCAGAGGCCACAGTTAGGGCCCACAAGCAACACATCCAGAGGCCACAGTTAGTGCCCACAAGCAATACATCAGCGGACACAGTTAGTGCCCACAAGCAACACATCAGAGGCCACAGTTAGCGCCCGGAAGCAACACATCACAGGCCACAGTTAGTGCCCACAAGCAACACATCCAGAGGCCACAGTTAGTGCCCACAAGCAACACATCAGAGGCCACAGTTAGTGCCCACAAGCAACACATCCAGAGGCCACAGTTAGTGCCCACAAACAACACATCCAGAGGCCACAGTTAGTGTCCACAAGCAACACATCCAGAGGCCACAGTTAGTGCCCACAAGCAACACATCCAGAGGCCAGAGTTAGTGCCCACAAACAACACATCCTGAGGCCACAGTTAGTGCCTACAAGCAACACATCAGAGGCCACAGTTAATGCCCACAAGCAACACATCCAGAGGCCACAGTTAGTGCCCACAAGTAACACATCCAGAGGCCACAGTTAGTGTCCACAAGCAACACATTTGTAAGTAATCACAGCTTACGTTTGAAAGTACTTCAAGTCAAAAACTAACTCTGTACTCTAGTTTAAGTACAAAGTCCTATAGGCGTATGCAGTCAAAACTTGTTATTAGAAATTTAATAAATTAATCATATATATATGATTATATATATTGGTGTATACTGGCAGCAGGTTTTCTTTTAAACATGTCTCATTGAATATGACCGCATATTCTGTATTTACTATCTTCTGATTTAGGGCTTCTATCCGGGTGAATTTGGGGGTGCTTGAGAGCACCCCCAAATTAGACATACCTGAGCCACACTTGAAGAGTCTTCTCGAAGCATGTACAAAGGAATCCCCTTTCATCAGTCCACAAGGAGACATGTATCTACAAATAGACAGAGTAGCAATGGGCTCCCCCTTAGGAGTTTTATTTGCTAATTTTTATATGAAAACTGTCGAAGACAGAGACATCAGTTGCAGACAAAAACCAACTGTATATTGCCGTTATGTAGATGACATATTTGTAATAGTAAAAGACTCAGATGAACTAATTGATCTAAAAAGCCATCTAGAGAGAGAGTACTCCGATTTACACATGAAAATAGTGAAAATAACAGTCTGCCATTCTTGGATGTACTAATAACAAAAACAGGAACCTCCCTTATGTATCCCCCATGTTTTCACCTTTATTGTTTTATCACCTGACCAGTGCGGGTATAAAATCAACAAGTTCTGAAAATTCTTTTCACTTGAGAATGAACCATGGAGGTTCGAAACGTAGTGCAAATTGTATAAATAAGTGTAATACATTCTATAGTAATTCACTACCGTTCTTCACCTTGAAATTACGAAAACGAGTTTTGGAGAACTCCTCTTTCAGCTAAGCCCTAATGCTAAGAAAATAGGTAGAGGGATAGAAGCCTTAAATCAGAAGATAGTAAATTCAGATTATATATATATATATATATATATATATATATATATATATATATATATATATATATATGTATATATATATATATATATATATATATATATATATATATATATATATATATATATATATATATATATATATATATATATAATTATATATATATATATATATATATATATATATATATATATATATATATATATATATATATATATATATATATATATATATATATATATATATATATATAATATATAGATATATATTATTAAAAAGGACCGAAAAAGTAAGATTAATAATTCTAACACGAATTTTCTCAATATTTCTTATATTTCTTTTCACTGTAGATGGTAATTGAAAGATCAATTCTCCAAAATTCATTTTTATTTCTAGTCTGACGCGACACTTGAACACGTTTCGTAATAACTTATTACATTTTCAAAGACTTTAGTTTACACACACACAACTATAACTTGCAAACACTAAACATTTTTTATTTTATACCTGGGATTGGGTGAGGTGACATGTTACAACAGTTTTGGATGAGGTGAAAACAAACTTTCAACACAAGACAGAACACGAAACAATAGGTATAATATTTTGTAAGTTAAGGGGAAGAATAGAAGTAACTGCAAAGGGCCTATTGGCCCATATTTCTTGATGCTTCTATATTGGAGCGGAGTCTTGAAGTGGGTAGAATATAATTGTGCATTAATTGGCTGTTGATTGCTGGTGTCGACTTCTTAATGTGTAGTGCCTCACATATATCAAGCCGCTTGCTATCGCTGTATCTATCAATGATTTCCTTGTTCTTTGTTAAGACTTCTCTGGTGATGGTCTGGTTGTGGGAAGAGATTATATTTTCCTTAATGGAGCCCTGTTGCTTATGCATCATTAATCGCCTGGAAACAGATGTTGTTGTCTTGCCTATATACTGAATTCTTTGAGGCTTACAGTCCCCAAGAGGGCATTTGAAGGCATAGACGACATTGGTCTCTTTTAAAGCGTTCTGCTTTGTGTCTGGAGAGTTTCTCATGAGTAGGTTGGCCGTTTTCTTGGTTTTATAGTAAATCGTCAGTTGTATTTTCTGATTTTTGTCTGTAGAGATAACGTTTCTATTAACAATATCTTTTAGGACCCTTTCCTCCGTTTTATGAGCTGTGGAAAAGAACTTCCTGTAAAATAGTCTAATAGGGGGTACAGGTGTTGTGTTAGTTGTCTCTTCAGAGGTTGCATGGCGTTTCACCTTCCTTCTTATGATGTCTTCAACAAAATATATTGGAGAGGCCGTTGTTGACTAGGATTTGCCTTACCCTACAGAGTTCTTCATCGGCTTGCTTCCATCCTGAGCTGTGGCTGAGAGCACAGTCGACATAAGCATTAACGACACTCCTCTTGTACCTGTCTGGGCAGTCACTGTTGGCATTGAGGCACATTCCTATGTTTGTTTCCTTAGTGTAGACTGCAGTGTGGAAACCTCCGCTGCTTTCCATGACTGTCACATCTAGAAAGGGCAGCTTCCCATCCTTCTCCATTTCGTAAGTGAAACGGAACACAGAATTCCGGTCAAATACCTCCTTCAGCTCCTGCAGATGTCTGACATCAGGTACCTGTGTAAAAATGTCGTCAACATACCTGCAGTATATGGCCGGTTTCAAGTTCATGTCGACTAAGACCTTTTGTTCGATGGTACCCATGTAGAAGTTCGCAAACAGGACACTTAGGGGAGAACCCATATCGACCCCATCTACTTGCTTATACATGTGCCCATCCGGGGTCAAGAAGGGTGCCTCTTTAGTACAAGCTTGGAGTAGTTTCCTTAGAATGTTTTCTGGTATGTCAAGAGGAGTACAGGCCGGATCACGGTACACTCTGTCGGCTATCATCCCGATTGTTTCATCCAATGTGTATCTATCTATATATATATATATATATATATATATATATATATATATATATATATATATATATATATATATATATATATATATATATATATATATATATATATATATATAAATATATATATATATATATATATATATATATATATATATATATATATATATATATATATATATATATATATATATATATATATATATTATTAAATATGACCGAAAAAGTAAGATTAATAATTCTAACACGAATTTTCTCAATCTTTCGTACATTTCTTTTCACTGTTGGAGGTAATTCAAAAATCAATTCTCCAAAATTCATTTTTATTCTAGTCTGACGCGACACTTGAGCGCGTTTCGTAAAACTTATTACATTTTCAAAGACTTTAGTTAACACAATACACAACTGAATAACACAATACACAACTGTTCTATTCAGTTGTGTATTGTGTTAACTAAAGTCTTTGAAAATGTAATAAGTTTTACGAAACGCGCTCAAGTGTCGCGTCAGACTAGAAATAAAAATGAATTTTGGAGAATTGATTTTTGAATTACATCCAACAGTGAAAAGAAATGTAAGAAAGATTGAGAAAATTCGTGTTGGAATTATTAATCTTACTTTTTCGGTCATATTTAATAATATATGTCTACAGGAAAGACTGCTACCAAAATATACGAATATATATATATATATATATATATATATATATATATATATATATATATACAATATATATATATATACTATTGTATATATATATATATATATATATATATATATATATATATATATATATATATATATATATATATATATGCAATAGCCCCAGGGCAGTGCATTGACACTGACCAATCCGGTGGCTAGGTACGGAGGTCCTAAATGGGTTCACTGTGGGTCACGTGGTCTCACGTGACTAGTGCGTCATAGATGGCCATGTAGCCATGGCAGTTAGCCATATAGAGCCTAGGGAGGATTCAAGCATACAGTTACGGGGTCAATCACATCACTGAAAACAAAGTGGGATATATCAAATTCAATTCGGGTATTCGAATTGTTTATTTTATTCGAAAATAAATTTATTATTTATTTAATTATTTATTTATTGTTTATAGTTTATTCGGGTAAAAGTACATACATAGATGAGTCACAGACATAATGTTGGATTTATAGATAGATCCAGTACATACAATACCTAAAGTTACTAATATGCATAGCGTTTAGGGCAAGGTGTGGGGGAAAAAACACTTAGACTAAAACTTAATTCTAATTGAGATTAAAGTATAAATTGTATTGAAAAAGGAAAAAAAGGGGGGAGGGGGGACATGGAAGAAATCGGCAATTAAACAAATTGGTCAGCAAACAGTATTGTTTGAAAATAGCAAGGCATGGATTGACATTTAGGGGGTAAGATAGATTACATGAAGTTTATTAGATAGTACTTAGGTTTTTTCTTGAACTGGTTGAGAGAGGTACAGCCTTTGACATGATTGGGAAGGTCATTCCACATTATGGGTCCCTTGATTTGTAGAGCATTTTTAATTTGGTAAGTCGCACTCTTGGAATATCAAATAAGTATTTGTTTCTGGTGTGGTGCCCATGGCTTCTGTTACAACCTTCTAGGAAGCGTTTAAGATTAGGATATGCATTACAGTTCAGAGTTTTAAATATATAGAGTACACAAGAGAGGATGTGCAGTGACTTAATATCTAACATATTCAAAGATTTAAGTAAAGGTACCGAATGCTGTCTGGGGCCAGAGTTTGATATTGTTCTAATATCAGCTTTGTGTTGAGTAATTAGAGGATGTAGATGATTTTGGGTAGTAGAACCCCAAGCACAAATAACATAATTGAGATAAGGATAGATGAGTGAGTAATAGAGCGTTAGCAGGGCAGTGAGAGGTACATTATATATAATCTTAGAAAGAATGCCAACAGTTTTATAAACATTTTTTGCTATATTTAGAATGTGACCTTGGGAATTCAGCTTGTTATCGATGAGGATGTGGTGTTCTGTGTTGATGTGTGTTATGGATTAGGATATATGATTTATGCATCACGGTCCCCCATATTACTGTTAAGAGACACGAACAACAACCTCCACTTAATTGTTAAGAGGGAGTAACCTTCAGCATCACTGGAACACTTAGCCTGGCCAAATATCAATCAATGTTCTAGGGGGAGTGAAAGACTAGCAACAAATATTCCAGTTTACTGGCATTAATATAATCCACATAACATTAAAATAATAACCAGCTACTAAGTTATACACAATTACTTTATCCAGCTTCTCATCAGCTGGGCATGATCATTCAAAAAAGGTCTGTAAACTGCATCAATCAACACTAGCTGACCCCAGGAGCTTAGCCTGGCGCAGTGCAACACTAGCGCCTATATGCTGCTAATTCCAATACAGGGGTGTGGTGTCACAACCAGTAACACATGAGGAATGAGGAAACAATATCACATAGAGCACACTGGCTTATTTAAGTTCCTCAGAATATCACCTCACAAAGACTTAAAATCTTCTACCTCCTGGTATACATGATGAACAACAGTAGAAATGATCCATGTTAATACATACTGTTACATGATAATAATACTAGCAGGCACAATACCTAAATAAGGTCCCAAATCTCGGAGCAGAACGCCACACATGCGCTCGTCTGGGAAAGTCAAGGAGTAGTGGGGCCTTCAGCCAGCCTGGCTGGGGCGTGACACTGTATCCAACTTCAATGAGTCAACTGACCCATCTCTTTAAAATCTCTCTAGTTCATTTACAAACATAACTCACTCATCAACTTCTAATTTAATATACAACAAAATAAAGATTATAAGACATAACCTTACATAATAAGAATTCAGTACATTAAAGAATAAAGTCTCCGTGGTGTAGTGGTAAGACACTCGCCTGGCGTTCCGCGAGCGCTATGTCATGGGTTCGTATCCTGGCCGGGGAGGATTTACTGGGCACAATTCCTTAACTGTAGCCTCTGTTTAACGCAACAGTAAAATGTGTACTTGGATGAAAAAACGATTCTTCGCGGCAGGGGATCGTATTCCAGGGACCTGCCCGAAACGTTACGCGTACTAGTGGCTGTACAAGAATGTAACAACTCTTGTATATCTCAAAAAGAAATTTATCAGGAAATAAAAATATGTACACAAAGATATCGTATTGGTAAGACAAGGTAACGCTGGCGCGAGTCGGTACACCACGGGGGGAGAGGGGGGGGGGGTGAAGGGAGGAGTCAAGATGTCGGTCAACCGTTTATACCTATGTATACACGAATATAAAATGAAGTAGATATATATAACATGTGTATCGAAAGCTTGTCTAGGTGGAAAACATTTCAGTGCCATAATCTCAGTATATGTCATGACAAGAGGACAATGCAAGAAACAACAATGAAATGGAAACTACACAGTATACATGTGAGTAATACACATGGAAACTAAATGTATATATTGTCCATCATGGTCCCACATAATGTTACTTATACGGCATTTATGTAGCATATGATTGTATAACACGCGTTATACTAAATATGTTACGATTCCATTTCAATGGTTTCTGATTTCATTGATTAATTGAATTTTCATAGATTTCGATTTATTTTCAATTTGATTGAATTATTTTGTGACATTGCGTTGGAATTGAGCTGTGTTGTTTACCATACCGCTCATTTGGTGAGAATGGTTTATTTTGTTATTTTTTCATTGTGTTTCATTTCGTTTTTTAACTGTTTTTCTTTTATTTCAGTGATGGGAACATCAAAACATTTGATGTTCTCAATTTTCTGATAGGAACATCAGATCATTTGGGAATGCATCGGACGAGGGAGTGGGGAGGATGAAGGGACGGGAGTAGGGCATGTTGGGGAGGACGAGGGGACAGTAGAGGGGGTAGTGGTGGGGATGACGGGAAGGTTGGGGATGGTGGGGACGAGGGGAAAGGGGAATCAAGAATGGTGGAGAGGACAAGGGGAGAGGGACGTGGGGGATGGTGGGGAGGACTAGGGGATGGGGGAATAATTGGGAGGACGAGGGGTCGGGGGAGTGGGAGGACGAGGAGGACGGTGGAGTGGGGAATGGTTAGGAGGACGAGGAGATTGTGGAATGGGGCGTGGTGAGGAGGACAAAGGGACGGGGAGGGGGGAATGGTGGGGAGGACGATGGGACGGGGTAGTGGGGAATGGTTGGAAGGACGAGGGGATGGGACGGAGGGAATGGTGGGGAGGACTGGGAGACAGGGAAAGGTTGCTGTGGCCGGGTACAGCTAGTTGTAAATAAAAATCATCGCTAGAGCCCGGGAGAAGGCCCATGACCCCTATGAAATATGGACCTGTATGGGAGTAAATATATTCTGGGGAATGGAGTTAACTGAAATAAACAAGAGTTCTTATATAAACCAAATGCAGTCAGTTGGAGTTTTTTCCTTGAATACGAAAAAATAGCAATACGGCATTTTCATAGTTCCAAGCATATCATATTTATATTGAGCAGCACGAATTTGTTTTTAATGTGGAAGAAGTGCCAAACAAATGTCGATTTTTAATTTTTGCCCCAAGGGGCGAGTTTATTGGGCAGCGCCACTCATCCTGTGAGTGGACACACCGCCATAGTGACAGTATTGGGCAGCGCCACTCATCCTGTGAGTGGACATACCGCCATAGTGACAGTATTGGGCAGCGTCACTCATCCTGTGAGTGGACATACCGCCATAGTGACAGTATTGGGCAGCGCCACTCATCCTGTGAGTGGACATACCGCCATAGTGACAGTACTGGGCAGCGCCACTCATCCTGTGAGTGGACATACCGCCATAGCAACATGTACAACACTCCCCAATAGGAAGAAAACCCCCTGGGTTGTTCATCCTGTCACTTGTACTCAGACACAGCTGGGACTTGTTTTACTGTCTCAAGTGAACACCTTATCAAACAAGAAGATTAACATTCGTCATCCCTTAAAATCTTACGGTCTTGCGCATCTTATCTTATCGACAAAGCACAGGGGATTGCGATCCTGGACGAGCTTGCATGCATTGGTGTCAAGGGGAGACTCATGAAATTGATTGAAGACTATCTCACAGGGAGGAAAGTCAAGGTCTGCTTCAACGGAGCAGTCTCCAGAACAATAAATATGCAACTCGGGACCCCCCAAGGAGGGGTCTTAAACCCCGCACTATTTAATATACTTATGAACAATTGAAGCTTTAGAGAAGTTAGCTATGGAGGGTAGACGGGGTGAAGATGGCGGTGAAACGGGACGTGAAATGGGGAATGGAACGGCCATAGAAGAAAGTAGAGAAGAGCATGAAGTATCGATGATAAATGATAGTCAGAAAAATGAACATTCTATTAGTGTTCAACCTTGTGTAGTGAAAAATGTTGAAACAAAGGTTAAAGTAAAACGTGATTTGTTGTTTGCATGTAGGTCCATCCTAACCAGTCCACATACTTCGGTTACCTTGGTGTGTTGTACAGGCTCCAGTGTCAGGTTAGGTCTGCGCTGGTAGGTTTCGACGGGTTTCTTCGGCATGGTCCTCCTCCCTTGTCGGGTCGTGGGTGCAGGGTTGTAGACCTGCTCGGACGAGGTTTTCCTTGATGGACTTACCTCGCCTCCACGCAATCATTAGTAGATTTTGCGGGACATTCTCTCCTGAAGGGTGATCACTGTATGTCTCCCTCATCCAGGTCCATACGTCTGTGAGTTTATGTTTTAGTTTCCCGCGAAACTAGGAAAGAACAGGATAGGGAGGATCCATCTCCTATTCTCCAACCGTGGAGCCGGGGAACTGAGAAGTTCTTCTCTGGTATTTCTGGGCTTATGAATAAGTACATATGTGGTATATTCTAAGGTTTATTTTTTTTAAGGCACTAACTCTTCCTCCTGATGATTGATTGATAAAGATTAAGCCACCCAAAAGGTGGCCCTTTTGAGCCATTACCAGTATTAAGAGCAGATACTGGAGATCTGTGGAGGTGCGACTGCACCCTGCGTGATGGGAAATGTCTCCCATCCTGATCTGTTATACACAAGTTTTAAATATTAGGAATTTCTTTTTAGTTCTATTAAACAGTAGAAATTTTATACAAAATTTGACATTACCCTGAGTTACTTTACAATTTATTTAAATATTTTAGTTTTGTTTTATTATTTTTATAAAACTGTAATATTAATATAGGTATACGTTAAGTACTAATTGTAATTAAGAAGCAAGAAAATGCCTATCTTAACATACCAAGAAGGTTAGGTTAGGGTCTTGGTTTTCTCCTCAGCTTTTCAGGTAAACTCAAATATTCACAATAAATTAGTATATCGCATCTGTACTTATTCATAAGCAAAATATTGACTATAAGCAAGTGCGAGAACGGGTTGTAAACCGTTGGTTCAGCGTTTCCTGAGAGTAACCTCTGTGCATAAACATCTCCCACAGGTCGTCTAGCTTAGGGTAGAGGGTTTCATCCTTGCTGTTTATTCTTTTAAGGCATAGTCCTAGTGAGAAGGGTAATGGTTTCTTTAGGGCTAGCAGATGGTCCTAAACTTCAGGTATGTGTGAAGGTTCGTAGGTTTGTAATACGCCTTTGTGTTCAGGTGTCGGGTTGTCTCGTCCACGTACACCGAGGTGTCCAGGAAATTTATTATGGGGTCGTCGTGTTCTAGGGTAAATTTTGTGTATCCGTGGACTGTGTTCACCCAAACAAAGAAACCCTCTAGACATGGGAGTCCGCCTACCATGATTCCAAAGATATCGGCTATATATCTGCAGTACACTGCTGGGCGTCTTCTCTGTGGGATCTGTCCCTTTCAAATACTACATGCATAAAGATGTCAGCAATAGCTACACTACTGAACGCTCCTTAAGCAGTGCTCTTCGTCTGTCTATATGCCTTGCCATCAAATTGTGTCCTCATTACATGGAGTATGTAATTCCAGTGTGTCCCTCATTACATGGAGTAAGGATACTTCTAATAACTGTCTAAGAGGCGTCCTCCATACTCCTGCGTATCGTAGTTGTTGTGTAATTCTGTGACTGTTTTCATCAAAGAAAATTGCTACCACTTTGGCTGTCTCTCTCTGTGGTATGTTCGGGTAGATAGAACTATCAGGAGAAAGCGTTGTTGTTATCGTTTTAGATTCAGCTACTTAGAACAAAAAGTTCCAAGCAGCACGTGCTATGGTAAGCCCGTAAGTGGAGGCTCTTTGGAGCCATTATCTGTATCAATGGCTGATTCTATGGATGGAAGGGGGGGGGGGGTCTTCATGGTGGATTTCAACCTCGGAGGGCTGAAATCCACCAGTTATGGAGCTGGTGGGGTTAGTGTAGACCTGCCCTGACGCCGCTCAGCATTGGTCTCCCCTGCCACGCTCCTGTGATCTCGTTTGGTGGTTTGTGAATCTTTGGTAGAAGACAAAGGTGTGGGATGGTTACCTTACCTACCTTGAGGTTACCTTGAGGTGCTTCCGGGGCTTAGTGTCCCCGCGGCTCGGTCGTCGACCAGGTCTCCTGGTTGATTACATTGGTGGTAGACTTAAAGGCTATGTAGAAGTCCCCTTGCCCTTCCTTGCATGAGCCCACTATTCCCGTCTCGGACTTTATTTTCAAAAAGCTTGTGGTCTGGATTCCTGCTCCTTGTCTGGGCGTTCTTCAGAGCAGCGTCTTGGTTTGTGATCCGGTGGTACACCACTGTATCTGCCAGGTGTCGTTCCATTTCCCGGGTATAGTTATTCCGTCTCCAGACGACGACGGCGCCTCCCTTATCCGTGGGTTTAATAACTATGTCCGTTCTCGACTTCAGTGTTGACAAGGCTCCCCACTCCTCTCGGGGCAGGTTGCAATTTTGTCTGCGCTCCGTCTCCTTTTTGAGGTCCTCCTTCAGGTGGCGGATCACCTCCTTCAGCCCCACCAAACTTCGTTTCGTCTTGACTGGGTGGAGGTCCCTGTAGGAGAGGGATAGTTTAGTTTTTTGGGTTCCCGCTGTAACTTACATTGGTCGGGCCTTAGGGTGCTCCAGATTTGGTTGTTACTGTTTTCCAAGCTGATGCCTAAGGCCTCAATGTATCCAGTCGTGTCTTGCGTGCTGGTGGGCCTATCATAAAAGTCAGTCCTCCTCTCTCTAGAAGTTTCCTCTCGTGTTAGGTTAGGGGAACTTCTGAGACGACAGTTTGCTTTAATCTCCCCTCCCTCTTGTAGTGTTCACGTTGTATCTCCCATCTCCATCTTTCCACTCTGTCTCAGCCAATGAGAACTATGGGATAGATCTTGAACTTGAAAATGTCCAAAGAGCTGGCAAGCTGGGGATGGAAGAGGCAAGGGAAGGATTTGGGAAAACATGAAGAAGGATTGGGAGGTTGGGTGGAGAGTGGGGAGGACAGGGTAGTGGCCCAACCACTTTGGCTTTGTATATATGAATTGATGGCGAGGCAAGACAGCACTCATAGATGATGGAATTTTTTTCTTTCAAGTACAAAATATTATATACCTAATCTACTGAAGACATGGAAGTAAATATTACTGTATTTAGAAAGTATTTTAAAACAGAATAAAATTCCCTACATCACCAACAATTAGATAAAATCTGGCACATCATCTCGTCTCTTTAGCATCCACTAACCTCTTCGTCAGCTTCAAGAAGCTGTCATGTATAGAAAATTATATGCCATACAACCCTCAAATTCCTACATCACACAAAAGATGGTACTTGTATTTGTGTCTTACTGTATTTCTTCTATTCTGTAATTAACCAACGGAATTAGATTTTAATAAATTAGCTATCTAAATAAATTTCCTTGCATACTTTTACTTAAATTAATTTTATTTAAAAGTCTTAAACAGTATAAAAGCTTAGGAAGCTCAATGTGTTAATAATTAGGCACCAACTATATCTAAAGGTTTATCTTATTGTTCTCTGGAAATTAGCTCCGTGTGTCCTCATTCTTGTCTGAACTTACATCAGTGCACACATTATTCATCTTCACTTGACTTGAGTACAGAGTGGTAACCTGTTAGATCTACCTTTATTCTAATTCTGAATCAATCTTTTTTGTATGTAGTAATCATGGTTCCACGGACTCTTCTACTGAAGTTTAATTCCTTTAGTTATACCTCGCTACTCATCCCTCTTGGCTCTGGTATTAATATAATGATATACTCTGGACTTCCTTCAGCTTTGTGTTTAACGAGATATGGGCTGCATGCTGGAGCTTCATTATTTAAATATTGGTCTGACATACGTGATATGAAACACTCAATTATTCGTGTGTTTATTTAACTGTTCCTATTTCCGACTTCCTTATTTCTTCCTCTTTGTCTTTCTTTTCTATATCTCCACTTCCAATAATTCTTACCTTCTTTCCTTAATTTCCCTTCTAACAGTTCCCCCTCCCATAGACACTCATGCAATAGATTCCCCTCTACAAATAGTTTTCCATTTCCCCTTGCATCCCGTTCTTAGTCTCCCCTCTCCCCTGCTTCCTATAGTCTCCCCTCGTAAAGTAGCACTCTGCCAAAACTACGAAGATTCAAATTAAACATCCAGCCAGTTATGATCTAAAGGCCGGTTAATTGTTTGAAACCAGTTCTATGAGTTGCTCTCGGTAGATTGTGTGGGACCACGATTGATTGTGTGGGCTCTGAGTGGTTGTGTGGGCCTCAGTTGATTGCATGGATTCCGGTTGATTGTGTGGGACCACGATTAAAAGATTAGGTTCTTATTTACAAAGTAATCTGAACCTGTTGTATAAGAGGTTTTGATCCCAATGAAGAAAAGGACCAGCTTCCGCTGAAAAAGAGACATCGATTTACCACTGTAAATGAGGTTCAAGATCCCCTGTAAATGATTCTTCAAGATCCCCTGTAAATAAAGCTTCAAGATCTCATGTAAATGATGCTTCAAGATCCCCTGTAAATGATGCTTCAAGATCCCCTGTAAATGATGCTTCAAGATCCCCTGTAAATGATGCTTCAAGATCCCCTGTAAATGATGCTTCAAGATCCCCTGTAAATGATGCTTCAAGATCCCCTGTAAATGATGCTTCAAGATCCCCTGTAAATGATGCTTCAAGATCCCCTGTAAATGATGCTTCAAGATCCGCCTGAAATTGAAACTTCAGGATTCCCAGTAGATAGTTTCAAATCTCTTAGTAAATGAAGCTTCAGAATCCACTGTAAATGAAGCTTCTGAATCCACTGTAAATAAAGCTTCAGAATCCACTGTAAAGGAAGCTTCAGAATTCAAAGTAAGTGAAGCTTCAGGATCCCCAATAAATGAACCTTCAGGATCCCCCTGTAAATGATGCTTCAATGTAAAAGGCGACGAGTTATAATTGGAACCTCTGGCCAACCGGACTCGCAAACTGCCCGTCTTAATAGGAAAAGTAATTGTTTATTTACAGGAATGTTCCTCGTGACCCTCTGTCCATTGACGGGAGCCTAATAGACTTGAGACGGTCCGCAGAGATAGGGAGAAGCGGAGGAGAGGGAGAAGAAGGAAAGAAAGGGAGATAAGGAGGAATGGGGGAGACAAAGAGTGGGAGAGAGAAGAGCAGGAAAGAGAGGGTCAGTGAAAGAGAATAAGGCGAAACAGAATGACAGGGACATATAGATGAGGGGGTTATCTTGAGATATCTTGAGATGATTTTGAGGCTTAACGTCTCCGCGGCCCTATCCTCGACCAGGCCTCCTTTTGTTACACACCCCCAGGAAGCAGCCCGTAGCAGCTGTCTTACTCCCAGACACTTAGCCCAACCACTTGGACTGGACGGTAGAGCGAAGGTCTCGCATCATGCAGGTCGGCGTTCAATCCCCGACCGTCCAAGTGGTTGGGCACCATTACTTTCCCCCGTCACATCCCAAATCCTTATTCTGACCCCTTCCAAGGTCTGTATAGTCTATTGGCTTGGCGCTTTTCCCTGATAGTTCCCTTACCAGGTACCTATTTATTACTAGGTGAACAGGACCATCAGGGTGAAAAAAAAAATTTGCCCATTTGTCTCCGCCTCTACCGAGGATCAAACCCGGAACCTCAGGACTACGAATCCGAAGTGCTGTCCACTCAGCTGTCTCTGGGTAAAGAGAGGAACGAAAGGAAACGGAAAATGACGAGAGGTATGAAAGATGGAAAGAGAAGAAATACCAGTGAAATTAAAGAGATGAAATGTGAAAGGCTGTCAACTAAGAGTGAATCAAAATAATGGCAAAACAGGAGAATAGTTGGAAGCACAAGCAGAACGAATATATTAGAAAGGAAGTGAGATAGAATGGAAACGCAATAATGAAATAAAAAAATCCCAACCAGAGAGAGAAGACTTCACCTTCAGTCTTTGTAGAGTAATGTGGAGGGAACTACATTCAAAGTGCCCGCCAGTGGGAGCATTGTATATCTTAGGCAGAGCTGGGATCCTGATTGGCGGACGAGATGACTGTGCGCACCTTCCCGCGCATGCCTGGGGGCAGAGAGAGAGAGAGAGACAGTAGAGAACCACACCGGACCATGTGTAGACCTGCTACCCCCGCCCCTCCTACGAATTGGGTTACCCTATATTGGCCAGAATTGAGGACCTCGTCCATCCTATATCACCCGAGAAGCCGAGCATCGCTTCCACCATCTCACCGGAAGACTACAGCTCAAGGTGGGCTCCTGTCTTTGATATTATAACATATCTGTGTCTCACCACGTGATCGGTCCTACTAGCCCCTAGAAGACCGCCTCCACAATAATAAATACGGGAGCAATCTCCCAGCCCTTCCCAGGAACAGCATCAGGAGTTTAAATTGTTTTTACACAAATGCCAGAAGCCTAGTGAATAAATTTGACTCATTATGTGCGTTTGCTGAGGCTGAAAATCCTGACATCATTGGCATCAGGGAAACATGGGACCGAGAGGACATAATAGAGGGGAAATTCTTTCTCCCAGGATACCACCCACCATTCAGAAAGGACAGAACAACAAGAGCAGGTGGGGTAATGCTACAAGTGAAAGAGGACCTAGATGCAGCCAACAATGAGAAACTGAACACCATGGGATCCTCAAAGTCGGTATGGTGCAACATACTAACTCAAGATGCAAGCAAAATGACAGTGGGAATATGCTACAGGGCTGACACAGCAGCAGCAGAGGAAGTTATGGATCTGCATAATGTGATCAATGCTGCATCAGAAACCGAAACCCTAATAATAGGGGACTTTACCCATGAAACCATAGATTGGGAAAATCTAACATCACAACCAGAAGGAGAACAATTTCTAGATCTTGTACATGACTCCTTTCTTATACATCATGTGGTAGAGCCCACATTAGGTAGCAGCATTCTAGATCTTGTGCTAACTTTAGAAGAGGACATCATTGATCAAATTCAGGTGGAGGAAAAGCTAACCCACTCATGAGATCACCATATTTTAAGGTGGACTACGAATATAGAAACCCACATAAAGGTAAACCATAATGAATTCCTAGATTACCATCGCAGAGACTATCAAGGAATGAGAGAACTGTGAAACATCTCCTGGAGGGAGCTGATAGGCGAACATGGCAGGGAAACATCAGGGCAAAATTTCAAGAGAATTATCACAGAAATCGTTCAAAAATATGTGCCAAAAAGGAGAAAGTAAAGAAAGGGAACAAGATGAATGACACAGGACGTAAAATGAGCATTGATAACCAAGCAGAACCTCTGCTGAACGTATAAATCCACGATGAACATCATTTTATTATTATTATTATTATTATGTGATACACAAAAAGGGCACTAAACTCGGCTACCCAGAAAATCAAATCAGCCAAAAGAAACTACGAAAGAAAACTTGCCATAAACATAAAGAAAGATACAAAATCGTTTTATGTTTATATAAGAAGTAGAAGCAAAACAAAGTACCCCGTAGGTGTTCTTAATAGATGAAACTAACCGAGTTATAATGGACGACAAAAGGGCAGCAAACGCTCTAAATTAATATTTTACATCACTGTTCATACTAGAAAGGTTAGATGACATCCCATCACCCACACAAATGTTTGAAGTAGGTGAGTAGGAATGAATTTTGGGTTTTACCCATACAATGCGACATATTCATAAAAACATTGACAAACAAAGACTCAAAAACCCCTCGTTTGGATGAAATCCAATCAAGAGTTATAAAGGAACTAGTAGGAGAACTATGACTACCACTGAAATTAATTTTCACAAAATCTCTAGACCATAGAATAGTCCCCTCTTTAACGAAAATATGCAAATGTTCCCATATTTGCAAAAAAGGCAGAAAGCTCAGCATAAATCTGCTGACTGATCGTGCTAAATGGGAATGAATCTGAATGGAGAAATGTGGTGAGTGAGGTGCCTTTGGGATTAATTTTGGGGCCAACCCTTTTTGTCATTTTCATTAATGACATAGATGAGAATATTACAAAACACATTATCAAATCTGCAGATGACACAAAGACTTCTGACAAAGTGGGAAATCATAATGATATTGGAGCCTTACAAAGTGATATACATGAACGCCACAAATGATCAGAAGACTGGCAAATGCTTTTTAATATCAACAAGTGCAAGACTATGCTTTAAGATGGCTTTAAGAAGCCTTCTCTGAATCGTGGAATCGCCATAGGACCTCCAAATAATGCTGTCAGTTTCTTGATGATCCTGGTTTCGGTGCTGTGGCGATGTCGATCTGTAAGGATGTTGAGGTGTTTGTCGTTGTAGTTGTTGTTTAAGATTCACTACTTGGAACAAAAAGTTCCAAGTAGCACGGGCTATGGTGAACTCGTAGTGAACTTACCTGGCACAGAAACGGGGCTGTAACTGTGGAGGAGTTAACTCGACAGTGAAAAAGAACGTAAGAAATATTGAGAAGATTCGTGTTAGAACTAATAATCTCACCCTTTCAGTCATATTCAACAACATATGTTTACAAGAAAGACTGCTACGAAAATATACTAATATAAAAACGCACGACCCAGCAGCAAGAAACCAAGCCATCACGATAAAATATCGCCAAGATCTGATTCGAAATCAGATACACAAGACAGAAAATGAGATCAACGATAGCAAAACGCAACTACTTCATGCTACAGACCAATGGAGAAATACCAACATTGACGAAGACCTCCGTACTCGAATCGACCAACATCTCGACATCCTTACAGATCGACATCGCCACAGCACCGAAACCAGAATCATTAAGAAACTGATAGCATTATTTGGAGGACCCATGGCAATTCCACGACTCAGAGATGGCTTCTTAAACCTTCCTGGAATCAACCTCACTGAAGACCATATCACTCTCTTAAATCTGGATATAAACTGTCACGTTATATCCAGACCAAGTGAGATGGCCCGGAAAGTAGAGTTGGAGATTCTATTGGATGACATACTCGATTTCGAGACGCAAAAGAAGATTACCACGAAAGACACCTTGCAAGCAGAACTTATTGCAGAAGGAGGAAAGACTCGAGGTAACTACAGAAGCACCATACTGTCCCCCGAGCTCAAAGCGGCAGCTAAGAGCCTTCATGAGAATAAGGAGATAGTCGTCAGGAGAGGTGACAAGTCGCCAAAATACGTTATTCTTAAAAAAAAAAAAGACGAATATCTGGCAAAAAATAACCTCATACTCTCCGACCAAACTAAATTCCAAAGGGTAACGAAGAACACTACAGCCGAATTGAAAACGAAGGTATTCAGATTGATCGAAACTGTGAACGCCAAGAAATCCGGACACCACCTGCCAAAGATTATTAAGGAATACAAACCTGGTTATGAGGTATGGAAATGTCAAGACGCACAAGCCTGGAAACCCACTTCAACCAATCATCAGCCAGATACCCACACCCACATACAGACTGGCTAAGCACTCAACTGCTTGCTGACTCCTATGTACATTGTGTTTTCAGCCTGAAGTCTCCAAAGGAATTTGTTGACTTATTGCGGGGAGCAAGGGCCACATGGATAAGAGCCTCATTGGGTGTAGAATCACTATTTTACCAACGTTCCTGTGGATGAAACAATCGGGATGATAGCGGATATAGTGTATCGGGATCCAATTTGTACTCCTCTTGACATACCAGCCAACATACTAAGGAAACAACTACAAGCTTGTACTAAAGAGGCACCCTTCTTGAGTCTAGATGGGATGTATAAGCTAGGTCGCCATGGGTTCTCCCCCTAGGTGTCTAGGTGTCCAGTTTGCGAACTTCTACATGAGTACCATCGAGCAGAGGGTCTTAGTTGACATGGACTTGAAACCCACCATATACTGCAGGTATGTTGACGACATTTTTATGCAGGTACCTGATGTCAGACGTCTGCCGCAGCTGAAGGAGGCATTGGAGCAGAATTCTGTGTTGAGTTTCATGTAAGAGATGAAGAATGATGGGAAGCTGCTCTTTCTACATGTATTAGCACGGAATGGAACGGAGGCCTCCACACTGCAGTCTACACTAAGGAAACAAACAGGAATGTGACTCATTGCCAATAATGACTGCCCAGACAGGTACAAGAGGAGTGTTGTCAAAACTTACGTCGACCGGGCTCTCAGCCACAGCTCAGGATGGAAGCAAGTCGATGAAGTACTCTATAGGGTGAGGCAGGTCCTAGTCAACAATGGTTTCTCTAACAGTTTTGTTGAAGACATCATAAAAAGAAAGGTGAAATGTCATGCAACCTCTGAAGAGTCAACTAACACAACACTTGTACCCAATATTGGACTGTTTTACAGGAACTTCTTTTCAACGGCTCATAAAACGGAGAACAGGGTTCTGAAAGTCTTTACTAATAGGATCGTTATTCCTACAGACAAAAATCAGAAGATGCAATTGACAATTTACTACAAAAACAAAAAAACGGCCAACCTACTCATTAAAAACTCCCCACACACCAAAAGAACGCCCTGAAGGAAACCAACGTCGTCTATGCCTTCACATGCCCGCTTGGGGACTGTAAGCCCCAAAGAACTCAGTATATAGGTAAGACAACAACGTCTCTTTCTAGGTGATTAACTATGCACAAACAAGAGGGCTCCATCAAGGAACATATAATCTCTTCTCACAACCAGACCATCACCAGGGAAATCTTAACAAGCAATACAGAAATCATCGATAAATACAGTGATAGCAGGAGACTCGATATCAGCGAGGCATTAAACATCAAAAAGTAAACACCAGCAATCAACAGCCAATTAATACACAACTATGTTCTGCCCACATCAAGACCCCGAACCAACGTTGAAGCAGCAAGAGGAAGTATGGGCCAATAGGCCTTCTGCAGTTACTTCCATTCATATATTTTCATACCCAATTTATACCCATTGATTCGTGTTCTGGCATAGTTCTTTCACCTCACCCAATACTTTTGTACCATATCACCTCATACAAAACAAGTATAAGTATGATGTATTTCATGTGTAAACTAAGTCTTTGAAAATGTAATAAGCATTACGAAACGCGTTCAGGCATCAGACCAGAAAAAAATGAATTTTGGAGAGTTAATTTATCAATTACCCTCGACACTGAAGAAGAACATAAGAAATATTGAGAAATAAACATAAAAATGTGCCTCAATGTCAACCTCTGAAGAGTCAACTAACACAACATCTGTACCCCCTATTACACTATTTTACAGGAACTTCTTTTCCACAACTCATTTGTTTCCTAGGAAACAAACATGGGAATCTGCCTCAATGCCAACAGTGACTGCCCAGACAGGTACAAGAGAAGTGTTATCAACGCTTACGTCGACCGTGCTCCCAGCCACAGCTCAGGATGGAAGCAAGTCGATGAAGAACTCTGTAGGGTAAGGCAGGTCCTAGTCAACAGCAGCTTCTCAAATGGTTTTGTTGAAGGCATCATAAAAAGGAAGGTGAAACGCCATGCAACCTCTGAAGAGTCAACTAACTCAACACCTGTACCCCCTATTAGACTATTTTACAGGAACTTCTTTTCCACAGCTCATAAAATGGAGGAAAGGGTCCTGAAAGATATTGTTAATTGGAACGTTATCCCTACAGACAAAAATCAGAAGATAGAATTGACGATTTACTATAAAACCAAAAAAAACGCCAACCGACTCATGAAAAACTCTCCAGACACAAAGCAGAATGCCTTAAAAAAGACCAACGTCGTCTATGCCTTCAAATGCCCACTTGGGGACTGTAAGCCCCAAAGAACTTAGTATATAGGCAAGACAACAACATCTCTTTCCAGGTGATTAACAATACATAAACAACAGGGCTCCATTAAGGAACATATAATTTCTTCCCACAACCAGACCATTACCAGAGAAGTCCTAACAAACAACACAGAAATCATCGATAGATACAGCGATGATAGCAGGCGGCTTGACATCTGCGAGGCACTACACATCAAAAAGTCAACACCAGCAATCAACAGTCAATATATATTGTGACAGTAATCTCTTTCAAGAGAGATTTAGCCTGCTCTTTCCTACATCGCGTTACTTCTATACGTCTGCAACATCAAGATACCACATTCAAGACAAGTATTAGTAGAGACAGACCATCTCTACAGGGGGTACACTACCCTACTCTCACTTTCCTCACCAGGTGGCCTCAGAATATTCTTGTGCTCTCGAGCTGATGCTTCTATCTAAGCATACGTTCTGTAAATTAGTAGAGGTTTCAGCCAGCCAATATTCTCAGCACCTTTAACTAATTTTTGTCTTGCTTATTGTAGAGTAACGTAATTATTATTTTATTTTATATTGTGTTTTGCCTTTGTATATTTCTTGATCTGCACTTTACATACCCAAGGGATTAGCTTTATTTTTTATTTGTTTAAAGTAAATTAAAGTTTCATTATTTATAAGATTTGTTTTGCATGTTTTTCCCTTTCACTTTACCACAGGAAGACGCCCGACAAGCAGTCAACATTTTGTTTTTCTTTTTTTTTCTAATGTGATTGGCATTTACACCAGACATAAAGACTGCCTTAACACCTACATTTCTCGTCACATTAATTGGGGCCCGTCCGGGAGTGTCTTCACAATAAGGTTTGTCTTGGAAGAACTCCTCAGGTACTGATACTAGACCAATCATTTCAATTTGTGGTAAGTGTACTTGGCTTTGTTACACGTTGCTTTTTCAATACTTTTATATCTTTCAGTAATTTTTATGGTGCTGTGTATTTTGTGCTTTCCGAGTGTAACATTTTATGAGTGTTGGATGACTGTGGATTACGTGGTGTCTGGTGGCCAGTCACTCTCTTAATTGGTTATTCATCCCTCGGTGTTATTACTGGTGTATTCCACCTTATTCTCGTCCCTAGAATATTTTTCATTCACGGCAGATCACCCCTTTGGTACCCTGGTACTTTGGTTTGTCTTCGGGACACGTACCCTATCTTCTGCAATCTGACCGAAGGAGGATGTAGAGGGCCATAGTTCCTCTCGCACGGACTACGCTGTTTAGTTGGGACCTCAACAGCAGTTCTCGTCACCAGTTGACACTCGCACCCCTATGCGTCGGTCAGAGATTATGATACTTACACAGGTAGGGAATTGGCAATCTTTTCCAGAGCACAAAGAACGCTAATTTTGTAAGTGTCATCTAGTTAAGTAGGAAACCCCTTGCTTATGTCCTATAGAGACCCGGCAAGGTGTCCCTACGTTTTTGGACTACCTCTCATTTTTTAAACTATCAAAGTTTCATTTATTTTAGTAGGATTTCTTGCCCTTATTCTCGTATATAAAGTGTCAGGTACAAGATTTTCCTGCATTTTGATTATTTAATCACTTAACATCTAATATTAACGTTAATTGTTTTCACATTAACGATTGAATTCCCACAGGATAGTCACCAGTTGCCACGTCATCCTGTTACTGACACTTATAACACCACAGGTATATTCTCTGTACATCTGCTTGCTATCATTCACCATGTTTCGTCTTTCCACATTCCGACAGAATCCAAACGAGGAAGTGAGCACATTAGTTCGTGCAACCAAGGCGGAGATGCTAACTCTAGTAGCTGAGTATAACCTTACAGCCCCAATTGGAGCTACTAAAACTGATCTGCACAATCTTATCCTGGACCACTTATTGAACAATATGATGCTATTACTCCTGAATCTCATGAACATTACTTAATTGCAGACAAGAACGCCTTGGCAGCCATGAAATTGAAACTAGAAATCGCTAACGCCGAACGTGAACGCCAGAAAGCTCTTCAGCTCCAGAAAGCTCTTGAATTAAAGGAACGCGAGGCTTCCCTGCATAAAGAAAAACTAGAGTTCGAGTACAACCTTGCGAAGAAAAAGGCCGCATTTCAACTAGAGGCCGCAGAAAAAAAAGCTGACATCATTTTAGAACAGAAAAGAAGGGAAGTGGAATAGGAAAAGACACGCCAACCACAAACAGCCAGTCCTCCAGTAAGCTTTAGCATCTCCCAGGCAAGTAAGTTAATGCCACCATTCGTTGAGACAAAGATGTGTTTTTTACTACTTTTGAGGCCCTAGCTAAAAAACTTAACTGGCCTGAAGAACAATGGTCTATACTTCTCAGAGTGCATCTCACTCTGCGGTTAGAGTTGCGGTTACTCTCAGTACCTTAGCATCTGAGTGACTACAAGACCCTAAAGCAAGCCGTTCTAGACGCCTACCTTCTCTCCTCCGAAAGCTACAGACGAAGATTCCGTGATTATCTAAAGGCAAGTGCTACCACCTATTTAGAATTTGCCAATACTAAGAAAAGATAATTCATGAAATGGCTGGAAGCAGCCCATGTTTCTACATTTTCAGAACTCGTCAACCCCATTCTAGTCGAGGAATTCTTTAGACGTGTTCCTACTTCCATCCGTCTTCACTTAGCAGACAAAGAGGAAACCGACTTCATCAGATGTGCGAAGTCGGCTGACACCTACAGTCTTATACACAGGTTAACAGCTGACACATCTTCCAGTAAGAAGTCTTGGTCTAATTATGACAAAGTGAGTACTAATCAAGCAAACTCTCAATTATATTGAAGGTATTGCAAGCTCTATGGACATACCATAGATAAATGTGGAAAAGCCAAATACAAAGGCTATAGTGAAACTCCTAAACCCAAACCGACTCTTCCTAAGTCCGGTAAGCCTGTGATGAATATTAGTGTTCCTGTTAATGATCTTTCTCTCTTCAGCAAACACCTGTACCCTGGAACTGTCTCTGCCAACAGTACAGATTCGGAGGGATGTTTCAAAGTGAAGATCTTGAGGGACACAGCTGCTCTTCAGTCTATAATTTTGAAATCGGCTGTGCCTAACATCACCTACACCGGGGAGACGGTCCTTATCACTGACCTCACTGCTACCACTCCATATCCATTCGCCAGAGTCCACCTGGATTGTCCTTTCGTACAAGGTGAAGTTCAAGTCGCCATCCGGGAAAAGCCTTTTCCCATGTCAGGGGTACAACTTCTCCGGGGCAACGACTTGGCCGAAGATCTACAACTTTCCAACTTGATCATCATGGACAAACCCCAGGTATGTGACACTGACGTGGAAAATCCCATCCTGAAGTATATTCCAGCAGAGGTCCAAGAAAGTGATGAAGTCTCTCCTCCGGTTTTGATGACAACCCGTGTGCAAGCTGCACGCCCGCAAACGGCTGACTCTCCTTCAACAGCTGTCCCTCAAGACCATCAGAATCTACCACCGAATCTCACTATAGTGGAGTTCCGTAAGTTGCAGAGGAAGGATACCTCATTAACACCATTATTCTTCCTGGCCGAGACTCAATCTGATAGTATTCCTGGGTTCTTTATAGAGAACCAGTTGCTCTACCACAGGTTCCGACCCAGTAAACTAACGGAGGATGACGATTGGGCTAATGTCGACCAACTAGTCGTTCCCACCAGCCTACGGCCCGATATTCTACACCTGGCCCATGGAGCGTTTTCTCACTACGGTTTTAATTAGACTTATCACGCCATCAGACAAGACCAGGTATGATTATGGATGTAAAAACTTATGTACAACAGTGTCATACATGTCAGAAGGCAGGAATACCTAACATCTCTATTCCTAAGGCTCCTTTAATTCCTATCCTGGTGCCTTTGGAACCCTTTCACAGACTCATCATAGACTGTGTTGGTCCTTTACCCAGGACCAGTTCTGGCAACGCTTATATACTAACCATCCTGTGTCCAACTGCCAGATTCCCCATAGCAGTTCCTGTAAAGAATATTACGGCTGCTACTGTGGTGAAGCAACTGTAGATCTTTACACAATACAGATTTCCTCGGGAGATTCAAAGTGACTGTGGCACCAACTTCACCAGTGATCTCTTCAAGAAAACACTGGAAGAATTAAAAAATATTCAGTTATTGTCCAGCCCCTGTCATCCTTCTTCACAGGGTTCTCTTGAATGTAGTCGCCAAACTATAAAATCACTCCTTAAGAAATTTTGCAATGAAACTATGAAAGACTGGGATAAACAACTTGACATCATTATGTGCATTTTCAGAAGTCTCCCAAATGAGTCTCTAGGAGTGTCTCTTTATGAGATGCTCTACGGCCATAAGTGCCGTACTCCTCTTAAAGCTTTTAAAGGCTCTCTACGTAATGCCACCTTCAGTGACCCTCGGCATGTGCCCCAATTTCTTCAAAACTTAAAGCACATTCTAGAGCAGCTACATAAATTTGCCAACGATAATTTATTAAAAACTCAAGATAGGATGAAGACTCATTTTGACAAACGCAGTAAAATCAGGAAATTTAAAGCAGGAGACTTCATTTTAGCATATTTTCCGATCCCTGGTTCTCTATTGCAAAATAAGTTTTCAGGACCTTACTGCATCAAGGAGTGCAGAAACAACCACAACTACGTTCTTGAGATTCCAGATAAGCGGCGGTGAACCCAATTGTGCCACGTCAATCTTTTGAAGAAGTATGAAGGTACACCCCCACTGTGTTAGCATCTCTCTCCACCTTTCAAGATCCATACCTCCACAGTGAGACCTTCCCTGCTTCTCCTCCCGGAAGCACTGAGTCAGTGCCTTCCAACTCGGAAATTCTTACAAATCTTCCTAAATATTTGCAGGACTGTAACAGTGCTCCTCTCGTCAGTCTTCCAAGAACATCTGAAGTTGTTCAGCGATGATCCCCAGGAATGTAATATGGTTCAGCACGACATCCAGCTACTTCTTGATACCCGGCCGATTCGTCAACTCTTCTACCGCATTAGCCCATACAAAAAGGAAGTTATACGTGCTAAGGTACAATACCTTCTGGATCATGGGCTGGCCACCCCTTGTTAGTCCCTTTGGCCCTCACCCTGCACTTGGTGCCGAAACCTCATGGTAAAGTACGATTATGTACAGACTATAGGAAACTGAACCTTTTGACCGTCAAGGATGGTTACCCTTTACCTCGTATAGATGATATCCTTGACGCAGTAGGTAATGCTACTTATCTTTCCCAGATTGACTTGTTAAAGGGCTACTATCAGATTAGTCTGACAGAGCGGGTTAAGGAAATATCTGCCTTCACCAGTCCCTATGGCCTGTACAGATATGAACGCCTTCCTTTTGGACTGTGTAATGCCCCGGCCACCTTCCAGCGAGCTGTCAACCGCGTCATCCATGGCCTAGATCACACCTACGCCTACTTGGATGACATCGTTGTGGCAACTGACACCTGGAACGAACATCTGCTCCAGCTGCAACGATTGTTCTCAAAGTTCCTGACAGCTGGCCTTACCATCAACTTGGGCAAGTCCACCTTTGCTAAAGGTAAAGTGCGTTGTCTTGGTCATGTGATAGGAAGTGGCAGCCTAGCTCCGTTAGCCATTCATACTCAAGCCATTCAGCATTACCCACAGCCTACGACCAGGAAGCGGCTCCTGCGCTTCCTTGGCCTTGCATCTTACTATCGAAGGTTTGTAAAAAATTTCAGTACGGTAGCAACACCACTGATTAATCTGACCAGCCCCAGGCAACGGTATCATTGGACCATTCAACAGACCGTTGCCTTTGAACAACTAAAGTCTCTGCTATGTTCTAATCCCATTCTCGCCTCTCCAGATATTACGAAGCCCTTCATCATCAATGTCGACGCTAGTGGCACTGGCATCGGGGGCGTTCTAATGCAACAGCGTGGTGAAGAGGTTCTTCCTGTCGGCTACAAATTGAAGCCTCATCAGAAGAACTATAGCACCATAGAAAAGGAACTCCTCTCCATCGTCCTGAACCTTCAACATTTCGAACCTTACCTACAAGGTAATTGGTCTATTACCATCTACTCAGACCACAATCCCCTACGATTTCTGCAACAAGCCCAATCAACGTCTTCTACGCTGGGCTCTGTACCTGCAGAACTTAAACCTGGAGATTTTCTTCATTAAGGGCTCGGATAACATCATAGCAGATGCTCTCTCCAGAGTCTACATAGTAGAGGCAGCTACTCCTATCACTCTACCGTCCAATGAAGTAACTTAACCCGTAAGAGCAGGCTTCGGGGGAGAACTGTGACGGTGATCTCTTTCAAGAGAGATTTAGCCTGCTCTTTCCTACATCGCGTTACTTCTATACAACTGCAACATCAAGATACCACATTCAAGACTAGTATTTGTAGAGACACAAGTCTCTACAGGGGGGTACACTACCCTACTCTCACTTTCCTCACCCCCCCCCCCTCTCTCACTGGCGGCGCACCACCTCGTCGATCACCAAACGACCACTGCAAACCAACACTCTCCCCATTGGTGAATCGGCGACTACACGCGACTCCAGCGCCATCTGCATCGCTTATAGTCTTGCACGAGCAGGTGGCCTCAGAATATTCTTGTGCTCTACAGCTGACGCTTCTATCTAAGCATACGTTCAGTATTTTAGTAGAGGTTTCAGCCAGTTAATATTCTCAGCACCTTTAACTAATTTTTGTCTTGCTTATTGTAGAGTAACATAATTATTATTTTATTTTATATTGTGTTTGCCTTTGTATATTTCATGATCTGCACTGTATATAGCCAAGGGATTAGCTTTATTTTTTATTTGTTTAAAGTAAATTAAAGTTTCATTATTTATAAGATTTGTTTTGCGTGTTTTCCCTTTCACTTTAGCACAGGAAGACACCCACCAAGCAGTCAACATTTTGTTTTTCTTTTTTGTTTTTCTAATGTGATTGGCAATTACACCAGCCATAGAGAAGACTGCCTTAACACCTACATTTCTCGTCACTAATATCATTATATATATATAGAGCCGGGAGACCGACTCCAACCCTACAAGACGTGGAGGAGGAGCACGGACCCGCGGAGGACAGAACACGGAGACGACGCATTTATTTTGGGACGTTGATTGGGGTCCTGGAGGACACGACAGGGTGTGTGTGGGGGCGATCCCTACACGAGGCGAGAGCCTGGAACAGGAGCTAGAACTCAACTCTCACCAGAGGATAGGTGGAAGTAGGTGATTCTAGTTTCCCTCCCAATTCCCCTTTAGTCGGCTATATATTTAGCCAGAGTATCTTTCATGTTGTGAGCAAGTCTCACCTAGGTCTATGTCACAGTAATTTATATTATTACTATTATTGATATCTATGATTTATCTATATATATACATGCTTGTGTGTTGAATAATTTTTCATGTGTGCAGTGATCAATTGAATATTCGCATACGAAAGGAATTACTGAGAACTCCAGTATTATATCTTGTTGCATTCGTTATTTATATGAAGTAAAGTGTGTTACGCCATGATACTGAATTATTATGTTCATTAATATAGAAATGTTTGATTGAGCTCAAGATCAGTGCAGTGACTCATTTGCGTTCCATTGTCATTGTCGCAAATATTGTGTTGTGTGAACCTTTAGTGATTCTTGAGAATTTAAAGAAACAGGCGCCTAACGCCAACAAACAAGTGCAGTAAAAGATCACGCAGTGAGGGGGGGGGGGAGTCGCCCAGCTGATTTTGACGTTGACGTGAGGGGGAGCATTGCCATCTTGGTGTGTTCCTGATTATATGTGGAGAGCGAGCGACTTTTGCACGTATTTGCTGTTTGCTTGTTGATATAAGAATATGATACCTTGAGTTTTAAGTAAAATACAAAATATCTTGGCGTTTTTATCATCCCCTCCATATATCTTGTGGCTATATAATACTTGAGAGGAGATAGAGTGACAGAAATAAATACCTGCCTGATATCAGATCTATTGAGTGTGCTCTTGCCACTGTTACCACAATTCCACTGATGTGTTACTGGACACGGGAAACACCAGTTGGCGACCTTGTGGTTAGTAGTAGAGCCCTTGTCGGGGCGGGCACACAGTTGAAAGTGCAAACTGTGTTCTCACTCATCTCTGGCTAAAGAGGCCGGCCGGGGATCGACTGGTAGACTATCCGGACGTACAGTGGTGCCACAAGGATTGAGTGAAGACCCGCAGGGCTACGGTGAGTGACCTTGTGTACACTGTGATATAGTAAGGAAGAGGGAACCCCGACAATGTGTATATATATATATTCTTTATTATTTGTTGAAAAATAGTATTAGTACACGATAAATTTCAAGTTACATAACACACAAATCCATTAAGCTGTAAATACTGGGGAAAGGCCTTTTAGCCAGTAGTGTAGCCGCCAGCTATGGTGGCTACATTACATGTGTAGGACAGAACTACCTTCCGTCACTTGCTCCAGCCACAAGTCAACTCTCAAATCCACATCTGTCACATATGTCCTCTGGTCCTCCACACAACCAGCCCTTGTGCGCTTCCGGCCACCCTGTGTCCTTGAAGTACTGCCTTCCTTATGGCAGCCATAACTGGCGGATGATTCTTAGACGGTACCGACATTCTGGCGTCCCAGATGTCTCCACAAGCTTGCTTCCACACACACACACGCACACACACACACGCACACACACACACACACACACACACACACACACACACACACACACACACACACACACACACACACACACACACACACACACACACACACACACACACACACACACACACACACACACACACACACACACACACACACACACACACACACACACACACTTCCCTTGTCCCGTACTCTGAGAGAGATTTTCTAATTTATTCACTCCTACAGTTTGGGTCACAACAATTGCCTTCTTAAAAATAAATGATGCCCTACAAACCTGCTCAAATTTTAGGGGATGGTAACTAGCTATTCAGACAAGGACTTTCAGTACATGTAGTATACATGGTCTTTGTTAAAGCTTTTGATAAGGTGCCATATGAAAGACTGACATGGAAAGCACAAGCACATGGAATATATGGTAGAACACTAGAATGGATCAAATAATGATTATAACAAAGAAAGTAGAGTCGTCCTAAACGGAAATAACTATGGCTGGAAAAATATGGTGAGCGAAGTACCGCATGGGTCCATTTTGGGGCCATCCCTATTTGTCATATATATCAATGACATGGAATAAAATATTACAAACCATGTCATCAAAATTGCAGATGACGCTTAGATTTATGGTAAAGTAAGGAGTGACCATAATATTGATGCCTTACTAAGCGAGCTACATGAACTCCATAAGTGTCGGAAGATTGGCAGATGCTCTTTAATACCGAAAAATGTAAAGACCTTGCATGTGGGGCATAACATTGCACATCATAACTATCAAATCAAAAGCCTTACCTTGCAGGAGGTTGATGAAGAAGGACCTTGGAGTCAGAATCCACAAATCAGTAAAAGTTGGTCAACAAGTGGGAGCTGCAGTAAAAGAAGCCATCCACATCCTAGGAATAGTCAGCCGCTTGACGTCAGTCAGGTGCTTATATTATTGTAGCCAAGCATGGAGACCTCAGCTTCAGAGAGGCACATCTGCTTAAGAGTTCAACACCTGGCCAGAAAAATCATTCATGAACTAAGTCGGTTCCCGTACGAGGAATAGTTGAGGGTTTACAGGGCTAACAACACTGCAAACCAGACATAACAAGGCTGATCTCAACGAAACTTAAAATATTGAAGAATTTGTGGATCCAGACCACTTCTTCAAAAGGTCAGATGTATCACAAACAAGTGCCAACGGTTTTAAGCTCAACAAGACACAATGTAGGACAGAAAATAGGTGATGCTTTTAGTATAAACCCATGGAACTGCCTACCCGCCGAAGCCGTAAATGTCAAAAGACTGCAACAATATAAGATCCAAATAGACAAAATCATCAGAACAAATGGCGTGACTTTTGACAAGCCGGGTTCGTCGAGGACACTCGAGAGATAGTGGCCTTCAGGTAAATTCAGGTAAATATGTACACGTTGAACTGGACGGTGTGAGAATAGCTTGAATTGCTTCAACTGTTTGTGTATAAATTATATCTCAATAAATTTATTTTAATTTTAAATCAAGAAATAAATTTAGAAATCAATTTATTTAAATTTTAAAACATCAGTGGCCAAATATAAACAGATGTCACAGAGAACTGTACTAAGATCAGGTTCAGTCTCGTGTCCTGTATACAGCACTGCTGTATAGTGTTGAATACTTATCTCTGAAAGTATTACATGTAATACAGGCCCAGAGGAATCTTCCATGACGTTCCTTACTCTCATAATTTTATAATTTCATCCTAAAATTCATAAAACTTTTTGTCTTTGAAGGCAATCACAAATCTTTTGATTATATAATATTTGTTTTGTCTTTAATCCTGTTAATAGTATGATGGTCAGAGCACTAGTTCTTGGTCTGGTCTGGGACAGGCAGCCATCTCTGGGACACCCAGCATCTTGCCTCAGAGTATCCCAGCCATCTCTGGGACACCCAGCATGTTGCCACAGAGTATCCCAGCCATCTCTGGGGCACCCAGCATCTTGTCCCAGAGTATCCCAGCCATCTCTGGGGCACCCACCATCTTGCCACAGGGTATCCCAGCCATCTCTGGGACACCCAGCATCTTGTCACAGAGTATCCCAGCCATCTTTGGGGCACCCAGCATCTTGCCACAGGGTATCCCAGCCATCTCTGGGACACCCAGCACCTTGCCACAGAGTATTCCAGCCATCTCTGGGACACCCAGCATCTTGCCACAGAGTATCCCAGCCATCTATGTGGCACCCAGCATCTTGCCACAGAGTATCCCAGCCATCTCTGGGGCACCCAGCATCTTGTCCCAGAGTATCCCAGCCATCTCTGGGGCACCCACCATCTTGCCACAGAGTATCCCAGCCATCTCTGGGACACCCACCATCTTGCCACAGAGTATCCCAGCCATCTCTGGGGCTTATCTTGAGATGATTTCGGGGCTTTTTAGTGTCCCCGCGGCCCGGTCCTCGACCAGGCCTCCACCCCCAGGAAGCAGCCCGTGACAGCTGACTAACACCCAGGTACCTATTTACTGCTAGGTAACAGGGGCATAGGGTGAAAGAAACTCTGCCCTTTGTTTCTCGCCGGCGCCTAGGATCGAACCCAGGACCACAGGATCACAAGTCCAGCGTGCTGTCCGCTCGGCCGACCGGCTCCCGGTCGGCTGCACCCAGCATCTTGCCACAGAGTATCCCAGCCATCTTTGGGGCACCCAGCATCTTGCCACAGGGTATCCCAGCCATCTCTGGGACACCCAGCACCTTGCCACAGAGTATTCCAGCCATCTCTGGGACACCCAGCATCTTGCCACAGAGTATCCCAGCCATCTATGTGGCACCCAGCATCTTGCCACAGAGTATCCCAGCCATCTCTGGGGCACCCAGCATCTTGTCCCAGAGTATCCCAGCCATCTCTGGGGCACCCACCATCTTGCCACAGAGTATCCCAGCCATCTCTGGGACACCCACCATCTTGCCACAGAGTATCCCAGCCATCTCTGGGGCTTATCTTGAGATGATTTCGGGGCTTTTTAGTGTCCCCGCGGCCCGGTCCTCGACCAGGCCTCCACCCCCAGGAAGCAGCCCGTGACAGCTGACTAACACCCAGGTACCTATTTACTGCTAGGTAACAGGGGCATAGGGTGAAAGAAACTCTGCCCTTTGTTTCTCGCCGGCGCCTAGGATCGAACCCAGGACCACAGGATCACAAGTCCAGCGTGCTGTCCGCTCGGCCGACCGGCTCCCGGTCGGCTGCACCCAGCATCTTGCCACAGAGTATCCCAGCCATCTCTGGGACACCCAGCATCTTGCCACAGGGTATCCCAGCCATCTCTGGGACACCCAGCATCTTGCCACAGAGTATCTCAGCCATCTCTGGGACACCCAGCATCTTGCCACAGAGTATCCCAGCCATCTCTGGGACACCCAGCATCTTGCCACAGAGTATCCCAGCCATCTATGGGGCACCCAGCATCTTGCCACAGGGTATCCCAGCCATCTCTAGGGCACCAAACATCTTGTCCAGAGTATCCCAGCCATCTCTGGGACACCCAGCATCTTGCCACAGAGTATCCCAGCCATCTCTGGGACACCCAGCATCTTGCCACAGAGTATCTCAGCCATCTCTGGGACTCCCAGCATCTTGCCACAGAGTATCCCAGCCATCTATGGGGCACCCAGCATCTTGCCACAGGGTATCCCAGCCATCTCTAGGGCACCAAACATCTTGTCCAGAGTATCCCAGCCATCTCTGGGACACCCAGCATCTTGCCACAGAGTATCCCAGCCATCTATGGGGCACCCAGCATCTTGCCACAGAGTATACCAGCCATCTCTGGGGCACCCAGCATCTTGTCCCAGAGTATCCCAGCCATCTCTGGGGCACCCAGCATCTTGCGACAGAGTATCCCAGCCATCTCTGGGACACCCAGCATCTTGCCACAGAGTATCTCAGCCATCTCTGGGACACCCAGCATCTTGCCACAGAGAATCCCAGCCATCTCTGGGGCACCCAGCATCTTGCCACAGAGTATCCCAGCCATCTCTGGGACACCCAGCATCTTGCCGCAGGGTATCCCAGCCATCTCTGGGACACCCACCATCTTGCCACAGAGTATCCCAATGATATATGAAATTTGGAATGCTTTAATGTGACAATTCCAACCAGGCAAACTTCTTCTATTTATACAGAAGGATTCTCTCTCCTCTTCCTTAACTAACACTGACATGACAGACGGAAAAAAACAGTAACTGAAACGGTTTTGATAGATATTACACTGAAGATTTGCTGTTGAAAGTTGCAATGATGTTATCTTGAGATGATTTCGGGGCTTTTAGTGTCCCCGCGGCCCGGTCCTCAACCAGACCTCCACCCCCAGGAAGCAAAATAAGACTTTCCTCTCCAGTCACTTAAAGAAAAGTCAAAGTAATATTAAACTTTGCATAGACAGTATTGATCATCATATGCAAATCTTTTGTTAAATTTTAAAAGCCTAAGTTATCTTGCAACGATTTTAAGTTTTTCTTAATTTATTTCTATCAACATTTTTGTATCATCGGAAACTAGGTAATGTTGCACTTGAGTGTTGTATCAACATGGTTTATATATACGGTAAACAAGACAGGTCCCAGGCCAGAGTCCTGAGGACCATTGACAACTATGGTAATGTTGCACTTGAGTGTTGTATCAACATGGTTTATATATACGGTAAACAAGACAGGTCTCAGGCCAGAGTCCTGAGGACCATTGACAACTATGGTAATGTTGCACTTGAGTGTTGTATCAACATGGTTTATATATACGGTAAACAAGACAGGTCTCAGGTCAGAGTCCTGAGGACCATTGACAACTCTGGTAATGTTGCACTTGAGTGTTGTATCAACATGGTTTATATATACGGTAAACAAGACAGGTCTCAGGCCAGAGTCCAGAGGACCATTGACAACTATGGTAATGTTGCACTTGAGTGTTGTATCTACATGGTTTATATATACGGTAAACAAGACAGGTCTCAGGTCAGAGTCCTGAGGACCATTGGCAACGTTTACCACTCGGATTTGTCTTACTGTTTCTGTTGAAAAAGTCATATCATATACCACTAGCAAGTTAATACCTCCAAACAATAGGCCTCAGAGAATGAGTGAAAATAAAAGTGTTTAAATTGTTTAAACTTATATGTTACTTTATTTCAGATAATGCATGTATTTACTTTAATACTTGCTGTACTGTACTATAAAAAATATAGTACAGTACTACTTACTGTATCAAAGGAGGTGTACATATTGCAGTTTCTTTACATAAGTAATTATACATTTAAATGTGCAGAAGGACACTTGCTGTATTAAACTACTTGAACAGTAAGCTGCATACTGTATGAAATATCTTGTACAGTACGTTAATTACTGTAATAAAGTAAGTGCCCAAAAGCTAGCTACTGTATTAGAGCAAATTTACAAAAGAATACTGATAATACTAAAAAACATATATACAGTAAGCTGCTTAATGCATTATGGTAAATTGCAATAGGCAACTTACTGTATTTAGTTGTACATTAAGCAACTTAAAATATCAAAGATGTATATATGCTCCTGCTTAATCTTGAGGATAATAAGGTTAAGGCAGCCTTAAAGTCAGACAAAAATTCTCAATGCCTAAAATCCTTAATAAAATGTTACAATAACTAAGATCCCTTAACAAATAAAGAGCCAAGACTAATAATAGTGATCCAATAAACAATAGTAAATAAAGTCATATTGATAATAAAGTGTAGAAAATGCTAATATATCAAGTTCATACCAAAACTTATTCATAAAATCAGAAAACAAATGCTTATCTATACCTTCCACTACAGACTGGAAGGCTGCTTATCTATCCCTTCCACTATATTTATACTATTTCAGTACACATAAGGGGCATAACTGGCCAACCTCTCACAGTGTTCATGACAGAACACTCATGAACACTCGAGATACCTGGAGGATCAGGTATCCAGAGGATACCTGATCAACGAGGCTGTGAGTCATATGTCAGGCTGCGAGCAGCGGCGTCCAGTAGCCTGGTTGACCAGTCCAGCAATGAAGAGGCCGGGCCGCGGGGACGCTAAGCCCCGAAACAACCTCAAGGAAGGTATCTCCAGCATACTAAAACTCATTCATACCTCCAGCATACTAAAACATATTCATGCCATCAGCATACCATATCTGTTCATATATCCAGTATAAACAAATTATTGATATCATTAATATAACAAAACCCATCCATACCACTTGCGTACCAAAGTTCATTAATACTACAGCATAAAAACTCATTCTTACAATGGACACAAGAAATTTGTAGACCAGACCACACACTAGACGGTGAAGGGACGACGACGTTTCGGTCCGTCCTGGACCATTCTCAAGTCGATTGTCACAATCGACTTGAGAATGGTCTGGTCAACATACTTTAGCCCCGTTATTGTGACTCATCGCCGACACAAGAGATCCTTTAATCCACCATCATACACATTCATACCACCCACTTGTAGTCTACCAGTTGGTCGTTCTGGGGACCATCACCCCTGGTCTCCGACCATGTCTCTTGGCTGCTGGTCTGGTCACCGACCATGTCTCCTGGCTGCTGCTCTGGTCATCCAGGCTGTTAGACACGTCTGCTCACAGCCTAAAGTCACAGCCCGGTTGATCAAGTAACCTTTGGATATATTTATCATACAACCAACACACAAAAACTTATACAAACCACAAACATACACATGGTCTTGTTGTATGTCTTACTAAACCCAACTTGTGATAAAACTTTGATAAACCCGTCAGTGGTAAGAGTTCCAGCGAGGTCCTCGTATGTAGGAGGACATTGGTCTCAATGTTATGTACATCTGTAGATTACTGTACATCTACACATGTACATTTGTAAATTACTGTATATCTACACATGCACATCTGTAGATTACTGTACATCTACACATGTACATCTGTAGATTACTGTACATCTACACATGTACATCTGTAGATTACTGTACATCTACACATGTACATCTGTAGGTTACTGTATATCTACACATGTACATCTGTAGATTACTGTACATCTACACGTGTACATCAGTTGATTATTGTACATCAACACTTGTACATCTGTAGATTACTGTACATCTACATCAGTAGATTACTGTACATCTACACATGTGCATCTGTAGATTACTGTACATCTACACATGTGCATCTGTAGATTACTGTACATCTACACATGTACATCTGTAGATTACTGTACATCTACACATGTACATCAGTAGATTACTGTACATCTACACATGTACATCTGTAGATTACTGTACATCTACACATGTACATCTGTAGATTACTGTACATCTACACATGTACATTTGTAGATTACTGTACATCTACACATGTACATCTAATACTTGATGAGATGTAATCATCTCATTGAGAGATGTACATCATAATCATTGTCATATAATGTACATCTACATTGGTCTCGTGAGGCAGGTCTCAACAACCAGCTCCTCGTAGATGTGTCCTTGTACATTATTGGTCTCGTGAGGCTGGTCTCAACAACCAGCTCCTCGTAGATGTGTCCTTGTACATTATTGGTCTCGTGAGGCAGGTCTCAACAACCAACTCCTCGTAGATGTGTCCTTGTACATTATTGGTCTCGTGAGGCTGGTCTCAACAACCAGCTCCTCGTAGATGTGTCCTTGTACATTATTGGTCTCGTGAGGCAGGTCTCAACAACCAGCTCCTCGTAGATGTGTCCTTGTACATTATTGGTCTCGTGAGGCAGGTCTCAACAACCAGCTCCTCGTAGATGTGTCCTTGTACATTATTGGTCTCGTGAGGCAGGTCTCAACAATCTACAATATTTTAACATTATTAAAATTGTTAAGCGACGCACCGAGCTCTCGGAGGTACCTCTTGTTCTCCTCACGGTCCTCACTGTACCGGAACCCAGTCGCAAGGTCAATCTCAAGGTCATCACCAGTGACGCCCCTCCGGTGAAGTCCTCGCAGGAGTCTCTCCCCACCCACACCTGTAGATGAGAGGGAACATTGCAGCTCACACCTGGCAACTCTCCACACCCACACCTGTAGATGAGAGGGAACATTGCAGCTCACACCTGGCAACTCTCCCCACCCACACCTGCAGATGAGAGGGAACATTGCAGCTCACACCTGGCAACTCTCCACACCCACACCTGTAGATGAGAGGGAACATTGCAGCTCACACCTGGCAACTCTCCACACCCACACCTGTAGATGAGAGGGAACATTGCAGCTCACACCTGGCAACTCTCCCCACCCACACCTGCAGATGAGAGGGAACATTGCAGCTCACACCTGGCAACTCTCCCCACCCACACCTGTAGATGAGAGGGAACATTGCAGCTCACACCTGGCAACTCTCCCCACCCACACCTGCAGATGAGAGGGAACATTGCAGCTCACACCTGGCAACTCTCCACACCCACACCTGTAGATGAGAGGGAACATTGCAGCTCACACCTGGCAACTCTCCCCACCCACACCTGTAGATGAGAGGGAACATTGCAGCTCACACCTGGCAACTCTCCCCACCCACACCTGTAGATGAGAGGGAACATTGAAGCCCACACCTGGCAACTCTCCACACCCACACCTGTAGATGAGAGGGAACATTGCAGCTCACACCTGGCTACTCTCCACACCCACACCTGTAGATGAGAGGGAACATTGCAGCTCACACCTGGCAACTCTCCCCACCCACACCTGTAGATGAGAGGGAACATTGAAGCCCACACCTGGCAACTCTCCACACCCACACCTGTAGATGAGAGGGAACATTGCAGCTCACACCTGGCAACTCTCCCCACCCACACCTGTAGATGAGAGGGAACATTGCAGCTCACACCTGGCTACTCTCCACACCCACACCTGTAGATGAGAGGGAACACTGAAGCCCACACCTGGCAACTCCTCAAACCCATCTCTTAAAGAGGAGGAGGAGGAGGGTAGTGGTGCAGAGGAGGAGGAGGGTAGTGATGCAGAGGAGGAGGAGGGTAGTGGTGCAGAGGAGGAGGAGGGTAGTGGTGCAGAGGAGGAGGAGGAGGGTAGTGGTGCAGAGGAGGAGGAGGGTAGTGGTGCAGAGGAGGAGGAGGGTGTTACGGCCCTCTCGGGGCGCAACGGGGTTCTCACTCTGATGTCGTTAGAGGAAGATATATGTATCCGTTCCCAAGCCAGTAGTGGCTATCAAGGGATGAGATCCGTGACGCAAGTAACTTAAAGGGAGTAGGGAAAGAAAGCTAAGAACTTAATATAATATAATGTTCACCATCACCATTTAAATATATAAAAGTTAAACGTACACAAGGGGGAGGGGTATTAACACTTTACAAAGGGGATCAACACTGTAGTCTTCTGCTGGAGACTATGGATCCTCGAAGCTAGGTGCTGAGTCCGCGGTGCTTTCTTCGTGGCCTCAAGACGTGTCCTCTGAGAACGCCGAGCCTACCCTGGCCACAGGTCAGCCACAACACAGGTCCACTGGGGGCACCGTCGTGGAGGCCGTCAACCACACGTCCAGCAGGTCTGCTGGCAGGTACTGAGCCACCAAGGCTGGTACGGCCACTCCACGAACGATAAAAGGGGTACGCCCTAGACAGGAGTCTCGTGTGATATCACCAATCACCCTCCTGTCCTCAATACCCCAGTGGATTATCGTCTCCAACCGTCGGTCCCGGGTAAATCCTTCCACTGCCACTCCACTGGCAGGCTTAACACTCCACAGTGTTCTTCCGGGGGGACGACGTCACGACAGCTGCAGCAAACTTCACTGTATGGAGACTGGCTGCCTCGGGTAGACTCACTACACCTTCAACACAGTGGTCCCAGGTCGGCTCTGTAAGCAGACACGTCATTAATAACCGGGACACTAATACACCACACTCACAGGCTCAGATACAAACGCCCGACATATCCACTCCATAGATGGCGCTGTCTTCGGAGCACCACCTCACCAGAGGTCAGGAGCGGCGGTGTTGAGCGCTGAACCAGACTGGAAACTGGTCCTCGAGGCCAGTACACGCTGTCCTCACTAGGTGTCGTCGTTCGTTTGGCGGGAGTTTCGGGAGCTGACCCACAGATGGCGTGTTTGTCACTGCTCCAGGCTAGGACGCTGGATCCGGGTTCGTAACAGAGGGTAGTGGTGCAGAGGAGGAGGAGGAGTAGGGTAGTGCTGCAGAGGAGGAGGAGGAAGGTAGATGTGCAGAAGAGGAGGGTAGTGGTGCAGAGGAGGAGGAGGGTAGTGGTGCAGAGGAGGAGGAGGGTAGTGGAGCAGAGGAGGAGGAGGCTAGTGGTGCAGAAGAGGAGGGTAGTGGTGCAGGGAAGGAGGAGGGTAGTGGTGCAAAGGAGGAGGGTAGTGGTGCAAAGGAGGAGGGTACTGATGCAGAGGAGGAGGAGGGTAGTGGTGCAGAGGAGGAGGAGGGTAATGGTGCAGAGAAGGAGGAGGGTAGTGGTGCAGAGGAGGAGGAGGAGGGGTAGTGGTGCAGAGGAGGAGGAGGGTAGTGGTGCAGAGGAGGAGTAGGAGGGTAGTGGTGCAGAGGAGGAGGAGGGTAGTGGAGCAGAGGAGGAGGAGGGTAGTGGTGCAGAGGAGGGAGGGTAGTGGTGCAAAGGAAGAGGGTAGTGGTACAGAGGAGGGTAGTGGTACAGAGGAGGGTAGTGGTGCAGAGGAGGACGAGGGTAGTGGTGCAGAGGAGGAGGGTAGTGGTGCAGAGGAGGAGGAGGGTAGTAGTGCAGAGAAGGAGGAGGAGGGTAGTGGTGCAGAGGAGGAGGGTAGTGGTGCAGAGGAGGAGGAGCGTAGTGGTGCAGAGGAGGAGGGTAGTGGTGCAGAGGAGGAGGAGGAGGGTAGTGGTGCAGAGGAGGAGGAGGGTAGTGGTGCAGAGGAGGAGGATAGTGGTGCAGAGGAGGAGGAGGGTAGTAGTGCAGAGAAGGAGGAGGAGGGTAGTGGTGCAGAGGAGGAGGGTAGTGGTGCAGAGGAGGAGGAGGAGGGTAGTGGTGCAGAGGAGGAGGAGGAGGGTAGTGGTGCAGAGGAGGAGGAGGTGGGTAGTAGTGCAGAGAAGGAGGAGGAGGGAAGTGGTGCAGAGGAGGAGGGTAGGGGTGCGGAGGAGGAGGAGGAGGGTAGTGGTGCAGAGGAGGAGGAGGAGGGTAGTGGTGCAGAGGAGGAGGAGGAGGGTAGTAGTGCAGAGAAGGAGGAGGAGGGTAGTTGTGCAGAGGAAGAGGGTAGTGGTGCAGAGGAGGAGGATGGTAGTGATGCAGAGGAGGAGGAGGGTAGTGGTGCAAAGGAGGAGGGTAGTGGTGCAGATGAGGAGGAGGGTAGTGATGCAGAGGAGGAGGGTAGTGGTGCAGAGGAGGAGGAGGGTAGTGATGCAGAGGAAGAGGGTAGTGGTGCAGAGGAGGAGGGTAGTGGTGCAGAGAAGGAGGGTAGGGGTGCAGAGGAGGAGGAGGGTAGTGGTGCAGAGGAGGAGGGTAGTAGTGCAGAGGAGGAGGAGGGTAGTGTTGCTGAAGAGGAGGGTAGTTGTGCAGAGGAGGATGAGGGTAGTGCTGCAGAGGAGGAGGAGGATAGTGGTGCAGAGGAAGAGGAGGGTAATGATGCAGAGGAGGAGGGTTTGGTGCAGAGGAGGAAGAGGAGGAGGGTAGTAGTGCAGAAGATGAGGAAGAGGAGGGTAGTGGTGCAGAGGAGGAGGAGGGTAGTGTCATCACGCTCCACCACTTCCCTTCACTACTCTCCATTACTGTCACACACCACTCTCCACCACTGTCACACACCACTCTCCACCACTGTCACACACCACTCTCCACCACTGTCACACACCACTCTCCACCACTGTCACACACCACTCTCCACCACTGTCACACACCACTCTCCACCACTGTCACACACCACTCTCCACCACTGTCACACACCACTCTCCACCACTGTCACACACCACTCACCACCACTGTCACACACCACTCTCCACCACTGTCACACACCACTCTCCACCACTGTCACACACCACTCTCCACCACTGTCACACACCACTCTCCACCACTGTCACACACCACTCTCCACCACTGTCACACACCACTCTCCACCACTGTCACACACCACTCTCCACCACTGTCACACACCACTCTCCACCACTGTCACACACCACTCTCCACCACTGTCACACACCACTCTCCACCACTGTCACACACCACTCTCCACCACTGTCACACACCACTCTCCACCACTGTCACACACCACTCTCCACCACTGTCACACACCACTCTCCATCACTGCCACACACCACTCTCCACCACTGTCACACACCACTCTCCACCACTACCACACACCACTCTCCACCACTGTCACACACCACTCTCCACCACTGTCACACACCACTCTCCACCACTGTCACACACCACTCTCCACCACTGTCACACACCACTCTCCACCACTGTCACACACCACTCTCCACCACTGTCACACACCACTCTCCACCACTGTCACACACCACTCTCCACCACTGTCACACACCACTCTCCACCACTGTCACACACCACTCTCCACCACTGTCACACACCACTCTCCATCACTGCCACACACCACTCTCCACCACTGTCACACACCACTCTCCACCACTACCACACACCACTCTCCACCACTGTCACACACCACTCCCCACCACTGTCACACACCACTCTCCACCACTGTCACACACCACTCTCCACCACTGTCACACACCACTCTCCACCACTGTCACACACCACTCTCCACCACTGTCACACACCACTCTCCACCACTGTCACACACCACTCTCCACCACTGTCACACACCACTCTCCACCACTGTCACACACCACTCTCCACCACTGTCACACACCACTCTCCACCACTGTCACACACCACTCTCCACCACTGTCACACACCACTCTCCACCACTGTCACACACCACTCTCCACCACTGTCACACACCACTCTCCACCACTGTCACACACCACTCTCCACCACTGTCACACACCACTCTCCACCACTGTCACACACCACTCTCCACCACTGTCACACACCACTCTCCACCACTGTCACACACCACTCTCCACCACTGTCACACACCACTCTCCACCACTGTCACACACCACTCTCCACCACTGTCACACACCACTCTCCACCACTGTCACACACCACTCTCCACCACTGTCACACACCACTCTCCACCACTGTCACACACCACTCTCCACCACTGTCACACACCACTCTCCACCACTGTCACACACCACTCTCCACCACTGTCACACACCACTCTCCACCACTGTCACACACCACTCTCCACCACTGTCACACACCACTCTCCACCACTGTCACACACCACTCTCCACCACTGTCACACACCACTCTCCATCACTGCCACACACCACTCTCCACCACTGTCACACACCACTCTCCACCACTACCACACACCACTCTCCACCACTGTCACACACCACTCTCCACCACTGTCACACACCACTCTCCACCACTGTCACACACCACTCTCCACCACTGTCACACACCACTCTCCACCACTGTCACACTCCACTCTCCACCACTGTCACACACCACTCTCCACCACTGTCACACACCACTCTCCACCACTGTCACACACCACTCTCCACCACTGTCACACACCACTCACCACCACTGTCACACACCACTCTCCACCACTGTCACACACCACTCTCCATCACTGCCACACACCACTCTCCACCACTGTCACACACCACTCTCCACCACTACCACACACCACTCTCCACCACTGTCACACACCACTCTCCACCACTGTCACACACCACTCTCCACCACTGTCACACACCACTCTCCACCACTGTCACACACCACTCTCCACCACTGTCACACACCACTCTCCACCACTGTCACACACCACTCTCCACCACTGTCACACACCACTCTCCACCACTGTCACACACCACTCTCCACCACTGTCACACACCACTCTCCACCACTGTCACACACCACTCTCCACCACTGTCACACACCACTCTCCACCACTGTCACACACCACTCTCCACCACTGTCACACACCACTCTCCACCACTGTCACACACCACTCTCCACCACTGTCACACACCACTCTCCACCACTGTCACACACCACTCTCCACCACTGTCACACACCACTCTCCACCACTGTCACACACCACTCTCCACCACTGTCACACACCACTCTCCACCACTGTCACACACCACTCTCCACCACTGTCACACACCACTCTCCACCACTGTCACACACCACTCTCCACCACTGTCACACACCACTCTCCACCACTGCCACACACCACTCTCCATCACTGTCACTCACCACTCTCCACCACTGTCACACACCACTCTCCACCACTGTCACACACCACTCTCCACCACTGTCACACACCACTCTCCACCACTGTCACACACCACTCTCCTAACTGTCACACACCACTCTCCACCACTGCCACACACCACTCTCCACCACAGCCACTCACCACTCTCCACCACTGTCACACACCACTCTCCACCACTGTCACACACCACTCTCCACCACTGTCACACACCACTCTCCACCACTGTCTCACACCACTCTCCTTACTGTCACACACCACTCTCGACCACTGTCACACACCACTCTCCACCACTTTCACACACCACTCTCCACCACTGTCACACACCACTCTCCTAACTGTCACACACCACTCTCCACCACTGTCACACACCACTCTCCACCACTGTCACACACCACTCTCCTAACTGTCACACACCACTCTCCACCACTGTCACACACCACTCTCCTAACTGTCACACACCACTCTCCACCACTGCCACACACCACTCTCCACCACAGCCACTCACCACTCTCCACCACTGTCACACACCACTCTCCTTACTGTCACACACCACTCTCCACCACTGTCACACACCACTCTCCACCACTGTCACACACCACTCTCCACCACTGTCACACACCACTCTCCACCACTGTCACACACCACTCTCCTAACTGTCACACACCACTCTCCACCACTGTCACACACCACTCTCCACCACTGTCACACACCACTCTCCACCACTGTCACACACCACTCTCCACCACTGTCACACACCACTCTCCTAACTGTCACACACCACTGTCACACACCACTCTCCTAACTGTCACACACCACTCTCCACCACTGTCACACACCACTCTCCACCACTGTCACACACCACTCTCCACCACTGTCACACACCACTCTCCACCACTGTCACACACCACTCTCCACCACTGTCACACACCACTCTCCACCACTGTCACACACCACTCTCCACCACTGTCACACACCACTCTCCTAACTGTCACACACCACTCTCCACCACTGTCACACACCACTCTCCACCACTGTCACACACCACTCTCCACCACTGTCACACACCACTCTCTACCACTGTCACACACCACTCTCCACCACTGTCACACACCACTCTCCACCACTGTCACACACCACTCTCCACCACTGTCACACACCACTCTCCACCACTGTCACACACCACTCTCCTAACTGTCACACACCACTCTCCACCACTGTCACACACCACTCTCCACCACTGTCACACACCACTCTCCACCACTGTCACACACCACTCTCCACCACTGTCACACACCACTCTCCACCACTGTCACACACCACTCTCCACCACTGTCACACACCACTCTCCACCACTGTCACACACCACTCTCCTAACTGTCACACACCACTCTCCACCACTGTCACACACCACTCTCCTAACTGTCACACACCACTCTCCACCACTGTCACACACCACTCTCCACCAATGCCACACACCACTCTCCTAACTGTCACACACCACTCTCCACCACTGTCACACACCACTCTCCACCACTGCCACACACCACTCTCCTAACTGTCACACACCACTCTCCACCACTGTCACACACCACTCTCCACCACTGCCACACACCACTCTCCACCACTGCTCCTTTCTTATTCCTCCTCCTCCTTCCTTCTTCTTAATTCTCCCTCCATCCTTATTCTTCCTCCTTCCTTGTTTTCCTCCTTCCATATTTTTCTTCCACCTTCCGTAATCTTCCTACTCCTCCCTTAAACTTCCTTCTCGCTCCTGCCTTCCTTATTTTTCCTAATCCTTCTATGTTCTTCAACCATCAATATCCACGAACAACAACCAACAGCCACCACCAACACCTTCTCCTCCTCGACCTTCTCATTCTTCCTCCTCGACCTTCTCCTCTTTCTTCCTTGACCTTCTCCTTCCTCCTCGACCTTCTCCTTCCTCCTCGACCTTCTCCTCTTTCTTCCTTGACCTTCTCCTTCCTCCTCGACATTCTCCTTCCTCCTGGACCTTCTCCTTCCTCCTCGACCTCCTCCTACCTCCTCTTTCTCCTCCTTACTCCTCCTCCTTCCTCCTCGACCTCCTCCTCTAACTACAACAACCAACCACCATTACTATCAGTGCTCAACTGCAGGCCATTCTGGCGTGTTTGGAGGAAGTACGTGATGACGACAAAGATGTTTTTGTATTTGTCGATAGCCGAGGAGCACTTGAGTCCTTAAACAGTCGAAATCCAGTCTTCATGTCCATAGTTGAGGATTGTAAGAAAAGGATAACTGAGATACAGCTGAAAGGTCGCAATGTAAAATTCATGTGGATTCCATCTCATGTTGGAATAGTGCTCAACGAGGTGGCAGATGACTTGGCCAAACGTGCCACATTAAAACCACAAGTTGACATCGAATGGGAATTCACAATGAGACAAATAAAAAGCAAAATCAGAAATATTCAGGCACAGGCAGAAGTGGCGAGGAGAGGTATAATGTATGAGGGAAGTCAAACCATGCAACACTACATGTATGTGAGTCAAAACACCCATTTCACTTATGGCAAAAGGAGAAGTGCTTGGAGTGACTGTGCACATGCGGCTCAGGCTTGGGTACAAATATTACTGGGAATATGGGATAGGTGTTCATGAAAATGACCCGAAGTGTAAACTATGTGGTATGTTAAGGTCTCACACCCTTGCGCAATTATATTCTTGATTGTCCGTTGATTAATGTATATAGAAACATTGAGATAAGGACTGTTCCTGAACAAATAGCCTGGATGTGTCACAACGGAAAGGTTGATGATATTCTGGAGAGATATAAGAATTTTGCACCAAGACTGTTATCTTTTGTTGAATTGTCTGCATGTCTCTTGCAAATTGTCTATACAGTATACCTAAGTCATAAAAGTATTTGTGTGTACGTCTGATACCATACTACTTGTGTGAAGGAGGAAATGTATATGTTTATCTCTCAGAATGTTCGGTAATATGTTTATTGTTTGTGATGTGTGTCTATATATGTATGAACACGTTGTACTGAGTAGTGAAATATACGACTAGAACCGCGCGCACCAGCTGCCCCAGGTGGCACTCTTGAGTGCCAGCCGACAGGTGCCGCGCGTGTGTCTAGTCGCACAGGTTTTGGGGGAATTTTCCCGGAAGTTTTGGCGTGTTTCGGACGCGTGTGAGCGTCCGATGTTTGGGTATGTGGTCATGAAAGAGGGGAGGTCATGTTGATGAGTGCCAGGTGGTGCGCGCGGTTCTAGTCGCACAGGTTTTGGGGGAATTTCCCGGAAGTTTGACGCGTGTCGGTCTTGAGTGGCGGGCGAGCAGGTGCGGTCCCCCACCCCGCGCGCGCGGGTCTAGTCCTCGGGGGTTAAGGTAAGTGGTCAGGAAAGATTGGAGATCTTGTTGTGTGAGAGTAAGTGGTGGAGTAAGAGGAAGGAGTGAAATGAATATGTGTGTTTAGCAAGTGATAGAGTAAGAAAATAGAAGGAAGATGTAGGAAGGAGTAAAAGAGTTGATCGTGAGTTAGTGTGTAGATGAGAGGAGAAGGCAGCACGACCTGTTATGTTGTTTTGGGATGGGAGCTGGATGGAGTTTCCCCTTCGTCTGGAGAGAGTGCTCTGGGCCATTATGTGGTTAGACAAACCCATTGACTCCCCTACAGGAAGGTCTTAAGTGATGTTTGTAAGAAATGTATGGAAAAGACACGGGACTGCACCTGGCTTTTTCTGTGTTCGGGTCAAGAAAGAGAGAAGTCACTCTCGTTGTGAGACTGCAGCGGGCCATTATGTGGTTAGACAAACCATTAACGTCCCCTACAGGAAGAGCTAAGTGTGTGTGTGTGAGGATGAGGGCAAAGTCTCCTGCAGGAGGGGAGTGTACCATTACCTAAAGCGTTTTTCAATGTCGCGACGGGGTAAGCGTACTGGTCGCAGGTTGGAGCCTGACTGGTCATCTTTCCAACTTGTCTGGGTATTTCTCCTACGTCACCGGAAGTGGTGGGACACCCATTACCATTGCGTTTCGCCAGGGTCTGCGACTCTCTCTCTATCTGTCTCTGTCTCCCTGTCTCTCTCTCTCTCTCTCTCTATCTGTCTCAGTCTCTCTGTCCCCATGTCTCTCTCTCTCTCTCTATCACTCGCTCTGTCTCTGTCTCTGTCTCTGTCTCTCTCTCTCTCTCTCTCTCTCTCTCTCTCTCTCTCTCTCTCTCTCTCTCTCTCTCTCTCTCTCTCTCTCTCTCTCTCTCTCTTCAGATCATTTAATAGTTGGGGAAAGTAACATCATTTTCCTTTCTCCTGCTGCCGCTGTTCACATATCTTTCTCCATTTCACTTAGACTGACAACGCATCAGAGGATGATCACCATGTCAATTTTCAAGCCCGCCTTCACTCTCACCCTTACATCCTTGTAAGGTAACACGACCAATATGCTAACTTCGTTCTTTACCCAATATCATTAATGTAACGTGGAGAAAATACCAACTTCGTTCGTTCTTTGCCCAAATTTCATTTTAAGAGTAACGATCTGTCTCTCTGTCTGTCTCTGTCTCTGTCTCGGTCTCTGTCTCTCTCTCTCTCTCTCTCTCTGTCTCTGTGCCTCTCTCTCGGTCTCTGTCTCTCTCTCTCTCTCTCTCTCTCTCTGTCTCTCTCTCTCTCTCTCTGTCTCTCACTCTGTCTCTGTCTCTGCCTCTGTCTCTCTCCCTCTCTAAAGTCCACCACACGACACTTCACTTAGTAAACTCAGTCAAAGTCAGTAGGTTAGCATTTACTAAAAGAGAGAAACATTTCACATCGTCACGGAGATGCGATCTCTACCTACAAATTGTTCTTGTTAACTGTGATCACAACATCTGCAGGCCAAATAAATATCATTGAAATGTATGCATGTTTACTCAATCTCCTTCACCTCTCCGTCCTACATCCATAGCAAGACTCCTGAATGAATGAACCGGCAGCCCCTCTCGCTGCAGTCTCACCTTCGTGATGGTTTGAGGTGTATTGAGATGGAGGATGTAATGGCTCGACCTTACCCTCTCCCGTCCACCCCCACTTACCCTTACCCCTACCACTCCCTCCATGGCCGAACCATCACTGCCCCCTTCCCAGACCGGATGTTCAACTAAGCTTTAGTATCACCATTCTTTGCTGAAATAGCATTTTTTTAAGAATATCCAGTCATAAGCAGGTCTTCAATCTTATTATTATAACAAATCATAATTTGCTGTTCTCTCTCTCTGTCTCTCTGTCTCTCAGTCTCTCTCTCTCTCTCTCTCTCTCTCTCTCTCTCTCTCTCTCTCTCTCTCTCTCTCTCTCTCTCTCTCTCTCTCTCTCTCTCTCTCTCTCTCTCTCTCTCTCTCTCTCTCTCTCTCTCTCTCTCTCTCTCTATCTCTCTGTCTCTCTGTCGCTCTGTCTCTCTGTCTCTCTGTCTCTCAATCTCTCAGTCTCTGTCTCTCAGTCTCTCAGTCTCTCTCTCTCTCCAGATCATTTAGTAGTTGGGGAAAGTAACATCAGTTCCTTTCTCCTGCTGCCGCTGTTCACGTATCTTTCTCCATCAAGGCTGTCTCTCTTAAGACCTACATCATCCAATGTAAAACACCAATCGACGAGAATAAGACCGGTGAGTCGATAGTGAAATAGCTCTGGGTTAAGTCTGTTTTTCAGTTCTTGTAACACAGTCAATGTAGCGTAATGGGAAACCAGTCTTTCTACTGCCTACATAAATAGCGTTTGAAAATGTATGCAAGTCTAGACAAACTCCTATAGCCCTTACATTCTAACACAAATAAAATATTAGCACATGATTGCATCGCATTATATCATCATTAAGTAACGTGGAGATCAACTTTCTGGCTGTTGTCCGAATATCATTATTGAAATGTGAACTCCATTTAGCCAAACACTATATCTCCATTACATCTCATAGCATATGAATATTACGGTATACCAGTTTTAACCCTCTATAACACAATGTAACATAACTTTCTACAGACCAAATATCGTTTTTAAATGAAAGTATGACTTAGTCCTTATTCATTACATCTCTCACCATATAAAATATTGGCGTCTACCCCTTTTAGCCCTCTGTAACACAGTGTAACGTAACGCAAATCAACTTTTTGCAGTCCAAAATGTCATTTTGAAACGGAAAGTGAGGGTTAGACCATCTCCATTACATCTCTTACCATATAAATAATTGATGGCCACCCCTTTTAGCCCTCTGTAACACAATGTAACACAACGTAACATATCGCAAATCAACTTTTTGCAGTCCAAAATGTCATTTTGAAACGGAAAGTGAGGGTTAGACCATCTCCATTACATCTCTTACCATATAAATAATTGATGGCCACCCCTTTTAGCCCTCTGTAACACAATGTAACACAACGTAACGTATCGCAAATCGACTTTTTGCAATCCAAAATGTCATTTTTAAATGAAAGTATGACTTAGTCCATCTTCATTACATCTCTCACCATATCAAATATTGGCGTCTACCCCTTTTAGCCCTCAGTAACACATTGTAACGCTACGTCGCGTAACGCAAATCAACTTTTTGCAGTCCAAAAGGTCATTTTGAAACGGAAAGTGAGGGTTAGCCCATCTCCATTACATCTCTACCATATAATTAATTGTTGACTACCCCTTTTAGCCCTCTGTAACACAATGTAACACACCGTAACGTATCGCAAATCAACTTTTTGCAGTCCAAAATGTCATTTTTTAAATGAAAGTATGACTTAGCACATCTCTTACCATATAATATTGTCCTCTACCAGTTTTAGCCCTCTAACACAATGTAACGTAACGCAATCAACTTTTACAGCCCAAAATGACATTTTTAAATAAAGTAGGACTTAGTCCATCTCCATTACATCTCCTTCCATAAGAATATTACGGTCTACCAGTTTTAGCCCTCTGTAACACAATGTAACGTAACGGGGAAAATCATCTTTGTCGGATGAGCAAATAACATTATTGAAAATGACATCCGTGTTTAACCATTACATCCAAAACACAAGAAAAATATTACCGTTTTTCTTGAGAAACTTATATGTGGAGATCATATCTCCAGAGTCCACACAATAAGCCACACATCACACATCTTCTGTTTTCAAATCGCAGCTCGCATCTAATTTAATGTTATTTTTTTTTTTTTTGCAGAAACTATGTTTTGAGATTAAGCTCAATGTCGGCAATTACTATTCGTATAATCAAACTCCTTTCAGTCAACAAAATTCACATTTCATATCGCGTGTGTAGATTAGAGAGAGAAGGCAAACATAGCGTGCAGCTAGTCAAAACTTATCATAACAGATATGATTTCACAGAGTTTTTCAACCTTTGCAAGTTTTTTTCATTGTTATCTCTTCACTTGTGCTAAGTGAGTCAGACAAAAATGTGACATTTCATTTCATTATTAACCATGCAATATGCTATTAGCTAGGTAGTCAAAACATATAACAAGCGTTATTTCACAGGAATTTTTTCTAGCAAATATGCTTCCTTTAAGCAGTTCAACACATCAAACACCTCCAGTCTGCGAAATTCCCTTTAGTCAATAATCATCCTTTACAGTATTTCTTGACTAGAATAGCACTCCAAAACATAAGTGGTCATTTTTATTCTCACTGTCGCACTATAGTCAATAATTTGTTTCGCAGAGTGACAAGTTATGCATAATGACGAGATTTCATGGTGTGCATAGTTTAAGAGAGTTCACACTGTATTAATTACGGTCATGGATATCTTATGTTATGTTTATGAAGACCATCTCTTCTTATTTTTTTATCATTTTCACGCCCCACAGCTTTACAGTCTTCTCATATTCTTGTTCAAATAAAGTTTGTTTACTGTTTTCCAGTAGATCGGCCTCACATTACATATATTAATCAATTTTCAAATTCAGTTCAGTTTCTTTTCAATATCGCAGCTTTGTTGCCCCCACAGCCCGTATCTAGTTCAAGACCTCTTATTATCAATGTCATTAATACGGTTATCATCAACCACGTATTGGATGTCTCTGTCATTCAGTCATCAACGTAGTATGTGTTTAATGAACGTGAGAATCACTTCATGTGCACTCATTTTAGTTTAGTTTAAAGTTTTACATCTTGAATTAATACCGCTATTGGATAGCTCAGACATTCAGTTAACATCTCAGTAAGTGAAAATCTTTTCATGTGAGCTCATTTTTAGTTTAGGATAAGGTTTTTCCATCGTGAAATGCTATTATCAGTAACCAGGTATTGGATGAAACTACCATTCAGTTTACATCTCAGTAACTGTTTACTGAACATTGTTATCCATCCATGCAACCTCATTTTTAGTTTTAAGTTTCTACATCGTAAAAATAAAATATTACTATCACCAGCCGTGTATCGGATAGCTCAACCATTCAGTTAACATCTCAGTAAGTGAAAATCTTTTCATGTGAGCTCATTTTTAGTTTAGGATAAGGTTTTCCATCGTGAAATGCTATTATCAGTAGCCAGGTATTGGATGGGTGGACCATCCAGTTTACATCTCAGTAACAGTTTACTGAACATAGATATCCCTCCATGGGACCTCATTTTTAGTTTAAGTTTCTCCATCGTAAATAAAAATAAAATATTACTATCACAATCCTTGTATTGGCCCTGCTCCGGCATTCAGTTTACATCTCAGTAAGTGTTTACTGAATGCAAAATCGCTACATGTGTGGTCATAAGGTTTTCTCATCGTGAAATGCTATTATCAGTAACCAGGTATTGGATGACACTACCATTCAGTTTACATCTCAGTAACTGTTTACTGATCATTGTTATCCATCCATGCAACCTCATTTTTTTAGTTTTAAGCTTCTACATCGTAAAAAATAAAATATTACTATCACCAGCCATGTATCGGTAGCTCAACCATTCAGTTTACAGCTCAGTAACTGTTTACTGAACATAGACATCCCTCCATGCGAGCTCATTTTTTAGTTTAAAGTTTCTCCATCGTAAAAAATAAAAATATTACTATCACAAACCATGTATTGGGTGGGTCAACCATCCAGTTTACATCTCAGTAATAGTTTACTGAACATAGATATCCCTCCATGTGACCTCATTTTTAGTTTAAAGTTTCTCCATCCTAAATAAAAAATAAAATATTACTATCACAAACTTTGTATTGACCAGCTCCGGCATACAGTTTACAACTCAGTAAGTGTTTACTGAATGCAAAATCGCTACATGTGTGGTCATTTAGTTTAAAGTTTCTCAATCTTAAAATATTACTATCAACATCAACCATGCAATGGCCGGCTTAGTCTTTCAGTTCACATCTCAGTAAGTGTTTACTGAATGCAAAATCGCTACATGTGTGGTCATTTAGTTTAAAGTTTCTCAATCTTTAAATATTACTATCATCAACCATGCATTGCCTGGCTAGTCTTTCAGTTTACATCTCAGTGAGTGTTAACTGAATGTGGAAATTATCACGTGTTAGCATTTAGTTTAGTTTCAAGTTTCAATTAAATACTAACATCATCCCCGTATTGGGCTGTCGGCATTCAGTTACCCACTCGGAGAGTGTTTACTGAACGTCGAAATCATTTCCTGTAGACACATTTTTTACTTAAACCCGTCTCCACTCCAAACCGGACCTCCGGTCCGAGTCAGGACCGCCGGTCCTGACTGGTTTGGAGTGGAGACGGGTTTAAGTAAAAAATGTGTCTACAGGAAATGATTTCGACGTTCAGTAAACACTCTCCGAGTGGGTAACTGAATGCCGACAGCCCAATACGGGGATGATGTTAGTATTTAATTGAAACTTGAAACTAAACTAAATGCTAACACGTGATAATTTCCACATTCAGTTAACACTCACTGAGATGTAAACTGAAAGACTAGCCAGGCAATGCATGGTTGATGATAGTAATATTTAAAGATTGAGAAACTTTAAACTAAATGACCACACATGTAGCGATTTTGCATTCAGTAAACACTTACTGAGATGTGAACTGAAAGACTAAGCCGGCCATTGCATGGTTGATGTTGATAGTAATATTTTAAGATTGAGAAACTTTAAACTAAATGACCACACATGTAGCGATTTTGCATTCAGTAAACACTTACTGAGTTGTAAACTGTATGCCGGAGCTGGTCAATACAAAGTTTGTGATAGTAATATTTTATTTTTTATTTAGGATGGAGAAACTTTAAACTAAAAATGAGGTCACATGGAGGGATATCTATGTTCAGTAAACTATTACTGAGATGTAAACTGGATGGTTGACCCACCCAATACATGGTTTGTGATAGTAATATTTTTATTTTTTACGATGGAGAAACTTTAAACTAAAAAATGAGCTCGCATGGAGGGATGTCTATGTTCAGTAAACAGTTACTGAGCTGTAAACTGAATGGTTGAGCTACCGATACATGGCTGGTGATAGTAATATTTTATTTTTTACGATGTAGAAGCTTAAAACTAAAAAAATGAGGTTGCATGGATGGATAACAATGATCAGTAAACAGTTACTGAGATGTAAACTGAATGGTAGTGTCATCCAATACCTGGTTACTGATAATAGCATTTCACGATGAGAAAACCTTATGACCACACATGTAGCGATTTTGCATTCAGTAAACACTTACTGAGATGTAAACTGAATGCCGGAGCAGGGCCAATACAAGGATTGTGATAGTAATATTTTATTTTTATTTACGATGGAGAAACTTAAACTAAAAATGAGGTCCCATGGAGGGATATCTATGTTCAGTAAACTGTTACTGAGATGTAAACTGGATGGTCCACCCATCCAATACCTGGCTACTGATAATAGCATTTCACGATGGAAAACCTTATCCTAAACTAAAAATGAGCTCACATGAAAAGATTTTCACTTACTGAGATGTTAACTGAATGGTTGAGCTATCCGATACACGGCTGGTGATAGTAATATTTTATTTTTACGATGTAGAAACTTAAAACTAAAAATGAGGTTGCATGGATGGATAACAATGTTCAGTAAACAGTTACTGAGATGTAAACTGAATGGTAGTTTCATCCAATACCTGGTTACTGATAATAGCATTTCACGATGGAAAAACCTTATCCTAAACTAAAAATGAGCTCACATGAAAAGATTTTCACTTACTGAGATGTTAACTGAATGTCTGAGCTATCCAATAGCGGTATTAATTCAAGATGTAAAACTTTAAACTAAACTAAAATGAGTGCACATGAAGTGATTCTCACGTTCATTAAACACATACTACGTTGATGACTGAATGACAGAGACATCCAATACGTGGTTGATGATAACCGTATTAATGACATTGATAATAAGAGGTCTTGAACTAGATACGGGCTGTGGGGGCAACAAAGCTGCGATATTGAAAAGAAACTGAACTGAATTTGAAAATTGATTAATATATGTAATGTGAGGCCGATCTACTGGAAAACAGTAAACAAACTTTATTTGAACAAGAATATGAGAAGACTGTAAAGCTGTGGGGCGTGAAAATGATAAAAAAATAAGAAGAGATGGTCTTCATAAACATAACATAAGATATCCATGACCGTAATTAATACAGTGTGAACTCTCTTAAACTATGCACACCATGAAATCTCGTCATTATGCATAACTTGTCACTCTGCGAAACAAATTATTGACTATAGTGCGACAGTGAGAATAAAAATGACCACTTATGTTTTGGAGTGCTATTCTAGTCAAGAAATACTGTAAAGGATGATTATTGACTAAAGGGAATTTCGCAGACTGGAGGTGTTTGATGTGTTGAACTGCTTAAAGGAAGCATATTTGCTAGAAAAAATTCCTGTGAAATAACGCTTGTTATATGTTTTGACTACCTAGCTAATAGCATATTGCATGGTTAATAATGAAATGAAATGTCACATTTTTGTCTGACTCACTTAGCACAAGTGAAGAGATAACAATGAAAAAAACTTGCAAAGGTTGAAAAACTCTGTGAAATCATATCTGTTATGATAAGTTTTGACTAGCTGCACGCTATGTTTGCCTTCTCTCTCTAATCTACACACGCGATATGAAATGTGAATTTTGTTGACTGAAAGGAGTTTGATTATACGAATAGTAATTGCCGACATTGAGCTTAATCTCAAAACATAGTTTCTGCAAAAAAAAAAAAAATAACATTAAATTAGATGCGAGCTGCGATTTGAAAACAGAAGATGTGTGATGTGTGGCTTATTGTGTGGACTCTGGAGATATGATCTCCACATATAAGTTTCTCAAGAAAAACGGTAATATTTTTCTTGTGTTTTGGATGTAATGGTTAAACACGGATGTCATTTTCAATAATGTTATTTGCTCATCCGACAAAGATGATTTTCCCCGTTACGTTACATTGTGTTACAGAGGGCTAAAACTGGTAGACCGTAATATTCTTATGGAAGGAGATGTAATGGAGATGGACTAAGTCCTACTTTATTTAAAAATGTCATTTTGGGCTGTAAAAGTTGATTGCGTTACGTTACATTGTGTTAGAGGGCTAAAACTGGTAGAGGACAATATTATATGGTAAGAGATGTGCTAAGTCATACTTTCATTTAAAAAATGACATTTTGGACTGCAAAAAGTTGATTTGCGATACGTTACGGTGTGTTACATTGTGTTACAGAGGGCTAAAAGGGGTAGTCAACAATTAATTATATGGTAGAGATGTAATGGAGATGGGCTAACCCTCACTTTCCGTTTCAAAATGACCTTTTGGACTGCAAAAAGTTGATTTGCGTTACGCGACGTAGCGTTACAATGTGTTACTGAGGGCTAAAAGGGGTAGACGCCAATATTTGATATGGTGAGAGATGTAATGAAGATGGACTAAGTCATACTTTCATTTAAAAATGACATTTTGGATTGCAAAAAGTCGATTTGCGATACGTTACGTTGTGTTACATTGTGTTACAGAGGGCTAAAAGGGGTGGCCATCAATTATTTATATGGTAAGAGATGTAATGGAGATGGTCTAACCCTCACTTTCCGTTTCAAAAGGACATTTTGGACTGCAAAAAGTTGATTTGCGATATGTTACGTTGTGTTACATTGTGTTACAGAGGGCTAAAAGGGGTGGCCATCAATTATTTATATGGTAAGAGATGTAATGGAGATGGTCTAACCCTCACTTTCCGTTTCAAAATGACATTTTGGACTGCAAAAAGTTGATTTGCGTTACGTTACACTGTGTTACAGAGGGCTAAAAGGGGTAGACGCCAATATTTTATATGGTGAGAGATGTAATGAATAAGGACTAAGTCATACTTTCATTTAAAAACGATATTTGGTCTGTAGAAAGTTATGTTACATTGTGTTATAGAGGGTTAAAACTGGTATACCGTAATATTCATATGCTATGAGATGTAATGGAGATATAGTGTTTGGCTAAATGGAGTTCACATTTCAATAATGATATTCGGACAACAGCCAGAAAGTTGATCTCCACGTTACTTAATGATGATATAATGCGATGCAATCATGTGCTAATATTTTATTTGTGTTAGAATGTAAGGGCTATAAGAGTTTGTCTAGACTTGCATACATTTTCAAACGCTATTTATGTAGGCAGTAGAAAGACTGGTTTCCCATTACGCTACATTGACTGTGTTACAAGAACTGAAAAACAGACTTAACCCAGAGCTATTTCACTATCGACTCACCGGTCTTATTCTCGTCGATTGGTGTTTTACATTGGATGATGTAGGTCTTAAGAGAGACAGCCTTGATGGAGAAAGATACGTGAACAGCGGCAGCAGGAGAAAGGAACTGATGTTACTTTCCCCAACTACTAAATGATCTGGAGAGAGAGAGAGACTGAGAGACTGAGAGACAGAGACTGAGAGATTGAGAGACAGAGAGACAGAGAGACAGAGCGACAGAGAGACAGAGAGATAGAGAGACAGAGAGAGAGAGAGAGAGAGAGAGAGAGAGAGAGAGAGAGAGAGAGAGAGAGAGAGAGAGAGAGAGAGAGAGAGAGAGAGAGAGAGAGAGAGAGAGAGAGAGAGAGAGAGAGAGAGAGAGAGAGAGAGAGAGAGACTGAGAGACAGAGAGACAGAGAGAGAGAACAGCAAATTATGATTTGTTATAATAATAAGATTGAAGACCTGCTTATGACTGGATATTCTTAAAAAAATGCTATTTCAGCAAAGAATGGTGATACTAAAGCTTAGTTGAACATCCGGTCTGGGAAGGGGGCAGTGATGGTTCGGCCATGGAGGGAGTGGTAGGGGTAAGGGTAAGTGGGGGTGGACGGGAGAGGGTAAGGTCGAGCCATTACATCCTCCATCTCAATACACCTCAAACCATCACGAAGGTGAGACTGCAGCGAGAGGGGCTGCCGGTTCATTCATTCAGGAGTCTTGCTATGGATGTAGGACGGAGAGGTGAAGGAGATTGAGTAAACATGCATACATTTCAATGATATTTATTTGGCCTGCAGATGTTGTGATCACAGTTAACAAGAACAATTTGTAGGTAGAGATCGCATCTCCGTGACGATGTGAAATGTTTCTCTCTTTTAGTAAATGCTAACCTACTGACTTTGACTGAGTTTACTAAGTGAAGTGTCGTGTGGTGGACTTTAGAGAGGGAGAGAGACAGAGGCAGAGACAGAGACAGAGTGAGAGACAGAGAGAGAGAGAGAGAGACAGAGAGAGAGAGAGAGAGAGAGAGAGACAGAGACCGAGAGAGAGGCACAGAGACAGAGAGAGAGAGAGAGAGAGAGAGAGACAGAGACCGAGACAGAGACAGAGACAGACAGAGAGACAGATCGTTACTCTTAAAATGAAATTTGGGCAAAGAACGAACGAAGTTGGTATATTCTCCACGTTACATTAATGATATTGGGTAAAGAACGAAGTTAGCATATTGGTCGTGTTACCTTACAAGGATGTAAGGGTGAGAGTGAAGGCGGGCTTGAAAATTGACATGGTGATCATCCTCTGATGCGTTGTCAGTCTAAGTGAAATGGAGAAAGATATGTGAACAGCGGCAGCAGGAGAAAGGAAAATGATGTTACTTTCCCCAACTATTAAATGATCTGAAGAGAGAGAGAGAGAGAGAGAGAGAGAGAGAGAGAGAGAGAGAGAGAGAGAGAGAGAGAGAGAGAGAGAGAGAGAGAGAGAGAGAGACAGAGACAGAGACAGAGACAGAGCGAGTGATAGAGAGAGAGAGAGAGAGACATGGGGACAGAGAGACTGAGACAGATAGAGAGAGAGAGAGAGAGAGACAGGGAGACAGAGACAGATAGAGAGAGAGTCGCAGACCCTGGCGAAACGCAATGGTAATGGGTGTCCCACCACTTCCGGTGACGTAGGAGAAATACCCAGACAAGTTGGAAAGATGACCAGTCAGGCTCCAACCTGCGACCAGTACGCTTACCCCGTCGCGACATTGAAAAACGCTTTAGGTAATGGTACACTCCCCTCCTGTAGGAGACTTTGCCCTCATCCTCACACACACACACTTAGCTCTTCCTGTAGGGGACGTTAATGGTTTGTCTAACCACATAATGGCCCGCTGCAGTCTCACAACGAGAGTGACTTCTCTCTTTCTTGACCCGAACACAGAAAAAGCCAGGTGCAGTCCCGTGTCTTTTCCATACATTTCTTACAAACATCACTTAAGACCTTCCTGTAGGGGAGTCAATGGGTTTGTCTAACCACATAATGGCCCAGAGCACTCTCTCCAGACGAAGGGGAAACTCCATCCAGCTCCCATCCCAAAACAACATAACAGGTCGTGCTGCCTTCTCCTCTCATCTACACACTAACTCACGATCAACTCTTTTACTCCTTCCTACATCTTCCTTCTATTTTCTTACTCTATCACTTGCTAAACACACATATTCATTTCACTCCTTCCTCTTACTCCACCACTTACTCTCACACAACAAGATCTCCAATCTTTCCTGACCACTTACCTTAACCCCCGAGGACTAGACCCGCGCGCGCGGGGTGGGGGACCGCACCTGCTCGCCCGCCACTCAAGACCGACACGCGTCAAACTTCCGGGAAATTCCCCCAAAACCTGTGCGACTAGAACCGCGCGCACCACCTGGCACTCATCAACATGACCTCCCCTCTTTCATGACCACATACCCAAACATCGGACGCTCACACGCGTCCGAAACACGCCAAAACTTCCGGGAAAATTCCCCCAAAACCTGTGCGACTAGACACACGCGCGGCACCTGTCGGCTGGCACTCAAGAGTGCCACCTGGGGCAGCTGGTGCGCGCGGTTCTAGTCGTATATTTCACTACTGTACTGAACGGGGTGAGAATAGCTTGAGTTACCTCATTCCTTTGTGAGTATTTTACCTCAATAAACTTATTTCAATTTCAATTTCAACTACTATCAATAACCATAACCATCAATAACCATCAACCTAAACAATCATCAACCACCTCAATCATCAACAATCACAACAATCAATCACCACTACTATCAACAACAACCATAAACCAACACCAACCACAACAATCAACCACCCCTACCACCAACAACAATCAACCACCACTACTGCCAAATATAATCAACCACCACTACCACAAAATACAACAATCAACCACCAATATCACGAACCTCAACAACTACCAGTACAGTCAACCACAAACGACCACAACCACCATCTACCACTGCCCTCAATCACTACTATCAACAACCACTACCATTAACCACAACTATCAACCACCAACAACCATAAACCACCACCAACAACCTCAACAATCAACCACCACTACCACCAACAATCAACCACCACTACCACCAAACAACACAATAAACCACCACCCACGCGAACTATAACCAACAATCGCCACTACATAAAGTACAACAATCAACCACTACCATCACGAACCACAACAACCACCACTGCAATTAACCCCCCAACCACACCCATCAACCACCACAACAATCAACCACCACAACAATCAACCACCACAACCATCAACCACCACAATAATTAACCACCACAACTATCAACCACCACAACAATCAACCCCCACAACCATTAACCACCACAACAATCAACCACCACAACCATTAACCACCACAACAATCAACCACCACAACCATCAACCACCACAATAATTAACCCCCACAACCATTAACCACAACAACAATCAGCCCCCACAATAATTAACCACCACAACAATCAACCACCACAACCATTAACCACCACAACAATCAACCACCACAACCATTAACCACCACAACAATCAACCACCACAACCATTAACCACCACAACAATCAACCACCACAACCATCAACCACCACAATAATTAACCCCCACAACCATTAACCACCACAACCATCAACCACCACAATAATTAACCACCACAACAATCAACCACCACAACCATTAACCCTTGCACTGCTCACCTATTTTTGGCAAAAACGTCTTGGTGCAATTGTCAAGGACATATTTTTGTTATTTTTACAAATGTTCAGGTAAATTTAATGTCAAAATGTTTCCAAAGTCAACTATTTCCATTTCAAAACACAAATAGTAATGAAAACATTAAAAAACATTAAAATATAGCCAAATTAAAAAACAAAAAGCACAACTCTCTGAGCGCCTAAAGGCGCTTTGCGCAGTGCAGTGGTTAACCACCACAACAATCAACCACCACAACCATCAACCACCACAACCATCACCCACCACAACAATCAACCACCACAATAATCAACCACCAAAACCATCATCCATCACAACAATCAACCACCACAACCATCAACCACCACAACAATTAACCACCACAACCATCAACAAACACTACCATCAACCACCGCAACCATCAAAACCAACCACAACTATTAACCACCACTAGAACCAACCACTACCACCAACAATAAACATCACCCACCACTGCCACCAACCACAACCACCCACCGCAGCCACCAACCACAACCCAGCAACAATTCCACCACCACTACCATGGATTCTCCATTAAGTGAAAGTAATGAATAAAATATTTTTAACCTGCCTTTTATTATGCTTCAGTTTTATTTCTAGTATATGTAGAAATATATTTTTAATATATTTCTAAATTTTTTATATATATTCCATCAATCAGAAAAACGATTTTTATGCAACATTTAAGGTTGCGACACGGTCTCAAAATTGTTTAGCCAAAGTTGTGCAGTAAGTTGTGGCAACTTATTCACAACCACACAATAACGTAGCTAATACATGAAAACAAACGTTGTCACACCTGGCTACTCTCCCCACCCACACCTGCAGAAGAAGGGCCACACCAGCATATTCTCCTCATCCAAACCTGCATCTCAGAGTAAATACTGAATTCTACAGCTGGGACCACTGCCAGCCCCCACTTGCAGATGAGACGGAACAGTAAACCAACACCTGTCTCCTTCACACCTGACTACTTTCCCCAATCACACCTGCAGATGAGAGGGAAAACTGGAGCATACACCTGGTAACTCTCCACCCCACACTTGCACATGAGAGGGGACACTGATGCCTACACCTGCTACTCTCCCTCCCAACACCTGCAGATGGGAAGGAACACGGAAACCCACACCTGGCTACTCTCCCGACCTACACCTGTAGATGAGAGGAAACATGGAAGCCCACACCTGGCTACTCTCCCTCCCCACACCTGCACATGAGAGGGAACACTAAAGCCCACACCTGGCTACTCTCCTGACCCACACCTGCACATGAGAGGGAACACTAAAGCCCACACCTGGCTACTCTCCCCACCCACACCTGTCTATGTCACACACTCATGCCAAAGAAAACTTATATCATGTAAATCTAGCTTGTATTAAGCAAGGCAATGTTGGGCTAAATATTGATCAGTGTTATCTTATAAGCAGTGAAGCTTGCTTAATGAATATTCTTGGTCGCTGAACGGTGCTCAAAGTTACTCAAGAAGCCTTATAAGTTCTCTAATTCATGACTTTTAATGTAAAAATATTTTTTAAACCACCGGAAGCACTGTGAATTAAACAACTGAGTTACAGATATTCACGTGTTAAGATGTAGTCAATACGTACTGGTGAGACGCGTGTTAAAGAAGTCCAGGTAACTATACCCTCCTCTTGAGGGAGGACACAGCTGAGCCGCCAGGTGGCAGCACCAGTCTATGGCGCGGTCGTCATCTGTGAGGTCCCGCCTGATGGTCAGGCAGAGCGTCCTTCCCTGGTCCAGGGTGTCCGGGTCCACGTAGCCCGTGGCGTCCAGGGTGTCCGGGTCCACGTAGCCCGTGGCGTCCAGGGTGTCCGGGTCCACGTAGCCCGTGGCGTCCAGGGTGTCCGGGTCCACGTAGCCCGTGGCGTTCAGGGTGTCCGGGTCCACGTAACCCGTGGCGTCCAGGGTGTCCGGGTCCACGTAGCCCGTGGCGTCCAGGGTGTCCGGGTCCACGTAGCCCGTGGCGTCCAGGGTGTCCGGGTCCACGTAGCCCGTGGCGTCCAGGGTGTCCGGGTCCACGTAGCCCGTGGCGTCCAGGGTGTCCGGGTCCACGTAGCTCTTGGCGTCCAGGTCAATGTCTGAAGACATGCACTGAGATACAGTCACGGTCGTTACTGGTATGTTCTAAGATATAACAAGAAGACATACTGAGCCATCCACTCACCTTACTGCTGGGTTTATTACCTGATGACAAGTCCGTATTTTGGACAGTATTAATAGCATCTAAACTATGTATTAATAGCTTTTAAAAGCCACGGTCAAAGTCATCTGTATCAATGGTCAAGGTCATCTGTATCAATGGTCAAGGTCACTGTCAAGGTCATCTGTATCAATTGTCAAGGTTATCTGTATCAATGGTCAAGGTCACTGTCAAGGTCATCTGTATCAATGGTCAAGGTCACTGTCAAGGTCATCTGTAGCAATGGTTAAGGTGACAGTCAAGGTCATCTGTATCAATTGTCAAGGTTATCTGTATCAATGGTGAAGGTCATCTGTATCAATGGTCAAGGTCATATGTGGCAATGGTCAAGGTCATCTGTATCAATGGTCAAGGTCACAGTCAAGGTTATCTGTATCAATTGTCAAGGTCACAGTCAAGGTTACCTGTATCAACTGTCAAGTTTATCTGTATGAATGGTCAAGGTCATCTGTATCAATGGTCAAGGTCATCTGTATCAATGGTCAAGGTCATCTGTGTCAATGGTCAAGGTCATCTGTGTCAATGGTCAAGGTCATCTGTGTCAATGGTCAAGGTCATCTGTGTCAATGGTCAAGGTCACAGTCAAGGTCATCTGTATCAATTGTCAAGGTCATCTGTGTTAATGGTCAAGGTCATCTGTATCAATGGTCAAGGTCATATGTATCATGGTCAAGGTCACAGTCATAGTCATCTTAATCAATGGTCAAGGTCGCATTAGAAGGTCATATAAACTAAGTCAAGGTCACAGTGAAAGGTCATCTGGACCAAGTATCAAGGTCACAGGGATAGATGGGTCACCTGAATTAAGGATCAAAGTTACGGAAGGTCTAATTAACCAAGGGATCAAGGTCACAGTGAAAGGTCACTTTGGACAGGAATTAGGTCACACTGAAACGTCATCTTAAACAGGAATTAGGTCAGTGTGAAAGGTCGTCTTGAACAGGAATAGGTCAGTGTGAAAGGTCATCTTGAACAGGAATTAGGTCACAGTGAAAGGTCATCCTGAACAGGAATTAGGTCACAGTGAAAGGTCATCTTGAACAGGAATTAGGTCACAGTAAAAGGTCATCTTAAACAGGAATTAGGTCACAGTGAAAGGTCATCTTGAACAGGAATTAGGTCACAGTAAAAGGTCATCTTGAACAAGAATTAGGTCACAGTGAAAGGTCATCCTGAACAGGAATTAGGTCACAGTAAAAGGTCATCTTAAACAGGAATTAGGTCACAGTGAAAGGTCATCCTGAACAGGAATTAGGTCACAGTAAAAGATCATCTTAAACAGAAATTAGGTCACAGTAAAAGGTCATCTTAAACAGGAATTAGGTCACAGTGAAAGGTCATCTTGAACAGGAATTAGGTCACAGTGAAAGGTCATCTTGAACAGGAATTAGGTCACAGAGAAAGGTCATTCAGAACAGGAATTAGGTCACAGTGAAAGGTCATCCTGAACAGGAATTAGGTCACAGTGAAAGGTCATCTTGAACAGGAATTAGGTCACAGTGATAGGTCATCTTGAACAGGAATTAGGTCACAGTAAAAGGTCATCTTGAACAGGAATTAGGTCACAGTGAAAGGTCATCCTGAACAGGAATTAGGTCACAGTGAAAGGTCATCTTGAACACGAATTAGGTCACACTGAAAGGTCATCTTGAACAGGAATTAGGTCACAGTAAAAGGTCATCTTGAACAGAAATTAGGTCACAGTGAAAGGTCATCTTGAACAGGAATTAGGTCACAGTAAAAGGTTATCTTGAACAGGAATTAGGTCACAGTGAAAGGTCATCCTGAACAGGAATTAGGTCACAGTAAAAGGTCATCTTAAACAGGAATTAGGTCACAGTAAAAGATCATCTTGGACAGGAATTAGGTCACAGTGAAAGGTCATCTTGAGCAGGAATTAGGTCACAGAGAAAATTCATCTTGAACAGGATTTAGGTGAGTGTGAAAGGTCATCTTGGACAGGAATTAGGTCACAGTAAAAGGTCATCTTAAACAGGAATTAGGTCACAGTGAAAGGTCATCCTGAACAGGAATTAGGTCACAGTGAAAGGTCATCCTGAAAAGGAATTAGGTCACAGTAAAAGGTCATCTTGAACAGGAATTAGGTCACAGTGAAAGGTCATCTTGAACAGGAATTAGGTCACAGTAAAAGGTCATCTTGAACAGGAATTAGGTCACAGTGAAAGGTCATCCTGAACAGGAATTAGGTCACAGTGAAAGGTCACCTTGAACAGGAATTAGGTCACAGAGAAAGGTCATTCTGAACAGGAATTAGGTCACAGTGAAAGGTCATCCTGAACAGGAATTAGGTCACAGTGAAAGGTCATCTTGAACAGGAATTAGGTCACAGTGAAAGGTCATCTTGAACAGGAATTAGGTCACAGTAAAAGGTTATCTTGAACAGAAATTAGGTCACAGTGAAAGGTCATCTTGAACAGGAATTAGGTCACAGTAAAAAGTTATCTTGAACAGGAATTAGGTCACAGTGAAAGGTCATCCTGAACAGGAATTAGGTCACAGTAAAAGGTCATCATAAACAGGAATTAGGTCACAGTAAAAGGTCATCTTGGACAGGAATTAGGTCACAGTGAAAGGTCATCTTGAGCAGGAATTAGGTCACAAAGAGAAAATTCATCTTGAACAGGAATTAGGTGAGTGTGAAAGGTCATCTTGAGCAGGAATTAGGTCACAGTAAAAGGTCATCTTAAACAGGAATTAGGTCACAGTGAAAGGTCATCTTGAACAGGAATTAGGTCACAGTGAAAGGTCATCCTGAACAGGAATTAGGTCACAGTGAAAGGTCATCTTGAACAGGAATTAGGTCACAGTGAAAGGTCATCCTGAACAGGAATTAGGTCACAGTGAAAGGTCATCCTGAACAGGAATTAGGTCACAGTGAAAGGTCATCTTGAACAGGAATTAGGTCACAGTGAAAGGTCATCCTGAACAGGAATTAGGTCACAGTGAAAGGTCATCTTGAACAGGAATTAGGTCACAGTGAAAGGTCATCCTGAACAGGAATTAGGTCACAGTGAAAGGTCATCCTGAACAGGAATTAGGTCTCAGTGAAAGGTCATCCTGAACAAGAATTAGGTCACAGTAAAAGGTCATCCTGAACAGGAATTAGGTCACAGTGAAAGGTCATCTTGAACAGGAATTAGGTCACAGAGAAAGGTCATCTTGAACAGGAATTAGGTCTGTGTGAAAGGTCATCTTGAACAGGAATTAGGTCACAGTAAAAGGTCATCTTGAACAGGAATTAGGTCTGTGTGAAAGGTCATCTTGAACAGGAATTAGGTCACAGTAAAAGGTCATCTTAAACAGGAATTAGGTCACAGTGAAAGGAGATCTGTACCACGAGTCAAAGTCAAAGTGGTAAGTCATCTGAACCAAAAGTTTGGCGTCGCTAAATACTTCATGAAATTATTTATGCACAAGAATATATACAGCAGCGGAATGTTTCGAAAATTTATTATTCATGGAGTAGTCGCCCTTAATAAGTCTATATTTGTAATCAAAGTAGAAGGTTTGTCACCCTTAAGGTGACTATATTTGTAAACAATATAAGGTGTTTGTCACCCTTAAGGTGACTATATTTGTAAACAATATAAGGTGTTTGTCACCCTTAAGGTGACTATATTTGTAAACAATATAAGGTGTTTGTCACCCTTAAGGTGACTATATTTGTAAACAATATAAGGTGTTTGTCACCCTTAAGGTAACTATATTTGTAAACAATATCAGGTGTTTGTCTCCCTTAAGGTGATTATGTTTGTAAACAATATAAGGAATCTTTCGTCCATAAGGTTGTAAACATATATGTAAACAATGTAAATCTGAATTACTATATTAAACATGACGAATGAAGCCCTTTGCGTAATTTTGGTATTAATAAATAACCCTAAAAATTATGGTGGAAAATATGAATATTTACCAAGAGTCTGCAGGTGAGGAAGGTGAGGCAGGTGACGGATGAGGACGGGCAGTTGCTGTAGTGTGAAGCGCAGGGTGAGGCTCTCGAGGGTGTGAGGCAGGAGGGGTATGGCTGCCTCAGACAAGACACCACGAAACTTCTCTAATTTACACTTACTGTCGGGGGCTGTCAGCCTCTCCAAACATTGTTTTGATTTATCAATATTTCCGTCTTTGCTGTATAAACTATAGTGAAGAACTAAGGATATGGTTACCTTCATTTTTGCCAGCACAGACAGTGTAGACAGACACTGCATTAGTTGGGGTGTATCCTTTATGCTTAGGTAAATGTTCTCAGGTGTCACCTTCTTAAGAACAAGCGGGAGGACAACACACGAGTCAACACTCCATATTCTCCACCTGTGTTCTGTACGCAGCTTCTCACACACGGCTAGGATGACGTGCTCACTCCCGCGGGACTCTGCTACATGCTTCAACAGCTCGTCAGTCGCAGGTGTAACCATCTCGCACAGGTCAATTATGTGAGTAATGAACCTGTGCTCTACTCCCCGGGCACACAGCACCCCGGTAGTGCTGACTAAAATGTTCTTCCATCTGGGGCGCTCCCTAAACTCCTGTTGCACGGCGCTAATATCAAACTTTGATCCTCTCAGGTGATCTCCCAAGGAGCGTTTTTCCTTACGTACAACATCCACCAAGAGGTCAATGACTAAAGACCTTTCCTCTGACACACGGTGTGATGCTGGATCACCTCGGTCTTGCTCAGCCTTCAACAAGAGATCGACCAGCCCCCTGCTGGCACAATACTCCTGGTACCTGGCGTGAAAATAGCCAAACACCCACACCACATTGAGGCCCCGACGGTAGCTGGTTCTTGTGAAATAGTTGGACAAGACCTCCTCCTGCGGCAGTCCCAGAGTTTTACACTTCTCCCTAATCTCCGCTTCCGTCTCCGGCCGAAGGTCGTACTCCTGCCTCTGGATCCCTCTTAAACTAATCTCTTCAAAGAACAACAGAAACTGGTCACATTTTCCTTTGGGGTCCACCACATGTTTGTCTGTGAGTCTGGACACCAGTTTACTGGTTATGAAGTCATGAATCTTCTCGTAGACTTGAGTGTTTGTGGTGAGGTTGTTAAATTCTTCTGGAGCCTCGACACACAGCAGCGCCAACAAGGTCAAGGTGAGTGGAGTGTTGAGGTACTCACCCAGGAACTGACTCATCTGCTCCAGCCGCTGGGTAAACCTCCCTGTGATGACACTCCGTTGGCTCTCTTCCTCCACCAGCACCTTGATGGTTCTCTCGGCGAACTCCACGCGACGTTCTGGAGTGATGCCCAAGACGAGGATGTTGCAGCGAGGTCTGGTGTGTGGGACGAGCTGTGACAGTTGTTGGTCCCACCCCGGCCGTGTGGTTATCACCAACCTCACATCCTTGCCAGGCAGGTGCAACAGCTCCTTCACCAGCCTTCCTGAATGGTCGTTGACCTCGTCGTAGCCGTCAATCAGGACTAATATATTTAAGTTCAAGATTATCTCCTTAAACAGCTGCAAGTCTACACCAGAATCACTAAGTGCTAGAGGCAGCAACTGGCGGAGGAGATCATCGAAGGTATTAAGATGTGAGTCCCTGCACTGTACATAGAAAACGAGGTCCACAGTGCCCAGGTGACGTATGGCATCAGGGTCCTCTACCCACTTCTCGAGGATGAGCTTGAGTAAAGTTGTCTTGCCCATACCACCTTCCCCCGTCAGGAGGACACACTGAGGGACTCTTCCGTCCTCTCGTCTCATACTCAAGATGTCTTCATAGTTTATATCCTGACCCTTGGCAGCGTGGGAGGGTCTTGCCCCTATGACGGGATCTTCAAGGAGTCGCAGTCGTGTAAAAGCAAGACTTGGGTTGTAGTTAATGTTGAGGAGGAGCCAGGGTGCGGGAACAATCTGGTACAGCAGTTTATACCCGTCAGTTAGCTCCTGCTTGCTCATCTGCTTAACTTCTTCTCTGATATCTGTGACCTTTGCTAGCAGATCAAATATATACTTGGTGACATCTCTGGTCACGTGGTCCACATCCTGGCTGTTTGTCCCACACCGGACGCCGGCTTCAGCCAGCATCTCAGCCAATAAGTCACTGAGCTCCGTCAGTGTTGACGTAAGATCTTGCTCTGACATTCCCACATTATCATGGGCCAACGTGTTTCGGTGTTGCTTCAGGCTGTAAATGAGGTGTTCAAGTGATGGTCCCTGAGGCCCTGGAGTGGTCCACGTGGGGTCATTCATCTGAACCAGACCACACACACGTTGCAGGAGTTTATACAACAGGGTGATGTCAAAAGTTGCCGCGTCAGAGGAAGCTCCGAGTTTATCCCTCTGGTGAGCATCGAAGACACGCCTGTACTGAGTATTGGTGTACCCCAAGTCCTGAGTGAGGTAAGTCACTACTGGGAAGGTGCCCCGGTACGACCACATAAACACACTTGCTAGCGCGTCTCGTCCTGCCTTAGTCACAGCCAGTCCATACCGCAGTCTGTTCACATCTTCCGGTTGGATAACAGGACTCGAGGCCGCCATATTGGGCCGTATGATTCTCACCTCACACAACTGTTGTCAAGTTTCACACAAGCAGTAAATGTCCCACGCTGGTTTTGTTATTATATTATGTTTAAAAACATAACATTGTTTCTCACTGTCGGAGACGGGCAGCTTGTTAGGCTTGTGTAGGCCATCCTAAGCCAACGACAGACCTTCCTCAGGATGCATCCCTCAACAGTTGACTAATTTCCTGGTTAATGTTTACTGCTAGGTGCACAGAGGTATCAGGAGGCTGAGCATCTCACACTGCCAGGGAATCAAACTCGGATCTAATCGGTGAAGATCCGACTGCATTAACCACAATACAGTCACTTAATTGACCAAAAATATAAGTGATTTCTAAATAAACCAAATTTTACAAAATGTGTTCACATGTTAATGCAATATTCGGTTCCAGCTTTATTTGTTATTATCAATTTGTTCTTTAACTAGTTAATTTCTTCTGTCTTTATACTCTTCAGATTTCTGTCATCTGGAAGAACAATTTAACGTTATTAAAACAAGATGTTAGTGTTAAACATTGGGCCAGAAATACATTTTTGAGATCACTAAAACAAATAAAATTCCAAAGTCTGCCTCCTGCATTTTGTTATATTTTATAACTTAAAACTTGTCAATATTTTGACATAACTCCTGTGATCATTGTGGTGTTGGCTTCTGGTTTAGGTAGAGTAATGGTGCTCATTTTCTCACACAGAAATATACGGTGTAGCATTTAGTAATGTTATTCTCTGCCTTTATCTTGCTCTTGTAAGGACCTATTTAGATTATGCAGTTCAGTTTGGTCAACATACAATATACTGGACATAATGTAACTTGAACCCATAAAGAGAAGAATGACAAAGTTGATCTCAGGAATTAGAAATCTCCCTTATTAAGAGAGATTAAGGAAGCTATGTTTACACATTCTTCGGAAAGTATAGTTGATATTATTGATGTTGTCAAAAGGATGAAAAGTTATATCGAAGGTAGTAATAATAAGTTGTTAACTGCATCAACACAAAATAGAACAAGAAATGATAAATCTGTATCAATAAGAAATAATGTCTGCTTCTCTGTCTATGCGAGCTAGAAGACCCTACTCAGGGAGCTAGCCTCACCTAATTTCTAACAGTAATTCCTGCTGGGTATGTGCCCAACAGGGAATGGCATATATGTAGGGAGTACAACTTTAAAGAGTACCAAAGCTACCCCCGTACCACGAACTTTGCTATATCATATTAATTAGACTTTGAATTATTTATTTATTTTCTTGCAAGGGTTCCCATCTGAGCTTCTGTGTAGATCGCCCTCTCCCCCTCCGCTCTCTTGTGGACAATATTCACAGTATAATGTTAACAACTTACATGGAGTTTACTACAAGTAAACTTCCGTCCCCTGAGAGTCTCTTATAGGAGCAATGATGGAGGGCCGTGTAGAGGCTCATCATATAAAATGGCCGCCTAGAGGGACATAAAATGGTCGCCTTGAGGGACATAAAATGGCTGACTAGAGGCACATAAAATGGCCGCCTAGAGACATAAAATGGCCGCCTAGAGGCACATAAAATGGCCGCCTAGAGACATAAAATGGCCGCCTAGAGGCACATAAAATGGCCGCCTAGAGGCACATAAAATGGCTGACTGGAGGCACATAAAATGGCCGCCTAGAGGCACATAAAATGGCCGCCTAGAGGCACATAAAATGGCCGCCAGGAGGCACATAAAGGGCCGCCTAGAGGCACATAAAGGGGCCGCCTAGAGGCACATAAAGGGCCGCCTAGAGGCACATAAAGGGGCCGCCTAGAGGCACATAAAAGGTCGCCTAGAGGCACATAAAGGGCCGACTAGAGGCACATAAAGGGGCCGCCTAGAGGCACATAAAGGGCCGCCTAGGGGTACATAAAGGAGCCGCCTAGAGGCGCATAAAGGGCTGCCTAGAGGTTCATAAAGGGCCGCCTAGAGGCACATAAAGGGCCGCCTAGAGGCACATAAAGGGGCCGCCTAGAGGCACACAAAAGGCCGCCTAGAGGAACATAATAGGTCGCCTAGAGGCAAATAAAATGGCCGCCTAGAGGCAAATAAAACGGCCGCCTAGAGGCACATAAAGGGGCCGCCTAGAGGCACATAAAAGGCCGCCTAGAGGCACATAAAGGGGCCGCCTAGAGGCACATAAAAGGTCGCCTAGAGGCACATAAAGGGCCGACTAGAGGCACATAAAGGGGCCGCCTAGAGGCACATAAAGGGCCGCCTAGGGGTACATAAAGGGCTGCCTAGAGGCTCATAAAGGGCCGCCTAGAGGCACATAAAGGGCCGCCTAGAGGCACATAAAGGAGCCGCCTAGAGTCGCATTAAAGGGCTGCCTAGAGGCTCATAAAGGGCCGCCTAGAGGCACATAAAGGGCCGCCTAGAGGCACATAAAACAGCCACCTAGACGCAAATAAAATGGCCGCCTAGAGGCTCCTAGAATAGCCCCCTCAAAGCCCATAAACGGGCCGCCTAGAGGCATATAAAGGGGCCGCTTAAAGGCACATAAAAGGGACGCCTAGAGGCACATAAAGGGGCCGCCTAGAGGTACATAAAGGGGCCGCCCAGAGGCACATAAAGGAGCCGCCTAGAGGTACATAAAGGTGCCGCCTAGAGGCACATAAAGGTGCCGCCTAGAGGCACATAAAGGAGCCGCCTAGAGGCATATAAAGGAGCCGCCTAGAGGCATATAAAGGAGCCGCCTAGAGGCACATAAAGGAGCCACCTAGAGGCACATAAAGGAGCCGCCTAGAGGCACATAAAGGAGCCACCTAGAGGCACATAAAGGAGCCGCCTAGAGGTACATAAAGGAGCCGCCTAGAGGTACATAAAGGTGCCGCCTAGAGGTACATAAAGGTGCCGCCTAGAGGTACATAAAGGTGCCGCCTAGAGATACATAAAAGAGCCGCCTAGAGGTACATAAAGGAGCCGCCTAGAGGTACATAATGGAGCCGCCTAGAGGTACATAAAGGAGCCGCCTAGAGGCACATAAAGGATCCGCCTAGAGGTACATAAAGGTGCCACCTAGAGGCACATAAAGGAGCCGCCAAGAGGTACATAAAGGAGCCGCCTAGAGGTACATAAAGGTGCCGCCTAGAGGCACATAAAGGTCCCGCCTAGAGGTACATAAAGGGGCCGCCTAGAGGCACATAAAGGGCCGCCTAGAGATACATAGAGGGCCGCCCAGAGGTACATAAAGGGGCAGCCTAGAGGTACATAAAGGGGCCGCCTAGAGGCACATAAAGGCCCGCCTAGAGGCACATAAAGGAGCCGCCTAGAGGCGCATAAAGGGCCGCCTAGAGGAACATAAAGGGCCGCCTAGAGGCACATAAAGGGACCGCCTAGAGGCACATAAAGGGCCGCCTAGAGGCACATAAAGGGGCCGCCTAGAGGCACATAAAGGGCAGCCTAGAGGCACATAAAAGGCCACCTAGAGGCACATAAAGGAGCCGCCTAGAGGCACATAAAGGGCCGCCTAGAGGCACATAAAAGGCCACCTAGAGGCACATAAAGGGCCGCCTAGAGGTACAAAAGGGCTGTCTAGAGGCACATAAAGGGCCGCCTAGAGGCACATAAAAGGCCACCTAGAGGCACATAAAGGGCCGCCTAGAGGAACATAAAGGGCTGCCTAGAGGCACATAAAGGGCCGCCTAGAGGCACATTAAGGGCCGCCTAGAGGAACATAAAGGAGCCGCCTAGAGGCACATAAAGGAGCCGCCTAGAGGCGCACAAAGGAGCCGCCTAGATGCACATAAAGGGCCGCCTAGAGGCACATAAAGGGCCGCTTAGAGGCACATAAAGGGCCGCTTAGAGGCACATAAAGGGCCGCCTAGAGGCACATAAAGGAGCCGCCTAGAGGCACATAAAGGAGCCGCCTAGAGGCGCACAAAGGAGCCGCCTAGATGCACATAAAGGGCCGCCTAGAGGCACATAAAGGAGCCGCCTAGAGGCACATAAAGGGTCGCCTAGAGGTACATAAAGGAGCCGCCTAGAGGCACATAAAGGAGCCGCCTAGAGGCACATAAAGGAGCCGCCTAGAGGCACATAAAGGAGCCGCCTAGAGGCACATAAAGGAGCCGCCTAGAGGCACATAAAGGGGCCGCCTAGAGGTACATAAAGAGCCCGCCTGGAGGTACATAAAGGACCGCCTAGAGGTACATAAAGAGCCGCCTAGAGGCATATAAAGCGGCCGCCCAGAGGTACATAAAGGGGCCGCCTAGAGGTACATAAAGGGGCCGCCTAGAGGCACATAAAGGGGCCGCCTAGAGGTACATAAAGAGGCGCCTAGAGGTACATAAAGAGCCGCCTAGAAGTTCATAAAGAGCCGCCTCGAGGTACATAAAGGGGCCGCCTAGAGGTACATAAAGGGGCCGCCTAGAGGTACATAAAGGGGCCGCCTAGAGGTACATAAAGGGGCCGCCTAGAGGCATATAAAGGGGCCACCTAGAGGTACATAAAGGTGCCACCTAGAGGTACATAAAGGTGCCGCCTAGAGGTACATAAAAGATTCGCCTAGAGGTACATAAAGGGTCTGCCTAGAGGTACATAAAGGCGCCGCCTAGAGGCACATAAAGGGCCGCCTAGAGGCGTATATGGGAGCTACCTAGCAGTAAATAGGTACTAGTGAGTTAGACGACTGTTGCTGGCTGCTGCCTGGGTGTGTGTGGGGGGGGGGGGGGAGTTAGTTAGGTAGTAACAGTTGAGTGATTGACAGTTGAGAGGCGGGCGGAAAGAGCAGAGCTCAACCCCCACAAGCACAACTAGGTCAATACAGAGAAAGAGGAAGACACATAAGTAAACACGCAGAGAGACAGACACAGATACTGATCTGGGGTATCTCACATAGTACTATATAACAACATAAGAATAACATGAACTGCATAGCACCCATTCTTCCTTACCACACCGCTCCCATTTATATTCTCCCAAACTCATTCACGTGTGTCTAACCTACGCTTGAAACAATCCGCCGATCCCACACCTATTGTCTTACCTGATAATTTGTACATAAATCAACAACCGTTTCCATACGAACATTGACACACGTCTTTCATGAATATAAACTTGTCCAATTTATATCCAGTGTTACCTTAATTTTTTGTATTTAAAACCTTATTTATATCCCATCTATCTATTTATATATTTCAATAATCTCGCCCCTTATTCGTCGACTTTATAGAGAATGTGAATTTAATTTTTCTTAATCTCTCTTCATAAAGGAGGTTTCTAATTCCTGTTATTGATTGTTATTATTCTCTGAACAAGACCAAGTGAACTTATGTTCATTCTGTAATACAGAGACCAACAATGAACAGTATAATCTAACTGGGGCTCAACAAGGGCAGGAGCAAGGTGAACAATTCTATTAGATATATTGGTGCTACAACATCTAGAAATATATCCCAGAATACTCTTACCTTTATTCAATATATTTATGTACTAAACTGAAACTTCCAGTCTTTCAAGTAACTTGAATAACCTGTCTTCCTTCTGAACTAGCAACAGTCTTCCTCCTGAACTAGCAACAGTCTTCCTTCTGAACTAGCAACAGTCTTCCTTCTGAACTAGCACCAGTCTTCCTTCTGAACTAGCAACAGTCTTCCTTCTGAACTAGCACCAGTCTTCCTTCTGAACTAGCAACAGTCTTCCTTCTGAACTAGCACCAGTCTTCCTTCTGAACTAGCAACAGTCTTCCTTCTGAACTAGCACCAGTCTTCCTTCTGAACTAGCACCAGTGTTCCTTCTGAACTAGCAACAGTCTTCCTTCTGAACTAGCACCAGTCTTCCTTCTGAACTAGCAACAGTCTTCCTTCTGAACTAGCACCAGTCTTCCTTCTGAACTAGCAACAGTCTTCCTTCTGAACTAGCAACAGTCTTCCGTCTGAACTAGCAACAGTCTTCCTTCTGAACTAGCAACAGTCTTCCTTCTGAACTAGCAACAGTCTTCCTTCTGAACTAGCAACAGTCTTCCTTCTGAACTAGCAACAGGCTTCCTTCTGAACTAGCAACAGTCTTCCTTCTGAACTAGCAACAGTCTTCCTTCTGAACTAGCAACAATGTTTCTTGTGAACCAACAACAGTGTTCCTTGTGAACCAGCAACAGTGTTCCTTGTGAACCAACAACAGTGTTCCTTGTGAACCAACAACAGTGTTCCTTGTGAACCAGCAACAGTGTTCCTTGTGAACCAGCAACAGTGTTCCTGGTGAACCATCAACAGTGTTCTTTGTGAATCAGCAACAGTGTTCCTTGTGAACCAGCAACAGTGTTCCTTGTGAACCAGCAACAGTGTTCCTTGTGAACCAGCAACAGTGTTCCTTGTGAACCAGCAACAGTGTTCCTTGTGAACCAGCAACAGTGTTCCTTGTGAACCAGCAACAGTGTTCCTTGTGAACCAACAACACAGTTCAGGAGAGAACAGCCCGCCACAGTCACACAGTCAGCCCCACAACATTAGGGTTCCGGCCTCCGGACAAATACTTGGTAAACAACAATTTGAAAGCAGTTATTACGGACTGATCACAGGAATATTAACATATATTTTCTTCCCATCATCCCGAGCCCGCAGCTGCGAGAACATGTGACTTTTACAGTTGTCAAAAGACAGGGGAAGATGGAGACAGAGGCAGGTAGGGAGAGATGTGAAGAGGGAGGGAGAGAGAGATAGAGAGGGGGAGAGAGAGAGAGAGGGAAGAGAGAGAGAGAGAGAGAGAGAGAGAGAGAGAGAGAGAGAGAGAGAGAGAGAGAGAGAGAGAGAGAGAGAGAGAGAGAGAGAGAGAGAGAGAGAGAGAGAGAGAGAGAGAGAGAGAGAGAGAGAGAGAGAGAGAGAGAGAGAGAGAGAGAGAGAGAGAGAGAGAGAGAGAGAGAGAGAGAGAGAGAGAGAGAGAGAGAGAGAGAGAGAGAGAGAGAGAGAGAGAGAGAGAGAGAGAGAGAGAGAGAGAGAGAGAGAGAGAGAGAGAGAGAGAGAGAGAGAGAGAGAGAGAGAGAGAGAGAGAGAGAGAGAGAGAGAGAGAGAGAGAGAGAGAGAGAGAGAGAGAGAGAGAGAGAGAGAGAGAGAGAGAGAGAGAGAGAGAGAGAGAGAGAGAGAGAGAGAGAGAGGAGAGAGAGAGAGAGAGAGAGAGAGAGAGAGAGAGAGAGAGAGAGAGAGAGAGAGAGAGAGAGAGAGAGAGAGAGAGAGAGAGAGAGAGAGAGAGAGAGAGAGAGAGAGAGAGAGAGAGAGAGAGAGAGAGAGAGAGAGAGAGAGAGAGAGAGAGAGAGAGAGAGAGAGAGAGAGAGAGAGAGAGAGAGAGAGAGAGAGAGAGAGAGAGAGAGAGAGAGAGAGAGAGAGAGAGAGAGAGAGAGAGAGAGAGAGAGAGAGAGAGAGAGAGAGAGAGAGAGAGAGAGAGAGAGAGAGAGAGAGAGAGAGAGAGAGAGAGAGAGAGAGAGAGAGAGAGAGAGAGAGAGAGAGAGAGAGAGAGAGAGAGAGAGAGAGAGAGAGAGAGAGAGAGAGAGAGAGAGAGAGAGAGAGAGAGAGAGAGAGAGAGAGAGAGAGAGAGAGAGAGAGAGAGAGAGAGAGAGAGAGAGAGAGAGAGAGAGAGAGAGAGAGAGAGAGAGAGAGAGAGAGAGAGAGAGAGGGAGAGAAAGAGATAGGGAGAGAGAAAGAGATAGGGAGAGAGAAAGAGAGAGGGAGAGAAAGAGATAGGGAGAGAGAAAGAGAGAGGGAGAGAGAGTGAGAGGGAGAGAAAGAGATAGGGAGAGAGAAAGAGAGAGGGAGAGAGAAAGAGAGAGGGAGAGAGAGTGAGAGGGAGAGAAAGAGATAGGGAGAGAGAAAGAGAGAGGGAGAGAGAGTGAGAGGGAGAGAAAGAGATAGGGAGAGAGAAAGAGATAGGGAGAGAGAAAGAGAGAGGGGGAGAGAAACAGAGAGGGGGAGAGAAACAGAGAGGGGGAGAGAAACAGAGCGGGAGAGAGAAACAGAGCGGGAGAGAGAAACAGAGCGGGAGAGAGAAACAGAGCGGGAGAGAGAAACAGAGCGGGAGAGAGAAAGAGAGAGAGACGGGGGAGAGAGAGAGAGACGGGGGAGAGAGAGAGAGACGGGGGAGAGAGAGAGAGAGAGAGGGGAGAGAGAGAGAGAGAGAGAGAGAGAGAGAGAGAGAGAGAGAGAGAGAGAGAGAGAGAGAGAGAGAGAGAGAGAGAGAGAGAGAGAGAGAGAGAGAGAGAGAGAGAGAGAGAGAGAGAGAGAGAGTGTGAGGGAGGGAGGGGGTAGAGAGGTGTAGGTAAAGGGAGAGAGGGGGAGAGAAAGAGAGAGGGGGGAAAGAGAACTGGGAGAAGGGAGAGACAGTTAATTGTGTGAGAGAGAGAGACAGAGAGACCCGGGCTCCACCGGGTGTCCCTACTAGTAAATTATGAAACCATTTCAAATAAATTTACTGCCAGTAACTTAAACAATGACGATAAATATAAATATGTGAGTCACTTAACAATATTTTCCTCCATAACTTCACTACAACACTGTCCACACACCTGCCAGTCCACCATACAGCAGGGAAAGTTACACTTAACACTATCTTCACTGATAACTTCACTACAACACTGGCCACACACCTGCCAGTCCACCATACAGCAGGGAAAGTTACACTTAACACTTTCTTCACTGATAACTTCACTACAACACTGTCCACACACCTGCCAGTCCACCATACAGCAGGGAAAGTTACACTTAACACTATCTTCACTGATAACTTCACTACAACACTGGCCACACACCTGTCAGTCTGCCATACAGCAGGGAAAGTTACACTTAACACTATCTTCACTGATAACTTCACTACAACACTGGCCACACACCTGTCAGTCCACCATACAGCAGGGAAAGTTACACTTAACACTATCTTCACTGATAACTTCACTACAACACTGGCCACACACCTGCCAGTCCACCATACAGCAGGGAATCAACATACTGTACGTGTTTGTGTCTCTCCAAGAAAGTACCAATTGTACTTGGTACAATAGTACCAAGAAAGTACCAAAAGAAAGTAAATAATCACTTAAAGTTCTACACTGACACAACCCATTGTACTTTCTCGTATATAAATAAATCTGCTGCCCGTTCTCAACATTTTTCACTCGTAAAAGTGTTCAATAGTTTTGTTGATACGTTTACGGCGACCAGCCAGGATATGACGGCTCAAGGCTCCACACACCAGTGATTGCACCATCACACGGCCTTGTATACTCTCACTCGGCCTTGTATACTTATCACAAGGAGTTATTATTATTATTATTTCACCAGGGAATATTACCCCTATTTACCATTACGTGTAATATCAAACGGTAGAGAATGTACACACAGGGCCAGAGTATATTAGTGTAAGTATGAGTACACACGCCCGCTGGCTGGGAGGTCCGGGGGAACACCACCTCTACTGACACTCCCTCTGTGGGGCCCCTGCTTGGCCCCGCGCCTCCAGTGCGCATGCGTCACTTCTCGTCTCGTCTCAGCAGGTTGTGCTTGCGGGGGTTGAGCTTCGGCTCTTTGGTCCCGCCTCTCAAGTGTCAATCTACTGGTGTACAGATTCTTGATTCTTCGGCTCTATCAAATCTACATATGAAACTGTGTATGGAGTCAGTCTCCTCCACATCACTGTCTAATGCATTCCATCTGTTAACTAATTTGACACTGAAAAAATATTTTTAATGTCTCTGTGGCTCATTTGGGTATTAAGTTTCTACCTGTGTCCCCTTGTTCATGTTCCACACGTACTAATTAGTTGGACCTTGTCCCACCCTGTCAGTTCCTGAAAATTTTGTAGGTGGTGATCATGTGCCCCCTTACTCTTCCGTCATCCAGGGACGTGAGGTGTAGCTCCTGTAGCCTTTCCTCGTAGCTCATATCTCAGTTCTTGGACTAGTCTGGTAACATACCTTGAGGTTACCTTGAGGTGCTTCCGGGGCTTAGCGTCCCCGAGGCCCGGTCGTCGACCAGGCCTCCTAGTTGCTGGACTGATCAACCAGGCTGTTGGACACGGCTGCTCGCAGCCTGACGTATGAGTCACAGCCTGGTTGCCACTAATATGCACACCGTTTCATACAAGATGTGGGAAAAACACTTAAAAACTAAGACTTAAGACTAAATGAAATCAAAAGCATGAAGTGAACTGAAGTAGATGAAAGAATTACCATAATTAAATGTCGAATTAACAACAACAATTGCAACAGACGAGCGGATAGTAATTTTGAGTAAATAAACTGACGGACTACAATTTTCTTAAGTTTATACATGTCAGGTATTAGCAGTTTTACAAGTTAGTCATTAATGATGTTTGATAATAGGAAGACAGTGGTTGACATTTAGGAGGTAAGGAATGTTACATGGAGTCGATTAGGTAGTACTTAGTGCTTCTCTTATACTGGTTGAGAGATGGACAGTCTTTGACGTGATTGGAAAGGTCATTCCACATTCTGGGTCCCTTGATTTGCATAGCGTTTCTAGTTTAGTTAAGTCTCAATCTTGAATTATGAAATAGATATTTGTTTCTAGTGTGGTGCCCCCAAGAGTTCTGTTACAACCCTTTAGGAGGCGTTTAAGGTCAGGATTGGCATTACAGTTCAGAGTTTAATATATATAGAGTACACATGAGAGGATGTGCAGTGACATAATATCTAACAAATTAAAAAATTTAAATAAATGTCCGAGTGCTGTCTAGAGCCAGAGTTTGTTATTATTCTAATAGCTAATTTATATGGAGTAATTAGAGGACGAAGATAATTTTGGGTAATAGAACCCCAAGCACATATACCATAGTTGAGATAAGGATAGATGAGAGAGTAATAGAGAGTTACCAAGCAAGGCCGAGGTACATAATATCTGATTTTAGAAAGAATGCCAACTGTTTTAGAAACTTTTTTCGTTATATTTTGAATGTGGTCCTGGAAAAAAATCGACTTGTTATCAATGAGAACACCAACAAGTGTAATTTCCAGGGTGGTGGTCACCCGGTGATGTTTGGTGAGATGTGGAGCTGCTTGTCGGCCCACCCACTTTAAGGCCCACTATAAATATACAGAATAAGGCCATTGCTGCCCTGCCGCCAACACTCACATCCACATCTCACCAAACATCACCAAGAACAGAAAACGGGACATCAGCTCAGTTTCGCAAGCCGCAACAATCTTCTTGTACATCAGTTTTTGTCCTTAGGTAAAGTATACATCAGAAAGTGACGTGCTATAACGAGAACGGGTTGGGTGAAGGGTAGGGAAGGTGGTGAAGGGTAGGGAAGGTGGTGAAGGGTAGGAAAGGTGTTGAAGGGTAGGGGGGTGATGAAGGGTAGGGAAGGTGGTGAAGGGTAGGGAAGGTGGTGAAGGGTAGGGAAGGTGGTGAAGGGTAGGGAAGGTGGTGAAGGGTAGGGAAGGTGGTGAAGGGTAGAGAAGGTGGTGAAGGGTAGGAAAGGTGGTGAAGGATAGGGAAGGTGGTGAATGGTTGGTAAGGTGGTGAAGGGTAGGGAAGGTGGTGAAGGGTAGGGAAGGTGGTGAAGGGTAGGGAAGGTGGTGGAGGGTAGGGAAGGTGGTGAAGGGTAGAGAAGGTGGTGAAGGTTAGGGTAGGGAAGGTGGTGAAGGGTAGGGGGTGATGAAGGGTCGGGAAGGTGGTAAAGGGTAGGGAAGGTGGTGAAGGGTAGGGAAGGTGGTGGAGGGTAGGGAAGGTGGTGAAGGGTAGGGAAGGTGTGAAGGGTAGGGAGGGTGGTGAAGGGTAGGGAATGTGGTGAAGGATAGGGAAGGTGGTGAAGGGTAGGGAAGATGGTGATGGGTAGAGAAAGTGGTGAAGGGTAGGGAAGGTGGTGAAGGGTCGGGAAGGTGGTAAAGGGTAGGGAAGGTTGTGAAGGGTAGGGAAGGTGGTGAAGGGTAGGGAAGGTGGTGAAGGGTAGGGAAGGTGGTGAAGGGTAGGAAAGGTGGTGAAGGATAGGGAAGGTGGTGAATGGTTGGTAAGGTGGTGAAGGGTAGGGAAGGTGGTGAAGGGTAGGGAAGGTGGTGAAGGGTAGGGAAGGTGGTGGAGGGTAGGGAATGTGGTGAAGGATAGGGAAGATGTTGATGGGTAGAGAAAGTGGTGAAGGGTAGGGGAAAGGGATGAAGGGTTGGGAAGGAGGAAATTGGTAGGGAAAGTTGTGAAGGGTAGGGAAGGTGGTGAAGAGAAGGGAAGGTGGTGAAAGGTAAGGATGGTAATAATAGGTTTTAAGGGTGGTGAAGAATAGGGATGGTGGTGAAGGGTAGAGAAGGTTTGAATGGGTTGTGAAGGCGGTGAAGAGTAAGGAAGGGGATGAAGGAGAAGGGAACGCGATGAAAAGTTAGGAAAGGGGTAAAGGGTAGGGAGGATGGGCATCCTGGTGACGCCTGCGGTGACGAGCAGCGTCTCTCTCACTATCAGCCACAACACCGCTGATGATACAAACACACCACTGTCACAGGGGCCCACATTGTCTCCTCTGAGGAGACACCACTGTCACAGGGCCCACATTGTCTCCTCTGAGGAGACACCACTGTCACAGGGGCCACATTGTCTCCTCTGAGGAGACACCACTGTCACAGGGGCCACATTGTCTCCTCTGAGGAGACACCACTGTCACAGGGGCCACATTGTCTCCTCTGAGGAGACACCAATGTCACAGGGGCCCATATTGTCTCCTCTGAGGAGACACCACTGTCACAGGGGCCCATATTGTCTCCTCTGAGGAGACACCACTGTCACAGGGGCCCATATTGTCTCCTCTGAGGAGACACCACTGTCACAGGGGCCCACATTGTCTCCTCTGAGGAGACACCACTGTCACAGGGGCCACATTGTCTCCTCTGAGGAGACACCACTGTCACAGGGGCCACATTGTCTCCTCTGAGGAGACACCACTGTCACAGGGGCCCACATTGTCTCCTCTGAGGAGACACCACTGTCACAGGGCCCACATTGTCTCCTCTGAGGAGACAATGTGTCAGCACGGGTGACAGGTGTACCAGGGTGTGTGTGTGTGTCAGCACGGGAGACAGGTATACCAGGGTGTGTGTGTGTGTGTCAGCATGGGACACAAGTGTACCGGGGTGTGTGTGTGTGTGTCAGCACGGGACACAAGTGTACCGGGGTGTGTGTGTCAGCACGGGAGACAGGTGTACCAGGGTGTGTGTGTGTGTGTGTGTCAGCACGGGTGACAGGTATACCGGTGTGTGTGTGTGTGTCAGCACGGGAGACAGGTGTACCGGGGGGTGTGTGTGTCAGCACGGGACACAATTGTACCGGGGTGTGTGTGTGTGTCAGCACGGGAGACAGGTGTACCAGGGTGTGTGTGTGTGTGTCAGCACGGGTGACAGGTGTACCGGGGTGTGTGTGTGTGTCAGCACGGGAGACAGGTGTACCAGGGTGTGTGTGTGTGTGTCAGCACGGGACACAAGTGTACCGGGGTGTGTGTGTGTGTCAGCACGGGAGACAGGTGTACCGGGGTGTGTGTGTCAGCACGGGTGACAGGTGTACCAGGGTGTGTGTGTGTGTGTGTCAGCACGGGAGACAGGTGTACCGGGGTGTGTGTGTCAGCACGGGTGACAGGTGTACCAGGGTGTGTGTGTCAGCACGGGAGACAGGTGTACAGGGGTGTGTGAGTGTCAGCACGGGAGACAGGTGTACCGGTGTGTGTGTGTGTGTGTCAGCACGGGGGACAGGTGTACCGGTGTGTGTGTGTGTGTCAGCACGGGAGACAGGTGTACCGGTGTGTGTGTGTGTGTCAGCACGGGGGACAGGTGTACCGGTGTGTGTGTGTGTGTCAGCACGGGGGACAGGTGTACCGGTGTGTGTGTGTGTGTCAGCACGGGAGACATGTGTACCGGTGTGTGTGTGTGTGTCAGCACGGGAGACAGGTGTACCGGGGGGTGTGTCAGCACGGGAGACAGGTGTACCAGGGTGTGTGTGTGTGTGTCAGCACGGGACACAAGTGTACCGGGGTGTGTGTGTGTGTGTCAGCACGGGACACAAGTGTACCGGGGTGTGTGTGTCAGCACGGGAGACAGGTGTACCAGGGTGTGTGTGTGTCAGCACGGGAGACAGGTGTACCAGGGTGTGTGTGTGTCAGCACGGGAGACAGGTGTACCAGGGTGTGTGTGTGTCAGCACGGGAGACAGGTATACCAGGGTGTGTGTGTGTGTCAGCACGGGAGACAGGTGTACCAGGGTGTGTGTGTGTCAGCACGGGAGACAGGTATACCAGGGTGTGTGTGTGTGTCAGCACGGGAGACAGGTGTACCAGGGTGTGTGTGTGTCAGCACGGGAGACAGGTATACCAGGGTGTGTGTGTGTGTCAGCACGGGTGACAGGTATACCTGTGTGTGAGTGTGTGTTAGCACGGGAGACAGGTACTCACCTAGTTGTGTTTGTGGAGGTTGAGCTCTGATTCTTTGGTCCCACCTCTCAACCGTCAATCAACAGGTGTACAGATTCCTGAGCCTATTGGGCTTTATCATATCTACACTTGAAACTGTGTATGGAGTCAGCCTCCACCACATCACATCCTAATGCATTCCATTTGTCAACCACTCTGACACTAAAAAAAATCTTTCTAATATCTCTGTGGCTCATTTGGGCACTCAGTTTCCACCTGTGTCCCCTTGTGCGTGTGCCCCTTGTGTTAAATTTCCTGTCTTTATCTACCCTATCAATTCCCTTCAGAATCTTAAATGTGGTGATCATGTCCCCCCTAACTCTTCTGTCTTCCAGCGAAGTGTGGCTTAATTCCTGTAGTCTCTCCTCGTAGCTCATACCTCTCAGCTCAGGTACTAGTCTGGTAGCAAACCTTTGAACCTTTTCCAGTTTAGTCTTATCTTAGACTAGATATGGACTCCATGCTGGGGCTTCATACTCCAGGATTGGCCTTACATATGTGGTATACAAAGTTCTGAATGATTTTTTATACAAGTTTCTGAATGCCGTTCGTATGTTGGCCAGCCTGGCATATGCCGCTGATGTTATCCGATTGATATGTGCTGCAGGAGACAGGTCTGGCGTGATATCAACCCCCAAGTCTTTTTCCTTCACTGACTCCTGAAGAATTTCCTCCCCCAGATGATACCTTGTATCTGGCCTCCTGCTCCCTACACCTATCTTCATTACATTACATATGGTTGGGTAGGGGCCCCACGAGCATAGGTGCCCCACGAGCATAGGTGCCCCACGAGCATAGGGGCCCCACGAGCATAGGTGCCCCACGAGCATAGGTGCCCCACGAGCATAGGGGCCCCACGAGCATAGGTGCCCCACGAGCATAGGTTCCCCACGAGCATAGGTGCCCCACGAGCATAGGTGCCCCACGAGCATAGGTGCCCCACGAGCATAGGGGCCCCACGAGCATAGGGTCCCCACGAGCATAGGGGCCCCACGAGCATAGGTGCCCCAGGAGCATAGGTGCCCCACGAGCATACGTGCCCCACGAACATAGGGGCCCCACGAGCACAGAGGCCACACGAGCATAGGTGCCCCACGAGCATAGGTGCCCCACGAGCATAGGTGCCCCACGAGCATAGGGGCCCCACGAGCATAGGGGCCCCACGAGCATAGGGTCCCCACGAGCATAGGGGCCCCATGAGCACAGGGGCCCCTCGAGCATAGGTGCCCCACGAGCATAGGTGCCCCACGAGCATAGGGGCCCCACGAGCATAGGTGCCCCACGAGCACAGGGGCCCCTCGAGCATAGGGGCCCCACGAGCATAGGGGCAGTACAAGCATAGGGGCCCCACGAACATAGGGGCCCCACGAGCATAGGTGCCCCACGAGCATAGGGTCCCCACGAGCATAGGGGCCCCATGAGAACAGGGGCCCCTCGAGCATAGGGGCCCCACGAGCATAGGGGCAGCACAAGCATAGGGGCCCAACGAGCATAGGGGCCCCACGAGCATAGGTGCCCTACGACCATAGGGGCCCCACGAACATAGGTGCCCTACGAGCATAGGGGCCCCACGAGCATAGGGGCCCCTACGAACACAGGGTCCCCACGAGCATAGGGGTCCCACGAGCATAGGGTCCCCACGAGCATAGGGGGCCCCATGAGCACAGGGGCCCTTCGAGCATAGGGGCCCCACGAGCATAGGGGCCCCTCGAGCATAGGTGTCCTACGAGCATAGGGGCCCTACAAGCATAGGTCCCCCACGAGCATAGTGGCCCCACGAGCATAGGGTCCCCACGAGCATACGGGCCCCACGAGCATAGGGGCCCTACGAGCATAGGTCCCCCACGAGCATAGGTGCCCCACGAGCATAGGGGCCCCACGAGCATAGGGGCCCCACGAGCATAGGTGCCTCACGAGCATAGGGGCTCCACGAGCATAGGGGCCCCACGAACATAGTGGCCCCACGAGCATACGGGCCCCACGACGAGCATACGTGCCCCACGAGCATAGGGGTACCACGAGCATAGGGTCCCCACGAGCATAGGGGCCTCAAGAGCATTGGACCCCACGAGCATAGGGGCCCACGAGCATAGGGTCCTCACGAGCATACGGGCCCCACGAGCATAGGGGCCCCACGAGCATAGGGGCCCCACAAGCATAGGGGCCCCACGAGCATAGGGGCACCACGAGCATAGGGGCCCCACGATCATGGGGGCCCCTACGAGCATAGGGGCCCCACGAGCATAAGGGCCACACGAGCATTGGGGCCCATGAGCATGGGGCCCCACGAGCATAGGGGCCCCACGAGCATAGGAGCCCCACGAGCATAGGGGCCCCACGAGCATAGGGTCCACACGAGCATAGAGGCCCCACGAGCATAGGTGCCCCACGAGCATAGGGTACTACGAGCATAGGTGCCCCACGAGCATAGGTGCCCCACGAGCATAGGGTACTACGAGCATAGAGGCCCCACGAGCATAGTGGCCCCACGAGCATAGGGTACTACGAGCATAGGGGCCCCACGAGCATAGGTGCCCCACGAGCATAGGGTACTACGAGCATAGAGGCCCCACGAGCATAGGGGCCCCACGAGCATAGGGTCCACACGAGCATAGAGGCCCCACGAGCGTAGGTGCCCCACGAGCATAGGGTACTACGAGCATAGGTGCCCCACGAGCATAGGTGCCCCACGAGCATAGGGTACTACGAGCATAGAGGCCCCACGAGCATAGGGGCCCCACGAGCACAGGGTACAACGAGCATAGGGGTCTCACGAGCATAGGGGCCCCACGAGCATAGGACATGCTCATTATGGAAGCAGACTGTTTAAATATTTAGGTCTTGTTGCAAGCACACTTATATAAGTTAACCCAACATCCTGGTGTGGGACTAAATATTATATATTTAAGATATATTTCCAGGTGAATAAACCTTTCAGCTGAAATGAAACGTAATGTTTTGAGTGGAGCACAGAAGAGGAAGAGGAAGAGAGCTGCAGAGGAGAAGGAGAACATTGGAAAACTTCCAAAACTATCATCGTGGCTCAACACAGGTGCAATGACAGCCACTCAAACCATTCCTTCAGATATACCATCCACATCAGCATCCACTCCTGCAGTGTCAGCCACTAGTACTCTTCCTTCAGATATAACATCCACATCAGCATCCACTCCTGCAGTGTCAGCCACTAGTACTCTTCCTTCAGATATAACATCCACATCAGCATCCACTCCTGCAGTCTCAGCCACTAGTACTCTTCCTTCAGATATAACATCCACATCAGCATCCACTCCTGCAGTGTCAGCCACTAGTTCTCTTCCTTCAGATATAACATCCACATCAGCATCCACTCCTGCAGTGTCAGCCACTAGTACTCTTCCTTCAGATATACCATCCACATCAGCATCCACTCCTGCAGTGTCAGCCACTAGTACTCTTCCTTCAGATATAACATCCACATCAGCATCCACTCCTGCAGTGTCAGCCACTAGTACTCTTCCTTCAGATATAACATCCACATCTACATCCATTCCTGCAACCATCATCCAGTTTCAGCAGACATGCCATCATTGCTTGTTGCTGCTGCTGGTGACATTTTACAAGAGGAAATACCCAAAGCTGTAACAGTAAAGGAGTTTGTAATCCAAGAGACAGATCCGGGACTGTGGAACATTAATGATACTAACACAATAGATTACTGGATTCGTAGTGGGCCCTCATCATGCTAGAATCATAATAGCAACCTTACAAACTCAAGCAGAAAGTATAAAACAGCTGGAGCAGAGAATATGAGGGAAAGGTATTTATCAAACAATGTGTTCAAACGTGAACTGCGGAATAGCGAGTATGTAAAACGTGAATGGCTACTCTATTCACCATCCCAAGGTCGTTTGTACGCCTTTGTATGTCGCCTATTGTCCAAGAAAGAATCTCACTTTGCTACAATGGGGTTCAGTGACTGGAAGTCCAGCAATGTTATTGTAGAACATAAAATTGGAGAAGAACATCGAAAGTGTATGACAGCATATATGATAAGGCATAAAGAAACTGGAAGTGAAGATTCTTTATTGCTTGAGCAACATGGCTCAGAGCAGGAATATTGCCATAAAGTGTTGACACGTGTGGTTTCTGTAATTCGCTTTCTTGCCTCAAGAGGTTTGGCATTTTGTGGAGAAAATCAGATTATTGTGTCAGCAAAAAATGGCAACTATTTAGGAATACTGGAGCTGCTGAGTGAGTTTGATCCTTTCCTGGAAGATCATCTCAATATATATATATGGAAATTTTGGAAAACGGAATCCGTCATATTTATCTGCATATATTAGTAAGGAATTTATTGAATTAATTGGACAACTGGTTTTTTGCACTATTCTTGAATAAGTAAATGAGTCCAAGTATTATTCGTTAAGTGAACATTTCACTCCAGACATCTCGCACACAGATCAACTGACATTTACTGTCTGATACATTAAAGGCTGCGAGTCTGTGCAACGTTTCTTGGTGTTCATCTCCATCTTTTCTCATGGAGCAAAGGATCTAACAGACACTGTCGTGGATTTTCTTAACGAGAACAAAATTCCACTATCAAACTACGGTAGTCAGTCATACGATAATGTCTCAAAAATGTCTGGACGATATATTGGACTGCCAACACGGATTCATCAACTCAGTGAGTTTGCCATCTATGTCCCCTGTGCTGGACACAGCCTTAACTTAACTTACTCTTGGTGGGAGTAAAAGCAACAGAGTGTTGTCTACAGACTGTCAAATTCTTTGACTTTATTCAGCATCTGTATTCACTTTTTGCTGGTTCTACTCATCCTGGATTGTTTTGACATCATCTTTAGAAATGATTTTGTGGTGAAGCGTCTGTGTGACAGACGATGGTCAGCACATAGTGATGCTGTTCATGCTCTGTATGGGAGGTTTAGAGAATATAAAACAGGCGCTGGATTCTCTATCAGCTGACAATGAACAGCAAGTGAATACAAGGCGAGAGGCAGAAGGATTGAGCAAAATAATGGAAAACCTGGAAACAATCTCTCTCACAATTCTTTGGAATGACATGCTAGAAAGAATAAACAAAACTAACAAGGTCCTACAATTAAATGATGTTATCTTGAGAGGTTATCTTTTATGATTAGGGGCTTAGCGTCCCCACGGCCTGGTCCTCGACCAGGCCTCCTTTTTGTTACACATCCCTAGGAAGCATCCCGTAGCAGCTGTCTAACTCCCAGGTACCTATTTACTATTAGGTGAACAGGTACATCAAGGTGAAAGAAACTCATTTGTTTCCGCCTCCGCCGGGCATCGAACCCGGAACCTTAGGACTACCAATCCCGAGCGCTGTCCACTCAGCCGCCAGGCCCATGAACAAGGATGTGAACATCCTTGTTTCCACAAATCTTTTTAAGTCTATGAAAACCTATTTTCAGGAAACTAGAGACAAGCTTAGTGAATATAAACTCAAGTCAGGAGTATGTGTCCAGATACAGATTACAGTGATGGGAAAAAGGGAAGGAAAACGAGGTGTGCGTCTTAGTAGATATGACGGATCAACAGAAGAAGAACTTCTAATGAAAACCCACAAATTCAAGGTGGAAACTTTCCTCCCTATTCTGGACACTAATCTTTGAACTGACAAAACGTGCAGAGGCTTATTCACAGATTGGAAATATGTTTTCTTTCTTCAGTGAATTGAAAACCATTGCTTCTGATGCACTAAATATATGTTTAATATTATCGACCATTTACTTAATATTCCTGTGTGTGTGGTTGTCGTAGGGGCCCCAGCACTCTGGTTGTCCCAGGGGCCCATAATGCTGTTAAGACGGCCCTGATCTCAATAAGACTAACTGGACCGACTCCAACCAGCCTATGGCTGTCCCGTACCCCAGACTATTTCCCCTGCAATGTTGAGTGAGATTAGCCACAAGCGTCGGACCTCCAGCCTTGGCTAGACACAGATATTCTCTCTTATAGATATAAATACTAGATGGGTCTCTCCTCCTTACCTCATCTTCTACTCCATTCTCTCCCTTCCCCTCTTCCCTCTCATGTCTCTCTCCCAATCTCCTATCCCTCTCTCTTCCTTTATCTCCCTCTCCACCTTTTACCCACTTCCACTCAACATCGTTCCCACTCCCATTCTCCCTTAAAATCTCCCCTACTCCCTTCACCCCTCTCCATTTTTCTTTCCCTCTCTCCTTCCTTCTCTTCCAAAGTCATCCCATCTCACCCACTCTCTCTCTGCTCCTATCTATCTATCTAGAAAGAGAGAGACAGACAGACAGACAGCCCCGGGCACCGCGGGGTTTCTCATCTAGGATATTACAAAACATTACGATATAATTACTGCTAATAACTTAATCTATGACGATAGATATAATTGTTTGAGGCACTTAACACTCCCCATTCTATTTTCCTCCATAACTTCACTACAACACTGTCCACACACCTGCCAGTCCACCATACAGCAGCGAATGAACATCCTGTACGTGTTCGTGTCTCCAAGAAAGTACCATTAAATAGCCTAAAGTTCTACACTGACACAACCCATTATACTTTCTCGTATATAAATAAATCTGCTGACCGTTCTCACGATTGTTCACTCTTAAAAATGTTCAATAGTTTTGTTGATACATTTACGGCGACCAGCCAGGATATGACGCCTGCAGGCTCCAGATACCAGTGATTGCATCATCACACGGCCTTGTTTGCTCATCACACGGCCTTGTATACTTATCACAAGGAGTTATTATTATTATTATTTCACCAGGGAATATTACCCCTATTTACCATTACGTGTAATATCAAACGGTAGAGAATGTACACACAGGGCCAGAGTATATTAGTGTAAGTATGTGTACACACGCCCGCTGGCTGGGAGGTCCGGGGGAACACCACCTCTACTGACACACTCCATCCGTGGGGCCCCTGCTTGGCCTCGCGCCTCCAGTGCAAATGCGTCACCTTCCGTTTTGTCTCACCTAGTTGTGCTTGCGGGGCCCATGCCTGGCGCGTCTCCAGTGCGCATGCGTCACCTTCCGTCTCGTCTCACCTAGTTGTGCTTGCGGGGCCCATGCCTGGCGCGTCTCCAGTGCGCATGCGTCACCTCCCGTCTCGTCTCACCTAGTTGTGCTTGTGGGGCCCATGCCTGGCGCGTCTCCAGTGCGCATGCGTCACCTCCCGTCTCGTCTCACCTAGTTGTGCTTGCGGGGCTCCTGCCTGGCGCGCCTCAAGTGCACATGCGTCACCTCCCGTCTCGTCTCACCTAGTTGAGCTTGTTGGGCCCCTGCCTAGTGCGCCTTCAGTGCGCATGCGTCACCTCCCGGCTCGTCTCACTAGCTTACAATTGGAATGTTCACCATTGGGGGATTCATTACCTGCAGCCACCTGCCATAGATATCCATATCCCAGCCTAATTCTGGCAATTACCATGTCACACTGTCTAGTGGAGAAGGCAATTTCTAGCAAAATTAACAAAATATTTGCAGGTACATTGTAAGAAAGTATAAAAATATTTTGAAATTAATTATAAAGATGCACTGTAAGAAAGTATAAAACAATACATTGTATAAGAAATTTGACAAGGTTAGAAGGTACATTAAAGTAAATTTATGGGTTATCCACATTGTAGCATAATTTGAGTATTATTGCAAGGTATAATGCAGTAAACTATGTGTTCAGTAAACATGATATAAGGTAACAGCAATGATTACAATGGTAAAGCTGTATGGCTTAGAAACATATTGTAACAGCTGATTCTCTCCTTCCCTCCCCTCTTCCCCCCCCCCTTCGCCTATTGGCCAGGGCCAAGAGGTTGACCTGAGGGTGGTCTTGCTAGCTGGTCCTCTTGATGCCTATGCTCCTCCACTCAGATTCCCTCTCCATCCACCTCTCATTCCCTCTCTCCCCCCATTCACCGGTTCCTCCTCCATACCAGGGGAGTCAAATGTCCCTACCTTTTATCTTGGAGGAGACAGGGTTGAACATAATTTATCAATTTGGTAAACATTGCGAGAGGTTCAATTATTACTTAACCTATTATAGGTATAGGTTAAGTAATAATTGTAATTAAGAAGCAATAAGATGCTTAACTTAACATACTAAGAAGGTTAGGTAAGGTCGGTGTTTTCTATGAAGCTTTTCAAAGTAAACTAAAATATTCACAATAAATTAGTATGTCACATATGCACTTATTTAATAAGTCAATATTGACCGTAAGAAAGTGTGAGAACGGGTTGATATCCTCCCTGCCTACAACCCTCAACCTCAAACCCTCCCTACCCAGGCTCCCCTCCCTGCCTACAACCCTCAACCTCAAACCCTCCCTGCCTACTACCCTCAACCTCAAACCCTCCCTACCCAGGCTCCCCTCCCTGCCTACTACCCTCAACCTCAAACCCTCCCTACCCAGGCTCCCCTCCCTGCCTACTACCCTCAACCTCAAACCCTCCCTACCCAGGCTCCCCTCCCTGCCTACAACCCTCAACCTCAAACCCTCCCTACCCAGGCTCCCCTCCCTGCCTACTACCCTCAACCTCAAACCCTCCCTACCCAGGCTCCCCTCCCTGCCTACTACCCTCAACCTCAAACCCTCCTTACCCAGGCTCCCCTCCCTGCCTACTACCCTCAACCTCAAACCCTCCCTACCTACAACCCCGTTTCCCATCCTCCCCTCCAGGTCAACCCATGTCCACCCCAAGCCCTGGCAGACTCATACTAACCCCAGCCAAATACCACCCAAACCCTTGTCAACGCGTTATTGGAATTGTGGAAAACTGCATTTCCCTCTCAACCCCCACCCTTACGACCCCCTGTTTACAACCCTCCCCCGACCTTCCCTCACCCTCTCCCTTATCCCCCAACCCATCCAACCAACCCCTTCCCCCTGTTACCCGCCCTACGCCCTCCATTAATCCTACACCTTGCTCCTCACCTCCCCTCCACCCCTCTTTCCCCCCTACCCCCATTCCTAGTGTAGCCTCTACAGAAGTTGCTGGGGAATGTAGCCAGCAGGCTTCTGGGACGCGTAAAATTTGTGATGAAATTTGTTGGAGGTGTCATGACCGAGGCCATTACAGGTATGTGTGCACGAGCACACGAGTCAAGGATGACCCAGAACACTTCGGTACGTTGGCTGGCAGACCTACGTTTGAGATGAAGGTGGAAGGTGTGAGATTGACGGTTTTTGTGGACACCGGAAGACAAGCAACGCTCATTAAAAAGTCAGCCTTCAGCACTCTTAAAGAGACACGCCTTAAGCGTTGTGGGAAGCATTTAACAGCAGTTAATGGTCAACATATTAATATCCTGGGCCAGGCCACTCTCAATTTTGAAGTGGATAAGGGAGAATCTTACCCACGCAATTGCACGATTGTCGAGATTTTTGCATTCCCTGGACAGATTTTATTGGGAATGGATTTTCTGGGACGGGTTAACTTTCTTTGTCTGCTCACGAGGGAGCAAGGAAGTGCAGCTTGAAGTTGGGCTGTCTTGCTGGTTTGCCCTGCTGGTGGTGGTTTGCCACTGACAGGGTGACGTTTGACTTAGCCATGGGGACTTCTCGCCCTCTAGTGAAGAGGACATTGTCGGCTGGTCTGGCATTTACGGTGCCGGTGTACCATCCGTTGGTTGGTGTCGCCCTGATGGACGTGCTTCATGTACAGCTGTCGGACCTGGTGGGCGTCCAGCTGCTTCAGGGCAACCGTGCTGTGGTCAAGTTCCACCTCCAGGCTGCCTTTCAGGCGCTTCTCGAGCAGTGTGAGGGGCGTGTTTACCCTCTCCCTGATACTGCTGGCTCTGTTAAGATGGAGAATCTTAGTGTGACCTTGACGTCTGTGACGTGCATGGTGCCCACTTTGAATTTCAGGACGACTTTTTAACCTCCTGTTTTGAACGATTTGGGACAGTGTTAAGTGTTCGTTGGAAGAAGGTCCTTGCCGGGCACTGGTTGATACCTGGTTGATGGGGTTCTGGGAGTTCTTCTACTCCCCAAGCCCAGCCCGAGGCTAGACTTGACTTGTGAGAGTTTGGTCCACCAGGCTGTTGCTTAGAGCGGCCCGCAGGCCCACATACCCACCACAGCCCGGTTGGTCCGGCACTCTTTGAAGGAAACAATCTAGTTTCCTCTTGAAGATGTCCGCGGTTGTTCCTGTAATATTTCTGATGTTCGCTGGTAGGACGTTGAACAACCGTGGACCTCTGATGTTTATACAGTGTTCTCTGATTGTGCCCATGGCACCTCAGCTCTTTACTGGTTCTATTCTGCATTTTCTTCCATGTCGTTCACTCCAGTACGTTGTTATTTTACTGTGTAGATTTGGGACCTGTCCCTCTAGTACTTTCCATGTGTATATTATTTGGTATCTCTCTCGTCTCCTTTCTATTGAGTACATTTGGAGAGCTTTGAGACGATCCCAATAATTTAGGTGCTTTATCTCGTCTATGCGTGCCGTATATGTTCTCTGTATTCCCTCAATTTCAGCAATCTCTCCTGCTCTGAAGGGGGAAGTGAATACTAAGCAGTACTCAAGACGGGACAACACAAGTGATTTGAAGAGTACAACCATTGTGATGGGATCTCTGGACTTAAAGGTTTTCGTAATCCATCCTATCATTTTTCTGGCTGACGCAATACTTGCTTGGTTATGCTCCCTAAACGTTAGGTCGTCGGACATCATTATTCCCAAATCCTTGACATGCTGTTTTCCTACTATGGGCAGATTCGATTGTGTTTTGTACCCTGTATTATGTTTAAGATCCTCATTATTGCCGTATCTGAGTACCTGGAATTTATCACCGTTAAACATCATGTTATTTTCTGCTGCACAATCGAAAACTTTGTTAATATCTGTTTGTAGTTTATCAATGTCTTCAGCAGAGGTAATTTTCATGCTGATTTTTGTATCATCTGCAAAGGATGACACGAAGCTGTGACTTGTGTTTTTGTCTATGTCTGATATGAGAATAAGGAACAGCAGTGGTGCAAGAACTGTACCTTGAGGTACAAAGCTTTTAACTGCGCTCGGACTCGATTTTACTTGATTGACTGTTACTCTTTGTGTTCTGTTCGACAGGAAATTGAGTATCCAGCGTCCTACTTTACAAGTTATACCCATTGACCTCATTTTGTGTGCAATCACTCCGTCTTATCTTGAGGTTATCTTGAGATGATTTCGGGGCTTTAGTGTCCCCGCGGCCCGGTCCTCGACCAGGCCTCCACCCCCAGTAAGCAGCCAGTGACAGCTGACTAACACCCAGGAACCTATTTACTGCTAGGTAACAGGGGCATAGGGTCAAAGAAACTCTGCCCATTGTTTCTCGCCGGCGCCTGGGATCGAATCCAGGACCACAGGATCACAAGTCCAGCGTGCTGTCCGCTCGGCCGACTGGCTGCCTCACATTTGTCGAATGCCTTTGCAAAATCTGTGTATACGACATCTGCATTATGTTTTTCCTCTAATGCCTCAGTGATTTTGTCATAGTGGTCAAGTAGCTGTGAGAGGCATGATCTTTCTGCTCTAAATCCATGTTGGCCTGGGTTGTGGAGGTCATTGGTTTCCATGAATCTAGTGACCTGACTCCTGATCACTCTCTCAAATACTTTTATTATGTGGGACGTTAGTGCAACTGGTCTATAATTCTTTGCTAATGCTTTGCTACCACCCTTGTGTAGAGGGGCAATGTCTGCTACTTTAAGCGCATCTGTTATCTCCCCCGTGTCCAAGCTCTTCCTCCACACTATACTGAGTGCCTGTGCTACTGACACTTTGCATTTCTTTATAAATATTGAATTCCATGAGTCTGGGCCCGGGGCTGATTGCATGAGCATATTGTCAATTTCTCTTTCAAAATCTGCCACGCTCGAGCTGATATCAGTTATATTTACAGGTGTTTGAGTATCATTCATAAAGAAATTGTCCGAATCTTCCACTTTCATGCTGAGTATTGGAGTGCTAAACATGTCCTCATACTGCTTTTTTAGGATTTCACTAATTTCTTTGTCATCCTCAGTGTATGAACCTTCACTAATAAGAATAGGTCCAATACTGGCAGTGGTTTTCGCTTTTGATTTAGCATATGTGAAGAAATATTTTGGGTTTTTCTTTATTTCTTGAATTGCTTTCTGTTCTAGTTGCCTTTCTTCAGTCTGATAGGAATGCTTCAGTTTCTGTTCGATTTCTTCAATCTCCCTGTTTAAATTATTTCTTCTTTGTATGGAGAGTCGTGTCTGCTTAAGCATTTCCGTTAATTTCTTCCTCCTTTTGTAATGTCGTCTGCGTTCTCTTTCTACATTGGACCTCTCTCTGGCTTTCCTCAAAGGAACATGTTTCAGACAGACTTCATATGCTTCAGAAGTCATAAGAACATAAGAACAAAGGTAACTGCAGAAGGCCTATTGGCCCATACGAGGCAGCTCCTATTCTATAACCACCCAATCCCACTCATATACTTGTCCAACCCGTGCTTGAAACAATCGAGGGACCCCACCTCCACCACGTTACGCGGCAATTGGTTCCACAAATCAACAACCCTGTTACTGAACCTGTATTTACCCAAGTCTTTCCTAAAACTAAACTTATCCAATTTATACCCATTGTTTCGTGTTCTGTCTTGTGTTGATATTTTTAATACATAAGAACATAAGAACAAAGGCAACTGCAGAAGGCCTATTGGCCCATACGAGGCAGCTCCTATTTATAACCACCCAATCCCACTCATATACTTATCCAACCCGCGCTTGAAACAATCGAGGGACCCAACCTCCAGCACGTTACGCGGTAATTGGTTCCACAAATCAACAACCCTGTTACTGAACCAGTATTTACCCAAGTCTTTCCTAAATCTAAACTTATCCAATTTATATCCATTGTTTCGTGTTCTGTCCTGTGTTGATACTTTTAATACCCTATTAATATCCCCCCGGTTATGTCCATTCATCCACTTGTAAACCTCTATCATGTCACCCCTAACTCTTCGCCTTTCCAGTGAATGCAACTTAAGCTTTGTTAATCTTTCTTCATATGAAAGATTTCTAATTTGGGGAATTAACTTAGTCATCCTACGCTGGACACGTTCAAGTGAATTTATATCCATTCTATAATATGGCGACCAAAACTGAACTGCATAATCTAAATGGGGCCTAACTAGAGCAAGATATAGCTTGAGAACCACACCAGGTGTCTTGTTACTAACGCTGCGATTAATAAATCCAAGTGTCCGATTTGCCTTATTACGAACATTTATGCATTGATCCTTTTGTTTTAAATTCTTACTAATCATAACTCCCAGATCCCTTTCGCAATCCGACTTCGCAATCACAACACCATCTAGCTCGTATCTTGTAACTCTATCATCATTACCTAACCTCAGAACTTTACATTTATCAGCATTAAACTGCATCTGCCAATCCTTTGACCATTTCAAAACCCTATCTAGATCAACTTGAAGTGATAGTGAGTCCTCCTCCGAATTAATTTCCCTACCGATTTTCGTATCATCGGCAAATTTGCAAATGTTGCTACTCAAACCTGAATCTAAATCATTTATATATATTATAAACAACAGAGGTCCCAGGACAGAGCCTTGAGGCACTCCACTTACAACATTTTCCCACTCTGACTTGATTCCATTTATACTAACTCTCTGTTTCCTTTGGTATAGCCATGCCCTAATCCAGCTTAATATAGCACCCCCAATACCATGAGACTCTATTTTTTTAATCAGTCTTTCATGTGGCACTGTATCAAAAGCTTTGCTAAAGTCAAGGTATACAACATCGCAATCCTTACCACTATCAACTGCCTCAACAATGCTAGAATAAAAAGATAACAAATTTGTTAAACATGAACGGCCATTTATAAAACCATGTTGCGACTCAATTATTAATTTATGTTTTTCAAGATGAAGACGAATTTTATAAGAACAAAGGTAACTGCAGAAGGCCTATTGGCCCATACGAGGCAGCTCCTATTCTATAACCACCCAATCCCACTCATATACTTGTCCAACCCGTGCTTGAAACAATCGAGGGACCCCACCTCCACAATGTTACGCGGCAATTGGTTCCACAAATCAACAACCCTGTTACTGAACCAGTATTTACCCAAGTCTTTCCTAAATCTAAACTTATCCAATTTATACCCATTGTTTCGTGTTCTGTCCTGTGTTGATACTTTTAATACCCTATTAATATCCCCCCGGTTATGTCCATTCATCCACTTGTAAACCTCTATCATGTCACCCCTAACTCTTCGCCTTTCCAGTGAATGCAACTTAAGCTTTGTTAATCTTTCTTCATATGAAAGATTTCTAATTTGGGGAATTAACTTAGTCATCCTACGCTGGACACGTTCAAGTGAATTTATATCCATTCTATAATATGGCGACCAAAACTGAACTGCATAATCTAAATGGGGCCTAACTAGAGCAAGATATAGCTTGAGAACCACACCAGGTGTCTTGTTACTAACGCTGCGATTAATAAATCCAAGTGTCCGATTTGCCTTATTACGAACATTTATGCATTGATCCTTTTGTTTTAAATTCTTACTAATCATAACTCCCAGATCCCTTTCGCAATCCGACTTCGCAATCACAACACCATCTAGCTCGTATCTTGTAACTCTATCATCATTACCTAACCTCAGAACTTTACATTTATCAGCATTAAACTGCATCTGCCAATCCTTTGACCATTTCAGAACCCTATCTAGATCAACTTGAAGTGATAGTGAGTCCTCCTCCGAATTAATTTCCCTACCGATTTTCGTATCATCGGCAAATTTGCAAATGTTGCTACTCAAACCTGAATCTAAATCATTTATATATATTATAAACAACAGAGGTCCCAGGACAGAGCCTTGAGGCACTCCACTTACAACATTTTCCCACTCTGACTTGATTCCATTTATACTAACTCTCTGTTTCCTTTGGTATAGCCATGCCCTAATCCAGCTTAATATAGCACCCCCATACCTTGCTATACCTTATACATACCTTATTTGCTATTATAGATTCGAGTAACTTTCCCACAATAGACGTTAGGCTAATTGGTCGATAGTTAGACGCAAGTGATCTATCTCCTTTCTTAAAAACTGGTATCACATTAGCAACTTTCCAAAACTCTGGCACTCTGCCTGACTCTATTGATTTATTAAATATGGTTGACAGTGGGTCACAAAGCTCCTCTTTGCATTCTTTAAGCACCCTAGCAAACACTTCATCCGGCCCTGGGGATTTGTTTGGTTTGAGTTTTACTATTTGTTTAAGAACATCCTCCCTGGTAACTGCTAAACTCGTCAACCTGTCCTCGTCCCCACCCACATAGACTTGTTCGGCTGAAGGCATATTGTTAAGTTCCTCTTTAGTAAATACAGATACAAAATATTTATTAAAAATACTACTCATCTCTTCATCACTATCTGTTATTTGACCTGTCTCAGTTTTTAATGGACCTATCCTTTCCCTAGTCTTAGTACGATATAACTGAAAAAACCCTTTAGGATTTGTCTTTGCTTGCCCTGCTATGCGAACTTCATAGTTTCTTTTTGCTTTCCTTATCTCTTTTTTAACATTTCTAACCAGTTGTACGAATTCCTGTTCTAAAGTGACCTCCCCATTTTTAATCCTTTTGTACCAAGCTCTCTTTTTACCTATAAGGTTCTTCAAATTCTTTGTTATCCACTTTGGGTCATTAGTATACGATCTATTCAATTTGTATGGTATACTACGTTCCTGTGCTTTGTTTAGAATATTCTTAAATAAGTTATATATTGAATCCACATCGAAATCCCCATTTAAGTCACCTATCGCTGGGTTCATATCTCGCTCCAAGACCGGCCCACACCCCATACCCAAGCCTTTCCAATCAATTTGACCCAAAAAATTTCTTAGGCTATTAAAATCAGCTTTTCGAAAATCTGGCACTTTAACAGAATTTTCTCCTACTGGTCTATTCCATTCTATGCTAAATCTGATTTCTTTGTGATCACTGCTCCCTAGCTCACTCCCTATTTCGATGTCATTAATTTGCGTTTCCCTGTTAGTTAACACTAAATCTAAAATATTATTTTCCCGTGTTGGTTCCTTAATGTGTTGCGTAAGAAAGCAATCGTCAATTAATTCTAGAAAATCTTCTGCTTCACTATTCCCTGTTTTGTTCAACCAGTTTATACCGCTAAAATTAAAGTCACCCATGACATAAATACTGTTAGATCTAGATGCTCTAGATATTTCATCCCATAGATGCTTTGCTTCCATTCTGTCTAAATTTGGTGGCCTATATATTACTCCTATTATAATATTATTAGCTTTTTCGTTTAATTCAATCCAAATAGTTTCTGTGTGTGGCTCAGTTTTGATTCCCTCTTTGATACTACATAAGAACATAAGAACAAAGGTAACTGCAGAAGGCCTATTGGCCCATACGAGGCAGCTCCTATTCTATAACCACCCAATCCCACTCATATACTTGTCCAACCCGTGCTTGAAACAATCGAGGGACCCCACCTCCACAATGTTACGCGGCAATTGGTTCCACAAATCAACAACCCTGTTACTGAACCAGTATTTACCCAAGTCTTTCCTAAATCTAAACTTATCCAATTTATATCCATTGTTTCGTGTTCTGTCCTGTGTTGATACTTTTAATACCCTATTAATATCCCCCCGGTTATGTCCATTCATCCACTTGTAAACCTCTATCATGTCACCCCTAACTCTTCGCCTTTCCAGTGAATGCAACTTAAGCTTTGTTAATCTTTCTTCATATGAAAGATTTCTAATTTGGGGAATTAACTTAGTCATCCTACGCTGGACACGTTCAAGTGAATTTATATCCATTCTATAATATGGCGACCAAAACTGAACTGCATAATCTAAATGGGGCCTAACTAGAGCAAGATATAGCTTGAGAACCACACCAGGTGTCTTGTTACTAACGCTGCGATTAATAAATCCAAGTGTCCGATTTGCCTTATTACGAACATTTATGCATTGATCCTTTTGTTTTAAATTCTTACTAATCATAACTCCCAGATCCCTTTCGCAATCCGATTTCGCAATCACAACACCATCTAGCTCGTATCTTGTAACTCTATCATCATTACCTAACCTCAGAACTTTACATTTATCAGCATTAAACTGCATCTGCCAATCCTTTGACCATTTCAAAACCCTATCTAGATCAACTTGAAGTGATAGTGAGTCCTCCTCCGAATTAATTTCCCTACCGATTTTCGTATCATCGGCAAATTTGCAAATGTTGCTACTCAAACCTGAATCTAAATCATTTATATATATTATAAACAACAGAGGTCCCAGGACAGAGCCTTGAGGCACTCCACTTACAACATTTTCCCACTCTGACTTGATTCCATTTATACTAACTCTCTGTTTCCTTTGGTATAGCCATGCCCTAATCCAGCTTAATATAGCACCCCCAATACCATGAGACTCTATTTTTTTAATCAGTCTTTCATGTGGCACTGTATCAAAAGCTTTGCTAAAGTCAAGGTATACAACATCGCAATCCTTACCACTATCAACTGCCTCAACAATGCTAGAATAAAAAGATAACAAATTTGTTAAACATGAACGGCCATTTATAAAACCATGTTGCGACTCAATTATTAATTTATGTTTTTCAAGATGAAGACGAATTTTATAAGAACAAAGGTAACTGCAGAAGGCCTATTGGCCCATACGAGGCAGCTCCTATTCTATAACCACCCAATCCCACTCATATACTTGTCCAACCCGTGCTTGAAACAATCGAGGGACCCCACCTCCACAATGTTACGCGGCAATTGGTTCCACAAATCAACAACCCTGTTACTGAACCAGTATTTACCCAAGTCTTTCCTAAATCTAAACTTATCCAATTTATACCCATTGTTTCGTGTTCTGTCCTGTGTTGATACTTTTAATACCCTATTAATATCCCCCCGGTTATGTCCATTCATCCACTTGTAAACCTCTATCATGTCACCCCTAACTCTTCGCCTTTCCAGTGAATGCAACTTAAGCTTTGTTAATCTTTCTTCATATGAAAGATTTCTAATTTGGGGAATTAACTTAGTCATCCTACGCTGGACACGTTCAAGTGAATTTATATCCATTCTATAATATGGCGACCAAAACTGAACTGCATAATCTAAATGGGGCCTAACTAGAGCAAGATATAGCTTGAGAACCACACCAGGTGTCTTGTTACTAACGCTGCGATTAATAAATCCAAGTGTCCGATTTGCCTTATTACGAACATTTATGCATTGATCCTTTTGTTTTAAATTCTTACTAATCATAACTCCCAGATCCCTTTCGCAATCCGACTTCGCAATCACAACACCATCTAGCTCGTATCTTGTAACTCTATCATCATTACCTAACCTCAGAACTTTACATTTATCAGCATTAAACTGCATCTGCCAATCCTTTGACCATTTCAGAACCCTATCTAGATCAACTTGAAGTGATAGTGAGTCCTCCTCCGAATTAATTTCCCTACCGATTTTCGTATCATCGGCAAATTTGCAAATGTTGCTACTCAAACCTGAATCTAAATCATTTATATATATTATAAACAACAGAGGTCCCAGGACAGAGCCTTGAGGCACTCCACTTACAACATTTTCCCACTCTGACTTGATTCCATTTATACTAACTCTCTGTTTCCTTTGGTATAGCCATGCCCTAATCCAGCTTAATATAGCACCCCCATACCTTGCTATACCTTATACATACCTTATTTGCTATTATAGATTCGAGTAACTTTCCCACAATAGACGTTAGGCTAATTGGTCGATAGTTAGACGCAAGTGATCTATCTCCTTTCTTAAAAACTGGTATCACATTAGCAACTTTCCAAAACTCTGGCACTCTGCCTGACTCTATTGATTTATTAAATATGGTTGACAGTGGGTCACAAAGCTCCTCTTTGCATTCTTTAAGCACCCTAGCAAACACTTCATCCGGCCCTGGGGATTTGTTTGGTTTGAGTTTTACTATTTGTTTAAGAACATCCTCCCTGGTAACTGCTAAACTCGTCAACCTGTCCTCGTCCCCACCCACATAGACTTGTTCGGCTGAAGGCATATTGTTAAGTTCGTCTTTAGTAAATACAGATACAAAATATTTATTAAAAATACTACTCATCTCTTCATCACTATCTGTTATTTGACCTGTCTCAGTTTTTAATGGACCTATCCTTTCCCTAGTCTTAGTACGATATAACTGAAAAAACCCTTTAGGATTTGTCTTTGCTTGCCCTGCTATGCGAACTTCATAGTTTCTTTTTGCTTTCCTTATCTCTTTTTTAACATTTCTAACCAGTTGTACGAATTCCTGTTCTAAAGTGACCTCCCCATTTTTAATCCTTTTGTACCAAGCTCTCTTTTTACCTATAAGGTTCTTCAAATTCTTTGTTATCCACTTTGGGTCATTAGTATACGATCTATTCAATTTGTATGGTATACTACGTTCCTGTGCTTTGTTTAGAATATTCTTAAATAAGTTATATATTGAATCCACATCGAAATCCCCATTTAAGTCACCTATCGCTGGGTTCATATCTCGCTCCAAGACCGGCCCACACCCCATACCCAAGCCTTTCCAATCAATTTGACCCAAAAAATTTCTTAGGCTATTAAAATCAGCTTTTCGAAAATCTGGCACTTTAACAGAATTTTCTCCTACTGGTCTATTCCATTCTATGCTAAATCTGATTTCTTTGTGATCACTGCTCCCTAGCTCACTCCCTATTTCGATGTCATTAATTTGCGTTTCCCTGTTAGTTAACACTAAATCTAAAATATTATTTTCCCGTGTTGGTTCCTTAATGTGTTGCGTAAGAAAGCAATCGTCAATTAATTCTAGAAAATCTTCTGCTTCACTATTCCCTGTTTTGTTCAACCAGTTTATACCGCTAAAATTAAAGTCACCCATGACATAAATACTGTTAGATCTAGATGCTCTAGATATTTCATCCCATAGATGCTTTGCTTCCATTCTGTCTAAATTTGGTGGCCTATATATTACTCCTATTATAATATTATTAGCTTTTTCGTTTAATTCAATCCAAATAGTTTCTGTGTGTGGCTCAGTTTTGATTCCCTCTTTGATACTACATAAGAACATAAGAACAAAGGTAACTGCAGAAGGCCTATTGGCCCATACGAGGCAGCTCCTATTCTATAACCACCCAATCCCACTCATATACTTGTCCAACCCGTGCTTGAAACAATCGAGGGACCCCACCTCCACAATGTTACGCGGCAATTGGTTCCACAAATCAACAACCCTGTTACTGAACCAGTATTTACCCAAGTCTTTCCTAAATCTAAACTTATCCAATTTATATCCATTGTTTCGTGTTCTGTCCTGTGTTGATACTTTTAATACCCTATTAATATCCCCCCGGTTATGTCCATTCATCCACTTGTAAACCTCTATCATGTCACCCCTAACTCTTCGCCTTTCCAGTGAATGCAACTTAAGCTTTGTTAATCTTTCTTCATATGAAAGATTTCTAATTTGGGGAATTAACTTAGTCATCCTACGCTGGACACGTTCAAGTGAATTTATATCCATTCTATAATATGGCGACCAAAACTGAACTGCATAATCTAAATGGGGCCTAACTAGAGCAAGATATAGCTTGAGAACCACACCAGGTGTCTTGTTACTAACGCTGCGATTAATAAATCCAAGTGTCCGATTTGCCTTATTACGAACATTTATGCATTGATCCTTTTGTTTTAAATTCTTACTAATCATAACTCCCAGATCCCTTTCGCAATCCGATTTCGCAATCACAACACCATCTAGCTCGTATCTTGTAACTCTATCATCATTACCTAACCTCAGAACTTTACATTTATCAGCATTAAACTGCATCTGCCAATCCTTTGACCATTTCAAAACCCTATCTAGATCAACTTGAAGTGATAGTGAGTCCTCCTCCGAATTAATTTCCCTACCGATTTTCGTATCATCGGCAAATTTGCAAATGTTGCTACTCAAACCTGAATCTAAATCATTTATATATATTATAAACAACAGAGGTCCCAGGACAGAGCCTTGAGGCACTCCACTTACAACATTTTCCCACTCTGACTTGATTCCATTTATACTAACTCTCTGTTTCCTTTGGTATAACCATGCCCTAATCCAGCTTAATATAGCACCCCCAATACCATGAGACTCTATTTTTTTAATCAGTCTTTCATGTGGCACTGTATCAAAAGCTTTGCTAAAGTCAAGGTATACAACATCGCAATCCTTACCACTATCAACTGCCTCAACAATGCTAGAATAAAAAGATAACAAATTTGTTAAACATGAACGGCCATTTATAAAACCATGTTGCGACTCAATTATTAATTTATGTTTTTCAAGATGAAGACGAATTTTATTTGCTATTATAGATTCGAGTAACTTTCCCACAATAGACGTTAGGCTAATTGGTCGATAGTTAGACGCAAGTGATCTATCTCCTTTCTTAAAAACTGGTATCACATTAGCAACTTTCCAAAACTCTGGCACTCTGCCTGACTCTATTGATTTATTAAATATGATTGACAGTGGGTCACAAAGCTCCTCTTTGCATTCTTTAAGCACCCTAGCAAACACTTCATCCGGCCCTGGGGATTTGTTTGGTTTGAGTTTTACTATTTGTTTAAGAACATCCTCCCTGGTAACTGCTAAACTCGTCAACCTGTCCTCGTCCCCACCCACATAGACTTGTTCGGCTGAAGGCATATTGTTAAGTTCCTCTTTAGTAAATACAGATACAAAATATTTATTAAAAATACTACTCATCTCTTCATCACTATCTGTTATTTGACCTGTCTCAGTTTTTAATGGACCTATCCTTTCCCTAGTCTTAGTACGATATAACTGAAAAAACCCTTTAGGATTTGTCTTTGCTTGCCCTGCTATGCGAACTTCATAGTTTCTTTTTGCTTTCCTTATCTCTTTTTTAACATTTCTAACCAGTTGTACGAATTCCTGTTCTAAAGTGACCTCCCCATTTTTAATCCTTTTGTACCAAGCTCTCTTTTTACCTATAAGGTTCTTCAAATTCTTTGTTATCCACTTTGGGTCATTAGTATACGATCTATTCAATTTGTATGGTATACTACGTTCCTGTGCTTTGTTTAGAATATTCTTAAATAAGTTATATATTGAATCCACATCGAAATCCCCATTTAAGTCACCTATCGCTGGGTTCATGTCTCGCTCCAAGACCTGCCCACACCCCATACCCAAGCCTTTCCAATCAATTTGACCCAAAAAATTTCTTAGGCTATTAAAATCAGCTTTTCGAAAATCTGGCACTTTAACAGAATTTTCTCCTACTGGTCTATTCCATTCTATGCTAAATCTGATTTCTTTGTGATCACTGCTCCCTAGCTCACTCCCTATTTCGATGTCATTAATTTGCGTTTCCCTGTTAGTTAACACTAAATCTAAAATATTATTTTCCCGTGTTGGTTCCTTAATGTGTTGCGTAAGAAAGCAATCGTCAATTAATTCTAGAAAATCTTCTGCTTCACTATTCCCTGTTTTGTTCAACCAGTTTATTCCGCTAAAATTAAAGTCACCCATGACATAAATACTGTTAGATCTAGATGCTCTAGATATTTCATCCCATAGATGCTTTGCTTCCATTCTGTCTAAATTTGGTGGCCTATATATTACTCCTATTATAATATTATTAGCTTTTTCGTTTAATTCAATCCAAATAGTTTCTGTGTGTGGCTCTGTTTTGATTCCCTCTTTGAGACTACATTTCAAATTGTCCCTAACATATATGGCTACTCCACCTCCTCGTCTAATATATCTATCTGTGTGAAATAGTTTAAATCCATATATTTGATATTCAGCTAATAGTTCTCTATTTTCTACATTCATCCACGTTTCGGTAAGTGCAATAATATCTATTTTTTCTGTGCAGACAAGAGCATTTAATTCGTTAATTTTATTTCTTAGACTTCTACTGTTAGTGTAATATACCCTAAGTGAATTGTTATTTTGCGGACCTTCTCTTTCCCTGATCGTTTTGCCAATTCCTTTCTCCCACAAACACATACTTTTATTACCTCCTTCCTCCAAATCAATTCCCATACCTCTATCTACTAACAGTTTAAACCCAAACAAACACCTCTAACCACTTCTTCTAGCGAGTTCGCAACAGCAACAACCCCAGCTCTCGATAGATGCACCCCATCACGAGCATACATTTCATTTCTTCCATAGAAGTGTTCCCAGTTGTCTATGAAAGATATTGCATTTGATTTGCAATATCTTTCCAGCCGGCAATTGACACCAAGTGCCCTCGATATCCATTCATTTCCCACTCCCTTTCTTGGAAGAATGCCACATATGATCGGGATTCCTCCCTTGCTCCTAACTAACTCTATGGCTGTTTTATACCTCTGAATCAGTTCCTCACTCCTGACTCGACCAACATCATTTCCTCCCACGCTAATGCAAATAATGGGATTGTTCCCATTACCAGCCATAATATCATTCATGTTGTTTATAATATCACCAATGCCAGCTCCGGGATAGCAAACCCTTAACCTGTTTCCCCTATCTCTAGCACAAAACGTTCTATCCAAATACCTTATCTGGGAATCTCCCACAACTAATGTTTGCTTAGGTACTTCCTTTACTTTCTGAGGGGCCTGCGCTTCCTTTCTCTTCGTTGCTTTCCCTTTTGCGCGATCCACAGTCTCTCCACAGCACTCGTCCTCCAAAACGTCAAATGAATTTGAAGTTGCTATGGCGTTTGAAGGCGGCTTTATCAAAGTCTTCTTAAGGCCCCTGTCTTTCGCAACTCTCCAAGACGAGGTCCCTTTACTGCTGGTCTCCTCCTTCGTTACTTCTCGTTGTTTTTTAAGCTGACGCACCTCCTCCCGCAGAGAGTCCAACTCTGTCCTCAGGGCTCCCACTAGAGTCACCAGGTCCTTCACTACAACTTCCATATTGCTATGATAATATAACAACACTCAGGAGCTCCGGTTAACACAACCACTCACTGTGACTTCACCTGACCTGACCGACTACATTTCAAATTGTCCCTAACATATATGGCTACTCCACCTCCTCGTCTAATATATCTATCTGTGTGAAATAGTTTAAATCCATATATTTGATATTCAGCTAATAGTTCTCTATTTTCTACATTCATCCACGTTTCGGTAAGTGCAATAATATCTATTTTTTCTGTGCAGACAAGAGCATTTAATTCGTTAATTTTATTTCTTAGACTTCTACTGTTAGTGTAATATACCCTAAGTGAATTGTTATTTTGCGGACCTTCTCTTTCCCTGATCGTTTTGCCAATTCCTTTCTCCCACAAACACATACTTTTATTACCTCCTTCCTCCAAATCAATTCCCATACCTCTATCTACTAACAGTTTTAACATTTGCCTTATTACGAACATTTATGCATTGATCCTTTTGTTTTAAATTCTTACTAATCATTACTCCCAGATCCCTTTCGCAATCCGACTTCGCAATCTCAACACCATCTAGCCCGTATCTTGTAACTCTATCATCATTACCTAACCTCAGAACTTTACATTTATCAGCATTAAATTGCATCTGCCAATCCTTTGACCATTTCAAAACCCTATCTAGATCAACTTAAAGTGATAGTGAGTCCTCCTCCGAATTAATTTCCCTACCGATTTTCGTATCATCGGCAAATTTGCAAATGTTGCTACTCAGACCTGATTCTAAATCATTTATATACATTATAAACAACAGAGGTCCCAGGACAGAGCCTTGAGGCACTCCACTTACAACATTTTCCCACTCTGACTTGATTCCATTTATACTAACTCTCTGTTTCCTTTGGTATAGCCATGCCCTAATCCAGCTTAATATAGCACCCCCAATACCATGAGCCTCTATCTTTTTAATCAGTCTTTCATGTGGCACTGTATCAAAAGCTTTGCTAAAGTCAAGGTACACAACATCACAATCCTTACCACTATCAACTGCCTCAACTATGCTAGAATAAAAAGATAACAAATTTGTTAAACATGAACGGCCATTTATAAAACCATGTTGCGACTCAATTATTAATTTATAAGAACATAAGAACAAAGGCAACTGCAGAAGGCCTATTGGCCCATACGAGGCAGCTCCTATTTATAACCACCCAATCCCACTCATATACTTGTCCAACCCGCGTTTGAAGCAATCGAGGGACCCCACCTCCACAATGTTACGCGGCAATTGGTTCCACAAATCAACAACCCTGTTACTGAACCAGTATTTACCCAAGTCTTTCCTAAATGTAAACTTATCCAATTTATACCCATTGTTTCGTGTTCTGTCTTGTGTTGATACTTTTAATACCCTATTAATATCCCCTTTGTTATGTCCATTCACCCACTTGTAAACTTCTATCATGTAAGAACATAAGAACAAAGGTAACTGCAGAAGGCCTATTGGCCCATACGAGGCAGCTCCTATTCTATAACCACCCAATCCCACTCATATACTTGTCCAACCCGTGCTTGAAACAATCGAGGGACCCCACCTCCACAATGTTACGCGGCAATTGGTTCCACAAATCAACAACCCTGTTACTGAACCAGTATTTACCCAAGTCTTTCCTAAATCTAAACTTATCCAATTTATATCCATTGTTTCGTGTTCTGTCCTGTGTTGATACTTTTAACACCCTATCAATATCCCCCCGGTTATGTCCATTCATCCACTTGTAAACCTCTATCATGTCACCCCTAACTCTTCGCCTTTCCAGTGAATGCAACTTAAGCTTTGTTAATCTTTCTTCATATGAAAGATTTCTAATTTGGGGAATTAACTTAGTCATCCTACGCTGGACACGTTCAAGTGAATTTATATCCATTCTATAATATGGCGACCAAAACTGAACTGCATAATCTAAATGGGGCCTAACTAGAGCAAGATATAGCTTGAGAACCACACCAGGTGTCTTGTTACTAACGCTGCGATTAATAAATCCAAGTGTCCGATTTGCCTTATTACGAACATTTGTGCATTGATCCTTTTGTTTTAAATTCTTACTAATCATAACTCCCAGATCCCTTTCGCAATCCGACTTCGCAATCACAACACCATCTAGCTCGTATCTTGTAACTCTATCATCATTACCTAACCTCAGAACTTTACATTTATCAGCATTAAACTGCATCTGCCAATCCTTTGACCATTTCAAAACCCTATCTAGATCAACTTGAAGTGATAGTGAGTCCTCCTCCGAATTAATTTCCCTACCGATTTTCGTATCATCGGCAAATTTGCAAATGTTGCTACTCAAACCTGAATCTAAATCATTTATATATATTATAAACAACAGAGGTCCCAGGACAGAGCCTTGAGGCACTCCACTTACAACATTTTCCCACTCCTTATGTTTTTCAAGATGAAGACGAATTTTATTTGCTATTATAGATTCGAGTAACTTTCCCACAATAGACGTTAGGCTAATTGGTCGATAGTTAGACGCAAGTGATTCATCTCCATCCTTAAAAACTGGTATCACATTAGCAACTTTCCAAAACTCTGGCACTCTGCCTGACTATTGATTTATTAAATATGGTTGACAGTGGGTCACAAAGCTCCTCTTTGCATTCTTTAAGCACCCTGGCAAACACTTCATCAGGCCCTGGGGATTTTTTTGGTTTGAGTTTTACTATTTGTTTAAGAACATCCTCCCTGGTAACTGCTAAACTCGTCAACCTGTCCTCGTCCCCACCCACATAGACTTGTTCGGCTGAAGGCATATTGTTAAGTTCCTCTTTAGTAAATACAGATACAAAATATTTATTAAAAATACTACTCATCTCTTCATCACTATCTGTTATTTGACCTGTCTCAGTTTTTAATGGACCTATCCTTTCCCTAGTCTTAGTACGACATAACTGAAAAAACCCTTTAGGATATGTCTTTGCTTGCCCTGCTATGCGAATTTCATAGTTTCTTTTTGCTTTCCTTATCTCTTTTTTAACATTTCTAACCAGTTGTAAGAATTCCTGTTCTAAAGTGACCTCCCCATTTTCAATCCTTTTGTACCAAGCTCTCTTTTTACCTATAAGGTTCTTCAAATTCTTTGTTATCCACTTTGGGTCATTAGTATTCGATCTATTCAATTTGTATGGTATACTACGTTCCTGTGCTTTGTTTAGAATATTCTTAAATAAGTTATATATTGAATCCACATCGAAATCCCCATTTAAGTCACCTATCGCTGGGTTCATGTCTTGCTCCAAGACCGGCCCACACCCCATACCCAAGACTTTCCAATCAATTTGATCCAAAAAATTTCTTAGGCTATTAAAATCAGCTTTTCGAAAATCTGGCACTTTAACAGAATTTTCTCCTACTGTTCTATTCCATTCTATGCTAAATCTGATTTCTTTGTGATCACTGTTCCCTAGCTCACTCCCTATTTCGATGTCATTAATTTGTGTTTCCCTGTTAGTTAACACTAAATCTAAAATATTATTTTCCCGTGTTGGTTCCTTAATGTGTTGCGTAAGAAAGCAATCGTCAATTAATTCTAGAAAATCTTCTGCTTCACTATTCCCTGTTTTGTTCAACCAGTTTATTCCGCTAAAATTAAAGTCATCCATGACATAAATACTGTTAGATCTAGATGCTCTAGATATTTCATCCCATAGGTGCTTTGCTTCCATTCTGTCTAAATTTGGTGGCCTATATATAACTCCTATTATAATATTATTAGCTTTTTCGTTTAATTCTATCCAAATAGTTTCTGTGTGTGACTCAGTTTTGATTCCCACTTTGAGACTACATTTCAAATTGTCCCTAACATATATGGCTACTCCACCTCCTCGTCTAATATACCTATCTGTGTGAAATAGTTTAAATCCATTTATTTGATATTCAGCTAATAGTTCTCTATTTTCTACATTCATCCACGTTTCGGTAAGTGCAATAATATCTATTTTTTCTGTGCAGACAAGAGCATTTAATTCGTTAATTTTATTTCTTAGACTTCTACTGTTAGTGTATTGTTATTATACCCTAAGTGAATTGTTATTTTGAGGCCCTTCTCTTTCCCTGATCATTTTGCCAATTCATTTCTCCCACAAACACATACTTTTATTACCTCCTTCCTCCAAATCAATTCCCATACCTCTATCTACTAACAGTTTAAACCCAAACAAACACCTCTAACCACTTCTTACAGAGTTGGAATCTCTGCGGGAGGAGGTGCGTCAGCTGAAAGAACAACGAGAAGTAACGAAGGAGGAGACCAGTAGTAAAGGGACCTCGTCTTGGAGAGTTGTGAAAGACAGGGGCCTTTAGAAGACTTTGATAAAGCCGCCTTCAAACGCCATAGCAACTTCTAATTCATTTGACGTTTTGGAGGACGAGTGCTGTGGTGAGACTGCGGATCGCGCAAAAGGGAAAGCAACGAAGAGAAAGGAAGCGCAGGCCCCTCAGAAAGTAAAGGAAGTACCTAAGCAAACATTAGTTGTGGGAGATTCCCAGATAAGGTATTTGGATAGAGCGTTTTGTGCTAGAGATAGGGGGAACAGGTTAAGGGTTTGCTATCCCGGAGCTGGCATTGGTGATATTATAAACAACATGAATGATATTATGGCTGGTAATGGGAACAATCCCATTATTTGCATTAGCGTGGGAGGAAATGATGTTGGTCGAGTTAGGAGTGAGGAACTGATTCAGAGGTATAAAACAGCCATAGAATTAGTTAGGAGCAAGGGAGGAATCCCGATCATATGTGGCATTCTTCCAAGAAAGGGAGTGGGAAATGAATGGATATCGAGGGCACTTGGTGTCAATTGCCGGCTGGAAAGATATTGCAAATCAAATGCAATATCTTTCATAGACAACTGGGAACACTTCTATGGAAAAAATGAAATGTATGCTCGTGATGGGGTGCATCTATCGAGAGCTGGGGTTGTTGCTGTTGCGAACTCGTTGGAAGAAGTGGTTAGAGGTGTTTGTTTGGATTTAAACTGTTAGTAGATAGAGGTATGGGAATTGATTTGGAGGAAGGAGGTAATAAAAGTATGTGTTTGTGGGAGAAAGGAATTGGCAAAACGATCAGGGAAAGAGAAGGTTCGCAAAATAACAATTCACTTAGGGTATATTACACTAACAGTAGAAGTCTAAGAAATAAAATTAACGAATTAAATGCTCTTGTCTGCACAGAAAAAATAGATATTATTGCACTTACCGAAACGTGGATGAATGTAGAAAATAGAGAACTATTAGCTGAATATCAAATATATGGATTTAAACTATTTCACTCAGATAGATATATTAGACGAGGAGGTGGAGTAGCCATATATGTTAGGGACAATTTGAAATATAGTCTCAAAGTGGGAATCAAAACAGAGCCACACACAGAAACTATTTGGATAGAATTAAACGAAAAAGCAAATAATATTATAATAGGAGTAATATATAGGCCACCAAATTTAGACAGAATGGAAGCAAAGCACCTATGGGATGAAATATCTAGAGCATCTAGATCTAACAGTATTTATGTCATGGGTGACTTTAATTTTAGCGGAATAAACTGGTTGAACAAAACAGGGAATAGTGAAGCAGAAGATTTTCTAGAATTAATTGACGATTGCTTTCTTACGCAACACATTAAGGAACCAACACGGGAAAATAATATTTTAGATTTAGTGTTAACTAACAGGGAAACGCAAATTAATGACATCGAAATAGGGAGTGAGCTAGGGAGCAGTGATCACAAAGAAATCAGATTTAGCATAGAATGGAATAGACCAGTAGGAGAAAATTCTGTTAAAGTGCCAGATTTTCGAAAAGCTGATTTTAATAGCCTAAGAAATTTTTTGGGTCAAATTGATTGGAAAGTCTTGGGTATGGGGTGTGGGCCGGTCTTGGAGCGAGACATGAACCCAGCGATAGGTGACTTAAATGGGGATTTCGATGTGGATTCAATATATAACTTATTTAAGAATATTCTAAACAAAGCACAGGAACGTAGTATACCATACAAATTGAATAGATCGAATACTAATGACCCAAAGTGGATAACAAAGAATTTGAAGAACCTTATAGGTAAAAAGAGAGCTTGGTACAAAAGGATTAAAAATGGGGAGGTCACTTTAGAACAGGAATTCGTACAACTGGTTAGAAATGTTAAAAAAGAGATAAGGAAAGCAAAAAGAAACTATGAAGTTCGCATAGCAGGGCAAGCAAAGACAAATCCTAAAGGGTTTTTTCAGTTATATCGTACTAAGACTAGGGAAAGGATAGGTCCATTAAAAACTGAGACAGGTCAAATAACAGATAGTGATGAAGAGATGAGTAGTATTTTTAATAAATATTTTGTATCTGTATTTACTAAAGAGGAACTTAACAATATGCCTTCAGCCGAACAAGTCTATGTGGGTGGGGACGAGGACAGGTTGACGAGTTTAGCAGTTACCAGGGAGGATGTTCTTAAACAAATAGTAAAACTCAAACCAAACAAATCCCCAGGGCCGGATGAAGTGTTTGCCAGGGTGCTTAAAGAATGCAAAGAGGAGCTTTGTGACCCACTGTCAACCATATTTAATAAATCAATAGAGTCAGGCAGAGTGCCAGAGTTTTGGAAAGTTGCTAATGTGATACCAGTTTTTAAGAAAGGAGATAGATCACTTGCCTCTAACTATCGACCAATTAGCCTAACGTCTATTGTGGGAAAGTTACTCGAATCCATAATAGCAAATAAAATTCGTTTTCATCTTGAAAAACATAAATTAATAATTGAGTCGCAACATGGTTTTATAAATGGCCGTTCATGTTTAACAAATTTGTTATCTTTTTATTCTAGCATTGTTGAGGCAGTTGATAGTGGTAAGGATTGCGATGTTGTATACCTTGACTTTAGCAAAGCTTTTGATACAGTGCCACATGAAAGACTGATTAAAAAGATAGAGTCTCATGGTATTGGGGGTGCTATATTAAGCTGGATTAGGGCATGGCTATACCAAAGGAAACAGAGAGTTAGTATAAATGGAATCAAGTCAGAGTGGGAAAATGTTGTAAGTGGAGTGCCTCAAGGCTCTGTCCTGGGACCTCTGTTGTTTATAATATATATAAATGATTTAGATTCAGGTTTGAGTAGCAACATTTGCAAATTTGCCGATGATACGAAAATCGGTAGGGAAATTAATTCGGAGGAGGACTCACTATCACTTCAAGTTGATCTAGATAGGGTTTTGAAATGGTCAAAGGATTGGCAGATGCAGTTTAATGCTGATATATGTAAAGTTCTGAGGTTAGGTAATGATGATAGAGTTACAAGATACGAGCTAGATGGTGTTGTGATTGCGAAGTCGGATTGCGAAAGGGATCTGGGAGTTATGATTAGTAAGAATTTAAAACAAAAGGATCAATGCATAAATGTTCGTAATAAGGCAAATCGGACACTTGGATTTATTAATCGCAGCGTTAGTAACAAGACACCTGGTGTGGTTCTGAAGCTATATCTTGCTCTAGTTAGGCCCCATTTAGATTATGCAGTTCAGTTTTGGTCGCCATATTATAGAATGGATATAAATTCACTTGAACGTGTCCAGCGTAGGATGACTAAGTTAATTCCCCAAATTAGAAATCTTTCATATGAAGAAAGATTAACAAAGCTTAAGTTGCATTCACTGGAAAGGCGAAGAGTTAGGGGCGACATGATAGAGGTTTACAAGTGGGTGAATGGACATAACAGGGGGGACATTAATAGGGTCAGAGAGTAAAGGAAGTACCTAAGCAATCAGAGAGTAAAGGAAGTACCTAAGCAAACCTTAGTTGTGGGAGTTTCCCAGATAAGGTATTTGGATAGAACGTTTTGTGCTAGAGATAGGGGGAACAGGTTATGGGTTTGCTATCCCGGAGCTGGCATTGGTGATATTATAAACAACATGAATGATATTATGGCTGGAAATGGGAACAATCCCATTATTTGCATTAGCGTGGGAGGAAATGATGTTGGTCGAGTTAGGAGTGAGGAACTGATTCAGAGGTATAAAACAGCCATAGAATAGGTTGGGAGCAGGGGAGGAATCCCGATCATATGTGGCATTCTTCCAAGAAAGGTAGTGGGAAATGAATGGATATCGAGGGCACTTGGTGTCAATTGCCGGCTGGAATTTATTGCAAATCAAATGCAATATCTTTCATTGACAACTGGGAACACTTCTATGGAAGAAATGAAATGTATGCTAGTGATGGGGGTGCATCTATCGAGAGCTGGGGTTGTTGCTGTTGCGAACTCGTTGGAAGAACATAAGAACATAAGAACATAAGAACAAAGGTAACTGCAGAAGGCCTATTGGCCCATACGAGACGGAGTGGGTGTTGTGCCTGTGGCACCTAATTGCCTGTCTGCTGCTCCGCCTGCTGAGATGAGTTCTACGGCCTGTGCGACACCTCTGGTACCTGCTGTTGCCCCTGGGGTTGTTGAGCCAGTGTGTGTGGGTGTCGGGCCTGCACTGCGTGTAGTGCGGGATGTCCCGGTGGAGGTTCATGTCCCACCCCCGCCTGTGGATGTGGTACCGGCTCCCGGGACCGCGATTTCTGCTGTTTTGGAGGGGGTGCTTCGGCAAGGGGAGGTGCCTGCAGTGCCTGTGTGTGTTGGCGGCTGGGGTTCTGCTCTTTCCATTTCTTTGCAGAAGAGTGCCGTCTGTGTTCTGAGGCTGTTTCCCTGGATGATGTGGACAGTGCAGGCGATGTGGCCTCTGTGGACTCTTCGGACGGTGCGGGTGTGGCCTGTTGTGGATGTGAAGATGGTGGCTGTACCTGCAGAGGGGCCTGGTGGGCGTGGTGTGGTGCGGCCTGTCTCGAAGCATTCGCGGCGGGCTCGGAGTGTGTTTCCCCTTCGTGGTGTGCCTTGGGAGGAGGTGGGAGAGTATGGTTCTTTGGCGTCCCCCCGCCGTGGATGTTGGTGCTGTGAGGGGGCTCCGAAGTTGCTACCTTTGCCCTCCCCCACTCCTGCGTCTCCTGCTGTTGGATCTGTAACAGTGCAAGTATTTTGCACTCTTTCATGTATAATTGTGAGTTGTAATTGTGTGTGTGTGTGTGTGTGTGTGTGTAGTAAGGAGCGAGATGGTACGAGGGGAGGTGTTAACTAGCTTCAATCTGCTGACATGGTAGTACTTGTGTTGGTAAGGGCTAGCTAGGCCTGTCCCAGTCCTTATTAGGGCATGAGGAAGAACACTCAGCTTCCCCACGTTTGGGGGGGGGGGCGGCTGGTAGATTCAGTGAGAGACCAGCTTGCATAGAGGGAAGGTGACCAGCCAGCTTTCCCCCGATTTTCACCCTGGTGGGTGCCAGTCACCATCAGAGTGCATCCCTCTGATTTGAGAAGGTAAGAGCCAGTGTTGCTTGATTGACCAAAGTGTCTTAATGGTGACGAGCTAATGGAGTCTGAACAATTTAGCCATGTATGGTGTGGGCGTGTATGGAGTGGGTGATCCCCCCCCCCCCTTCCTTTTAATTTGGTAAAAATTGTGTTAATAGAATGTCATAATGTTAAATAGTAAGAACTATGGAAATTGAAATAATTTTAAATAATTTGAGTCAATAAATGTCAATGTGTAGAATAACAAGATTGACTTTTGTTCAGTCTTCCTTTTTTAATCAATATCCTCTCGAGTAAGAGTTAAGCCTAGAAATAACTAGATGAACAAGTGAGAGATAACTAAATTAAGCAGTGTTCCTGTCGCATTGTTTAAGTGGAATTAAGATTTAGTTTCAATGACAGGTGGTGACAGCTTACATCAGAACATCTTAGAATAAAATCAGTATAACATCTAACAAAGATAGAATAACAATCAGGCTACTCTCCCCACTCTTCTTATCCCTCCTACTTACTCTCTCTATTACTTCTACTCCTCCTCCTTCTTTCTCTCGCTCCTGCCTCCCCTCTTCCCGTTTTCTATTCCCTCTCTACCTCAGTTCCTGCCTCAACCTCCCCCATGTTCTATCCACCCTTCCTTCATCCCTCCCTCCTTCCTCCTCCCCTCCTTTCTTCCTATACTTTCCTTTACTTTCTCACCATTACAGAGTAGATAGAGAAAATTAGATTTTACAGTGGTTCCCCCTCCTTCGTTGCCCCGGTCTGGGGGAAGCCTAGTCCCGACTGCTTGGGTCGTGCCCTGTGAGGGTCCGGTGATGGGCCCTTATTGAGATGCCCGGGTGCTTTCGATCCCGTGGTGCTCATCCACTGTCTGGGTGTCGGGGGTGAAGGAGTTTGTTTATAGGGTGCCGGATAAGATGTCTCAGCCGAAGGCACCGCCTGGTGGCCGGGTGTCCCCTGACACGTGTGTGATTTGGGATGCATACTGCTTGCGCTTTCCGATATACATGTTTCCGGAGAAATATTAGTTGACGTCTTGCGCACACCCCTACGCCGTGCATGGATCCGCTGCTGCCGTACACTCGACATCCTGCCCTACGGTGCGGCTAGTCTCCCTTTAACGTCCGCCTCTGTTTTCGTCGCCACACCTCTCTCTACGGGCCGACACATCTAACACTTTTGACTTTTTTCTACTCCTCAACGTCAACGCGTCTTCCTACATCTGTCCTGGTACAGTCATCGGGAGGGTAAACCCTTCATGCAAACTGCACCTATTCTCAAGAAGAAGAAGAAGAAGAAGAAGTTGGGCCAGGTAGTTTATCCCATTAAAATGGTAGATCATCCGCCAGTGGTTGCTTCCATTAGTAAGAAACAGAAGTACAATATTCACTACCCTACGTTGTTGTTTACGTCTCTTCCAGAAACAGATAGGAAGTCATGTGGGTTACATGCCTTGATGAAACAATGTTGCCCACCTCATTCAGTTAAATTTATAAAAGTATCAGTGGGACGTCACATTGCACCAGGTACCACCCTTCAGGTGGCTGGGAGATGTGACAGGCTGTTAATCCCTCATCATTTAATCACAGTGCTTGATAAAGGGGCACTTATTCCTGCTGTCAATCTCTCGCACAAAACCTATCGTTTCAGGGCAGGTGATAGGTTGTCTCAGGCTACGATTGTGGAAAATACGGGAATTTTTCAGCATCAAAGCCAGGAGGAGATGCCAATTTAATATTACAGATAGTATTACACAGGGAAAATACAAGACCGAGACAAGTAAAAGTAGTAATACTCAGGAAGTGGATAAGTTAATCTCGGCTCTGGATTTGCAACATGTGCAACAGTCAGATAGGAAACTTTTGAGAGTGATTTTACGTAAATTCCCTAGACTGTTTGCAACAGAAGACGATCAAATCGGGCTTCTGGTTAGGATTGAACATGTTTTTCCTACAGGTGATCATCCTCCTATTTACACTCGTCAATGGAGGCTTCCGGAACGGGCGAAGGAAGTAGTTAGGGATGAGTATCAGAAGATGTTGAGGTAGAATATGATAGAGCCTAGTACGTCACCATGGTTGTCGCCAGTAGTGTTGGTACAGAAACCGGATGGTAGTTATAGGTTTTGTGTTGACTACCTGCTGGTAGTTATGTCAACAGACATAACATATACAATGTTATGTCTTAACAGACATAGCATTGTATATGGGGAAGATTACCCATCAGAAGTTCTAAATAATATGAAAAATGCATGGAGAATTGCAGCTAGGGCTTCCAAGACAGCACGAGACCGCTATGCTCAGCATTATGACAAAAAGGTACGACCTCTTGAGTTGAAAGTCGGGAGTCTTGTGTTGAGAGTTAAAGAGGCGGCTCCTGCTAATCAAAGTAGGAAACTTGCACCTAGATGGCGGGGTCCTTACCGAGTAATTGAAAGAAAAGGCCCGGTTAATTTTGTTATTGAAGGTATTTTTGAAGACCAAGTTGAGAGAATGATTCATATTAATAAGTTAAAACCTTATCACGCGAGGGAGGAACCAGTGCTGCCTTCAGCAAGTCTAATTCCTGACCTGTCTAATCAATTAAATTACTAAAAATGATGTGTACCCTTTGCCACGGATACAGGAAATAATAGATCAGTTTGGGGCAGCCAAATACTTTTCCACTCTGGATGCCAAATCTGCGTATTGGTCCATTCCAGTCGCTGAGACGGATAGAGAGAAGACCGCTTTCTCTGATGGGGTTCATACTTATCAATTCAAGCGGATGCCTTTCGGGTTAAAGACAGCGAATTCATCATTTCAGAGGGCAATTCATTATATCCTCAATCCAGTCTTGGGAAGGCACTCATTAGCGTTCCTGGATGATGTGGTTATTTACTCCAGGACGTTTGATGAGCACTTACGAGATTTGACTGAGACGTTGATGTTATGTACCTAACCTCCTGTGGAGGTTGGTTTCGGTTGTAAAATGTTGGTGGACACAGTGGAGAGTGTTTATTAGACTAAATCCACAGTTGAGATCAGAGAGGCCGCGAGTCACTACTCCGCCCAGTAAAGTAGTGCCTTCTCAGCTGTAGGTTGTCAGAAATAATGTGAACTGGAATAGCCTACTATGTAAGGGAAAAATGGACTCTATCAAAAAGTATGCATGGGCAATATGGTAAATAAAATCCATAATGAGTTTGATTGCATATGTAAAGAATAGAGTATTAAGGGGCGATGATGCAAGAGAGGTGGACGCCATCTTGACTGGAGGGGAAGGTGTATCGCTGCCGACCGATCCTGCTATTTGAGGGGTTTTCTCCGGCCGTACAGTCAGATAAGCCTATCCTTTTCAATAACCAGGGTTGCAAGATTGGGTAGAGTAATATTACAGAAGTTGGAGAGGTTTTATAAGAGTCCAGGTTTCCTAGAGGCTAAAATATATGTGTCATTGGATGATAGCGGTGGTAGCTGGGTGCACGGTACCAGGTATGGGACGGTGAGCCGTGGGGTGGTCAGAGCCACTTGAGGTTATAATACATAGTGATCTTATGTTGTGAGGAAAACGCCTTGTTGAATGTATTCCTGTGTGACTTATATGTATAAATTTGTGACTTGTGTACTAGGCTGTTTTCCTTACTCCTTACTCCCTAGACAACATTTTAAGGACCACCACCACCAAATTCTCGATAGCTCTCTATGACAACAAAATCGTATCACTACTGATAACATCAGTAAGACACAGGCCGTGATACAATTGGGTAGCCAGCCCGGGAGCACCTCACATATTGAGCAGCCTGATCGAAAGCCTAATAAATGTGGATAGCCTGTAGGTGTAACCTGACATAAAAATTGTGTAGCTTATTTTTTCACTTTAACTTGTGTAGAATTTTAGAATATTTTTAATATTGGTATAATATGAATATGTACTTTATTACTTATTTATGTACATTTTATTAATCTTTATGAAAAGTGTTTTAAGAAATTTTTGTGTGTGTTCTCGAGTGCAAAACATTTACCAGTTGACAGGGCAGTTAAGTAAACTAAGCAATGTCCTTATCAGTTTTCAAAACAAATTCTCATCCTAAAAAGAGAAAGGTGGTGCAGAATTATAAATTTGTGTTGGAGTCTGCTGTATCTTAGCACACTAAAAATGGATTTGGTAGCATAACAAATTGCCGACAATCCTAGTGTTGAGGGTTTGAAAGCGGCAAAAAAGTCTATCCTAGTGGCTGTTGGCAAGCACTATGGACTATTATTGCTCATGGGAATGGTGAAGACGGAACTGCTAAGAGAAATAATGATACACTGGGTAGATGAGCAAATTCTCCCACAGGAAATATTAGAGCAGTCCCCGTCCACCAGTGGTGCAAATGTTGTAATTACAGGAAAGGTAGAGACTCAGTTGCAGTGGCAGGTAGAATTGGAACTAAAGAAGTTGCAGTTTGAAGCAGAGCAAGCTCAGAAGAGGCTAGAGGCAGAGCAAGCTCAGAAGAGGCTAGAGGCAGAGCAAGCTCAGAAGAGGATAGAGGCAGAGCAAGCTCAAGAACTCGCTATGAAGAGGTTAGAAGTGGAGCAAGCTCAGAAAAAATTAGAGTTACAGATTAGGCTAGCAGAATTGGGAATTAGATCAGAAAATACTGGTGTTCACGATTTAGGAACACCTGGGCAGTTAGAGATTAACAAAAATGTCAAGTTTCCTCTATTCTGTGAAACTGACCCAGACCAGTTCTTCATTCATTTTGAAAAGTTAGCACGGAGTATGGAATGGCATGAAACACAATGGGTATCTCTTCTTCAAGGTCAATTGGTGGGAAAGGCACAGAAGGTATTTGCAGCTATGCCTTTGAGTAACAGTTTTGACTATGATAAGGTAAAAGCAGCCATCCTTACTGCTTATCAACTTGTTCCTGAGGCTTATAGGCAAAAGTTTAGACAACTGAGACGAGACACAAGTCAAACCTTGGTAGAATTTGCACAAGAGAAATATCACATGTTTAATAAATGGTTAGATGCAGAAAAAATTAGGGATCTGGACTCTCTTAAAAATTTACTCCTAGTAGAAGAATTTTTATCTTGTATACCTTCTAATGTGGCTTTGTATTTGGCAGAGAAATTACCCAGAGATATCTATGAGTTGGCTAAATTAGCAGATGAATATGAGTTGATGCATAAAGTAACTTTTAAAAATAAAATTCAATCAAATAGACAAGGATCTGGTCAAGCAGTAAACTCCTCAGTCAGATTTGGGTCCAACATGTACCCAACAGCAGGTCAAGGAAACACTTTTTCAAAGGTGCCAGGTGGTAAAGAAAGTAATGTGAAACCCAAAGAGGATCACACCAGTAATAAGCCTCACCCAGAGTTGAAACAGTGTTCCTACTGCCATAGGACGGGTCATGTTGTTAAGAGTTGTTGGTTTCTCCACCCAGAAAAGAGGCCTATGGCACTCACAGTGTGTGATGGGAGGAAAACCAAATGTGTAACATAAATAATGGGGAAAAAGCACTTCCTATAAATCATTTTGGAGAGTTTGTATCAAATGGAAAATTACAGTGTGCAAATGGTTTGTGGCATGATGTTAAAATTTTGAGGGATACAGGAGCATACCAATCTTTATTATTAGTGTGTTACAATATATACAGTCTACAGAGACTGGGGAGGTAATGATTATACAGGGAATCACAGGAGATTTCCAGACTGTACACTTGAGAGAAGTAAACCTAGACTGTGATTTTATTAAGGGCAAAAGTTTAGTAGGTGTTAGTCCTAAATTACCAGTTGCTGGCATTGATCTAATTGTGGGGAATGATCTTGCTGGTAATAGAGCTAAAAGACACTACAACCCAATAATGCTAACTAAGCCAGAGGTGATTAGGGCATGGACAGATCCTGAGGACACGGTAATGTACCCAGCATGTGCCGTGACCCAGTCAAAATCAGAGTCTCAAATATCACAAACTCCCAATAATGTAAGTCAGGAGACAAAATTAGAGGTTAACAAATCAAATAGTGAAGTGGATCTTTGTGACACTTTTATGGCCAAGTTAGAAGAAGCAGATGGGAACAGGATGGGGAGCACCTCCACCAAACCACCTAGGGAAAGGGGTAGGGTAGAGTGAAGTCCAGTTACCACATCTGGCTCTTCAGACTTGAGATCAAAATCAAATTTTATTCATCAGCAAAGAACTGATCCTACATTGACTGACTTGCATAATAAGGCAGTAACTGAACTAGAAGCAGTATCGGAGGCTATGACTTATTACTACACTAAAGAGGTGTTGATGCGGAAGTGGAGACCTAGGAGCTCACCTGTGTCACACACTTGGGAGGTAGTTAATCAAGTAGTCCTACCGAGTGGTTACAGAGAAAAAGTGCTAAGTGTAGCCCATGATTCACCAATAGGCGGTAATCAGGGTATTGCAAAAACATATAATAAAATAAGCAAGTACTTTACCTGGCCTGGATTAAAGAAAGATGCCATCCAGTATTGTAATGAATGTCCAGTATGTGTAAAAACTGGCAAACCAAACCAGGTAATACCAAAAGGCCCTTTACAGCCAATTGTGGTAGCCGAGGAACCCTTTACCCATATTATTGTTGATGTAGTAGGCCCATTGCCTAGAACCAAGAGTGGTAATATGTATATCATCACCATGATGTGTCAGACTACACGCTTTCCTGAGGCATTCCCTGTGAGAAATGCTACAACGAAAGTGGTAGTATGGCCGTACAGTCAGATAAGCCTATCCATTTCTATAACCAGGGTTGCAAGATTGGGTAGAGTAATATTACAGAAGTTGGAGAGGTTTTATAAGAGTCCAGGTTTCCTAGAGGCTAAAATATGTGTCATTGGATGATAGCGGTGGTAGCTGGGTGCACGGTACCAGGTATGGGACGGTGAGCCGTGGGGTGGTCAGAGCCACTTGAGGTTATAATACATAGTGATCTTATGTTGTGAGGAAAACGCCTTGTTGAATGTATTCCTGTGTGACTTATATGTATAAATTTGTGACTTGTGTAGTAGGCTGTTTTCCTTACTCCTTACTCCCTAGACAACATTTTAATTAAGGACCACCACCACCAAATTCTCGATAGCTCTCAATGATAACAAAATCGTATCACTACTGATAACATCAGTAAGACACAGGCCGTGATAGTTGACATTGTTAGATAAGGCGGGTTTCAAACTCAATGTGGGGAAATGCACTCTGGCATCTCAGATATTCCAGTTTCTGGGATTCCAGGTGAGCACAGATGGTATCCGACCTGACCCCGACTTCTGTCGCGCCATTGCTGACATGCCTACACCTAAGACAGCAAAGGATGTTCGCAGATTTCTGGGGGCAGCCGGATATTTCTGTCGCCACATTGAGGGTTTTGTAAGTACATCAGCACCTTTAACTGAGCTCACTAAGAAAAACGTTAAATTCATTTGGAAACCAGAGCATGATAACGCTTATGGAAAATTAAAATGTCAACTCATTACCACCCCAGTACTGGCAGTACCTGATTTTGATAAGGAGTGGGAAGTACACACTGACGCCAGTGGCATTGCAATTGGTGGGTGTTTAATGCAACGTGATAATGACAATCTTCCTCACCCAGTTGCATATTTCAGCAGGAAGGTTAAGGGTCCGGAGGTCCGCTATTCTGCAACGGATAGGGAAGCTTTGGCTGTGGTAGAAAGTGTCAGATACTTTGATTCGTATCTTTTCCAACGTCACTATCATTTATACAGATCACCGGGCTTTAACTCATGTTTTTAAGAAAAGAACTAAGTGTCCTTGCATGTCACGTTGGACTCATGAACTAGCTGCTCACTCATTCCAAATACCTTAGAAGCCTGGCCCATCACATGTGGTACCAGATACTTTGAGTAGAGACATTGCTACGATTAACGTAAACCTTAATATTGAAAATATTTCCAGTGAAAAGATGCGAGAATTCCAGATGAACGAACTGAGGTGGAAGGAAATTATTGAACATTTGGAGGGAGGAAAATATCCGTCGAAGATACGTTATTTAGCAATTCATGATTTTGAAATGAAGAATGGAGCCTTATTTTATGTAAAGGGACAAAAGGATCGTGCAGTTTTTCAGCTGGTTATCCCAGATGTTTTGAAAAAGTCGGCGTTGAGACTCGCACATGCATCTAAGACTGCAGGTCATCCAGGAATTTTTAAAACTCACATGAAAGCCAAGTCACTCTTTTTCTCCCCAGGTATGTTAACAGAGGTCATTAACTTCTTTAAGTCCTGTGGTCACTGCCAAAGGAGGAAAGGTACCCTTAAGGTACAAGCTCCATTGCAAGAATTCCCAGAAATTTTGGAACCTTTAGATCGGGTGGGGGCTGATCTGATTGATCTGCATCACAGTCATTCAGGAAATCGTTACGTATTGGTGTTGGTAGACTACCTTTTCAGGTACACCACACTGATTGCATTGCCTCAGAAAGATTCTCGAACTGTTGCAAAGGCGTTCTTAGATAGGTTCGTCACTGTATTCGGACCCGCTAAAGTGTTAAGTTTCTGACCGAGGTCAGGAATTTAATGGGAATATTTTTAGAGAAGTATGTAAAATTGTAGAAACCACTTCAGCATTCACTACGGCTTATCACCCTCAGGCTAACGGTATGACAGAACGGACGAACCGGTCAGTTAAAGATATGCTTGCAATTCTTGCAGAGCATGATGCAATTTCGTGGGACGAACAACTCCCCTATGTCCAGTTGGCTCTGAACACTGCCATCCATCGGTCCATTAACACCAAACCCCTTTTGCTTTTCACAGGTCATTCTTGTAATTTCCCATCAGGGCTGCTTAACAGACATAACATTGTATATGGGGAAGATTACCCATTAGAAGTTCTAAATAAGATGAAAAATGCATGGAGAATTGCAGCTAAGGTTTCCAAGACAGCACGAGACCGCTATGCTCAGCATTATGACAAAAAGGTACGACCTCTTGAGTTGAAAGTCGGGAGTCTTGTGTTGAGAGTTAAAGAGGCGGCTCCTGCTAATCAAAGTAGGAAACTTGCACCTAGATGGCGGGGTCCTTACCGAGTAATTGAAAGAAAATGCCCGGTTAATTTTGTTATTAATATTTATCCTGTAGAGGCAATGGTGTGTATTTACTAATGTGCATGACTCAGGTAGCATACTCGCCTTGCTCTGGGGTTTTCCAACTTCCTACACCTCAGAGTAATATCCATGCTTCCGCCATTTGTTGTTGTCTGTCTTTCTCAGGTCTGATAGTACACCAGTTCCAGCCTCCCAGTCACACGTGAACCAAGGATAGAGATCAGCAGGTCTGGGGATGAACCACCTGGCTGATAAGATCGGGGTCTGAGGCACGTTACATAAAGTCCTCCCCCTTGTACCCGATAATTTTCCATCTGATAGTAACACATCTGTACACCTTAGGTCAGTGACTGGAACAAAATAAAATGTTGAAAACTAGAATTGGCTGAAATAGAGAAATAAATCTCGTAAGTGAACATCTAGAACAATTTTATTAGAAAATTACCCTGTCTTTAGATATGTTGTATTAGTGAACTGGTTTGAGAACCATCTAGTAGGGTCTCTAGAAACGTTGATCAGTGGATCAGTTGATCTTTTTCTAGATACTAGAACTGATTATATATATATATATATATATATATATATATATATATATATATATATATATATATATATATATATATATATATATATATATATATATATATATTGTGACGGTAAAGTGTTGGAGTGTTGATGTTCGGCAGTTTCAATAGCAGGGGGCAATGCCTCGTCACATTTACAGAAAAAAAAGAGAACTTCTTGCCTGTTTGTCTGTGGTAAGGTAATGGGAAGACACACAAAACACAAAGTATAAACAATGAAATTTTAATTACTCTAGAAAACAAGATATGAACAAAGACAATCCCTTGGCTTACGTAAAATTCAAAACAAGTCAACAAACAAAACAACATGAATAATTAATGGCTGTAAAATTTACTCTAAAATAAAATAAAGTGCAGAATAATAGTAATATTAATCAGGTGCTGAGAATACTGGCTTAAGCTGCCACCTCCCTTAGTACACGACAGCCAGAGCTTTGTCTACTAGAGAGAGATGTCAACTCCAAAGAGCACAGAGATATTCTGAGGAGTACGGCGTGTGCTGGCCCAGACGTCGACTCAGGTAGTGGCGTGAGTGCAGGTGCGGTGACACACCAGCCAATCAGGAGAGGCAGGCGGAGAATGGGTAGTTTGCTCGTTGACGGCGGGCGGGAGCCGGTGTGTCTGGTGGTGCAAGGTACGCTTTGCTTCCTGGGCAAAACGTTTGGCGATACTGGTGGACGTATCTTCAATATAGTATCTTGTACTTGAATGACGTGAATTTTGTAGGGAAGAGCAGGCTCAATCTCTCTTGAAAGAGATTATCGTCACAACTCTCCCCCGAAGCCTGCGGTTCTGGAAGAAGTTACGTCTTCATGTGGTAGAGTGATAGTTGGAGTTGCCTCTACTTCATAGACTCTGGAGAGGGCGTCGGCTATGATGTTGTCAGAACCCTTGATATAGCGGATCTCCAGGTTGAAATCTTGCAGATATAAAGCCCATCGTAGAAGACGTTGGTTATTGAATTGGGCTTGATGTAAGAAGCGGAGAGGATTGTGGTCTGAGTAGATGGTGGTAGACCTAGCACCTTGTAGGTATGGAGCAAAGTGCTGGAGATTCAGGACAATGGAGAGTAGCTCCTTCTCGATAGTGCTGTAGTTCCTCTGGTGGGGTTTCAACTTGTAGCTATAGTAGCTGACAGGTAGAACCTCCTCGCCTCGTTGCTGCATCAGGACACCCCCGATGCCGGTTCCACTGGCGTCGACATGGAGGATGAAAGGCTTGGTGATATCTGGCGAGGCGAGAATAGGATTAGAATAGAGCAGGAATTTGAGTTGTTCGAAAGCAACGGTTTGCTTAATGGTCCAATTATACCGTTGCTTGGGACTGGTTAAAGTGATTAATGGTGTTGCTACCGTACTAAAATTCTTCACAAACCTACGGTAGTAGGAGGCAAGACCAAGGAAACGCAGGAGCTGCTTCATGGTGGTAGGCTGTGGATAATGCTTGATGGCTTGAGTGTGTATTTTTAACGGAGCTAGGCTGCCACTCCCTATTACATGACCCAGATAATGCACTTTATCTTTGGCAAAGGTGGACTTGCCCAGGTTGATGGTGAGGCCGGCTGTCAGGAGCTTGGCGAACAGTCGTTGCAGCTGGAACAGATGTTCACTCTAGGTGTTGGATGCTACAACGATATCATCCAAATAGGCGTAGGTGTTATCCAAGCCCTGGATGACGCGGTTGACAGCTCTCTGAAAGGTGGCCGGGGCATTACATAGTCCAAAGGGAAGGCGTTCATACCTGAAAAGTCCAAAGGGAGTGATAGAGACAGATATTTCTTTGGCTCGCTCTGTTAAACACACTCGCTCGCTCTGTTAATACCCCTTGAGCAAGTCCAATTGGGACAAGTACCGGGCATTACCAATGGCGTCAAGGATGTCATCTATCCTTGGCAAGGGGTATGCATCCTTGACAGTCACATTATTTAATTTCCGGTAGTCGGTGCACAGTCTAACCTTACCTTGGGGCTTTGGCACCAAGATACAGGGTGAGGCCCAGGGGGACTCACATGGTGTAGCCAGTCCATGATCCAGGAGGTACTGTACCTCAGCACGCATGACTTCCTTCTTGCTAGGGCTGATTCGGTAGAAGGGTTGACGAATCGGCCGGGTGTCAGGGAGCAGTTGGATGTCGTGCTGAGTTACATTACACTCTTGTGGATCATCTCGGAACAACTCCTGATGTTCTTTGAAGATTTTGATGAGAGGTGCACTATTATTGTCCTGAAAATAATTATGAAGATCAGTTAGGATTTCCGAATTGGAAAGAGCTGACTCAGTGTCAGTGCTTTCGGGAGGAGAAGCAGGGAAGGTCTCACTGTGGATGTATGGACCTTTAAAGGAAGAATATGTTATCAATACAGTGGGAGGAGTACCGTTATATAGCTTCAGGAGGTTGACGTGGCACAACTGGGTCTTCCGCCGCCTATCTGGAGTCTCTAGAACGTAGTTGTGGTTGTTTCTGCACTCCTTGATGCGGTAGTGTCCTGAAAACCTGTTTTGCTAAGGAGAACCTGGGATAGGGAAATAGGCAAGCACGAAGTCTCCCGGTTTAAATTTCCTTACTTTGCTGTTCTGGTCGTAATGAGTCTTCATCCTCTCCTGTGCTTTCAATAGATTATCCTTAGCAAAGTTATGTACCCTCTCTAGAATGTGTTGTAGGTTTTGAAGAAACTGGGGCACATTCTGATGCTCACTGAAGGTGGCATCACGTAGAGAGTCTTTAAAAGCTTTGAGAGGAGTACAGCACTTATGTCCGTAGAGCATCTCATAAGGAGATACTCCTAGAGACTCATTGGGAAGACTTCTAAAGATGCACATTATCAAATCAATTTGCTTATCCCAATCCTTAGAGGTTTCATTGCAAAACTTCTTCAGGAGTGCTTTAATAGTCTGATGACTACGCTTAAGAGAACCCTGTGAAGCAGGATGATAGGGGCTGGATAATACCTGTGTGATGTTGAACTCTTCCAGTGTCCTCTTGAAGAGATCACTGGTGAAGTTGGTGCCACAGTCGCTTTGAACCTCCCTTGGAAATCCATACTGGGTGAAGATCTTCAATAAGTGTTTCACAACCGTAGCAGCCGTAATGTTCTTTACTGGAACTGCTATGGGGAATCTGGTGGTAGGACACAGGATGGTTAGTATATAGGCGTTACCAGAACTGGTCCGAGGTAAAGGACCAACACAGTCTATAATAAGTCTGTGGAAAGGTTCCACAGGCACCTGTATGGGAGTCAGTGGTGCTCTGGGGATAGAGATGTTCGGTTTACCTACCATCTGACATGTATGACACTGTTTGACATACTGTTTGACGCTATTTACCATACCTGGCCAGTAGTAGTCTTGACGGATTCCGTGGTAGGTCTTGTTAAATGCGCAGTGAGAGTGCTCCGTGGGCCAGGAGTAGAATAGTGGGCCGCAGGCTGGCAGGAATCACTAGTTGTTCGACGTTGGCCCAATCGTCCTCCTCCATCAGTTTACTGGGTCTATATCTGCGATAGAGCAAGATATAGACCTCGTTCTCTAGGAAGAACCCAGCAATACTGTCAGGTTGAGTCTCAGCCTGGAAGAATAATGGGGCCAAGGTAAGACCTTCCCTCTGTAACTTACGGAATTCCAACGTGGTCAGATTCGGGGGAAGTTTCTGAGGGTCTTGAGGGACAGCGGTAGCAGTAGAGTCAGCTGGCTGTGGTCGTGCAGCTTGTGCACGTGTAACACGGGTAGGGTTTTCTTTACTTCTCTTTCCTTCTATTCCCCCTCTACCCGTAGTCTTACTTTTTATTCTCTACAAGGGACTCCAAAACTTTTACCGAAGCCAACTCCACGCCACGTGGTCCTAAGACGATTGACCGACTTAGGATTCTACACCCAGTATGACGTGACCTAGGCTTTGAGCAAAACCCTAGAGTCGCCTCCGCCGCCACCACCAGACCAGTAACACAGAACAATGATCGAGGTCTGGATCGATCATGCTAATTAATCAACCTTGGGGCTTGATCCCCACTATAACCGATGACCTTGAGAGTTCTTAAGTGTGGAATTAATTAGACGGGAATGATGAATTCCGATTCGATGTTAGAATCGGCGCCCAATTCAACTCTGCCTCGTGTGGACCACATGACCAGGACAAGTATACACATAAACACATGAAAATAATAAAAATGCAAATTATTAACTAATTAATTTATTAAAAGAAAAACTAAAACAAAATCTAAATATGTTCACTCCCTGTCACTTTAACACTCCCTACTTGACCTGAATGGCAATGAGACTATTCCTATACATAACCATAGCAACTATACCTTGGGGAACCAGCTAGATGTTGGGGGCTGGCCTTGGGAGAGGTAAGATGGGTTGACCTCTCCCAGTAGATCTGGAGTCCACACTGATCTGTCCTCGTCTGGTCTAGCCCAGACTAGAGCATTGTATTGTTCCGCATCGCTTACCCAGTTACTTAGCAAGGTTAAGTTATAACAATTAACCTCTGTTGTACTTAATTGATCCAGACTGGTTGAATTATTTTACTGAAATTGAATTACACAAGCATCTAACGGCAGAGCTGTTCCCGTTCCCCAAAATGGTTAATTGAACTTTGAGAAATAGTAGACATGTCAACCCTGATGACCTATGACCGCCGGTCACTCCGCCTTACAACTTAGATCTGATTCGTGACGTCACTGATGGTGACTTAAACTCAATAATTAGAATACTCTTGATATTGTACCCAGTACTATTATACAATACAATTTTAATACAAAATGAATAAAGGCTAATTTCTCTAAATTACTGAATACTATAGGATGGTTCATTATACAAAACTATGAACAAAGATGCCCGCCATTTGTGACTCAGACCTGCTAATCCCCAGGGGAATGTGCGTTGAGAGGTCAGGTCTCTACACGAAACTTCTGGAACCTTCTGGAATAATTCTTACAACAGCCTAGTTTGTTACAACCCCCCCGCACAAGCACTTAGTAAACCTTGTTAATTTGTTAAAAATCACGAGGTTTAGTATCCAAACCCACAATTCAACTCATGCCACAAACAAAAGCTAACCTAACTAATAAAATTTGACAAATAATAGAGTCCAACATCATAATATATATGTTCACATTTCATAAATTTCTCAGCTGTCAACTGACAGCAATCCTCTAACATCAAGAAACATACATCCTATCCTTACTGACATAGCTAAATAACATGTCCCTACTCTACCATCAAAGACTAGCTATTAAACTCTCTTGGCTCTTCACTAGCCAAGTCCATGTGTCCTCTAGAGCCGGCCACACCGTGCTCAAACATAAACATTAAAGTTATATCTTCAGACTGAACTTTCAGTCATCCGGGAGCGTACTACGGAATTATCAGGTTCACATCCATGTACTAACCACTCCCCATCAATGTCACCCTTGACATGCTAAGGAACACCCTAACGTTTATTACATGTATCTAAAAATATAAAAAAAAAATCCTATACTATATCACAGGTTTCAGCTGACTGTACAGCCAAGTGTTCTCACTCACTAGAAGTGTCAATGTTTATATTGGTCCGCCTCTCCTGTGTTCAAACATTCTGAAAAAATAGCACAACATAATTTTCCATAACCGTTTGTTCAGGGCTTAAACAATGTCACAGGGGCTTCGATTTTGATTACTGACCAATTTATAGAGTAAAATTTTCATATATTATACCAGAATTATTATTTTAAATCTGTTTTTCAACATTTAAAAAGTATTGTGATTCTAACTCTGTTTTTCAACATTTAAACAAAAGTGTCCAGATGTTCTTTACACAGATGTTCAGAGCCACTTTGTTGTTTGTATCAATTGTTCATATTGAGTAATCGAGAAAAAAAAATCGATGCTGCTGGATGCTGAATGTAGTCGCTGACGATGACGGTGTCGATCTTGCTTCTCCCCATGTGTAGACATCAATACCTGGTCCTCTTGTACTCCCATCCGGTACTCCTGAATGACGACAGAGTGTAGTAGAGCTGAGTGCCAAGTGACAGCTGTAGAATACTGTTACTTCGGCCATTAATCTTGCTCTCGACAGTCCACACGCCTTCATATCAATCACAGTTCACACGGCAGTCTTGATGTTAAACTTAACGGCGCAGATGACCACAGCAGAGCAGGACTGGATGTACCAACGGTGTCTCTTAGCAGGAGTGGTGTCAGAAGGTCGTAGAGGCGGGTTGCTTGTTTGCAGAACAGGTGAATCTCGTCTTCCATTATTGCTCACGTCATCTCCGGCGTTTCTTGATGTCACCAGGTTACTAGGCCGTAAACACCAACTGTGTACACCCTCGTACCGCCGACTTTAGGCCAAAGGAGACAATTTTGCGACCTTCTATTGGCGAGTCCCGGTACTCTGTAGGGAAACCGTGCCTTCCACCTGTGACCGCCTTAGTTCTGCTTTCTTGTTACTTCAGATGACGTAATCATTAATCTTCCGGCGAAATTCTTGAGTACTGCTACGCGCTTTCCATTTCTTGACCTCTCCTCCAACACTGCTGGAATGGCTGCAGTCTTGATGACGCAGCAGGTGGGTAGTGGTGATCTCGAGACAGCTACCCCGGCGTTGTATGGCACCTCCGGTGACTGCTATAATGTGGACAGCTCGCTGGCCCTGACAACCTCGTTAGTGACGTGAGGCGTCGGCCGGGTGACTCTTGGACAGTCACTCATCCCCAAAGTAACTGATGTATGAGTTGCTGGGTCTGGTGGGGGGGAGGGCTTTGTGTAACGTGCCTCCCCCCCTCGGTCTTTACAGACAAGGGTTCACGTGTGGCTAGAACAACTGGGTCGGTGTACCAATGAGACCTGGGAACAGACAGACACAACACAGCGGAAGCATAGATATACTCTGGGTTTGGTGGAGGTGGAACCCAAGAGCACGGTAAAAGTTGCTACCTGAGTTAAGTATAGACATAGTACACCTCATTGCCTTTACAGGAAAATCTAATGAATACTAAATTATACTAACCAAGGAAGTTACTTTACTGTATAGCGCGAGATCTCGTCACCATAGGGTGGCGAGACTGCACCTGACTACTGATGAGCGATGACAGAGGATCATCCTCATCTTCTGACTCGTCGGTGAAGCCATGAGTCAGCACTGCTGAGTCAGGAACTAGACCCGCTGAAGGCAGTTCTAATTCCTCTCTAGCATGATATTGTTTCAATTTATTTACATGAATTGTCCTTTCCACCTGGTCCTCGAACACTCCTTTTATAACAAGATTAACCGGCCCCGCCCTTTTAATTACTCTATATGGCCCTCGCCACCTCGGAGCTAGTTTCCTGCTCTGATTGGCGGGCGCAGCCTCATTCACTCTCAATACGAGGCTTCCTTCCGTCAACTCAAGAGGGCGCACTTTCTTGTCATAAAAATGAGCATACCGAGTCCGTGCCTTCTTGGACGCTTCAGCTGCAATATTCCATGCATTTCTCATTTTTCCAAGGACCTCTGAAGGATAGTCCTCCCCGTATGCAACATTATGTCTGTTAAGCAGACCTGAGGGGAAATTGCATGAATTACCAGTAAACAAATGAAGTGGTTGGGTGTTAATTGATTGGTGGATGGCAGTATTCAAGGCGAACTGAACATAGGGTAGGTGTCCATCCCAGGTGTTTGCATCATGTTCAGCAAGGATTGCAAGCATATCCTTGACTGAACGATTAGTCCATTCCGTCATTCCGTTTGCTTGTGGGTGGTAGGCTGTTGTAAAAGCCGAAGTTGTCTCTAAAATCTTACAAATTTCTCTAAATATATTCCCATTGAATTCTTGACCCCGGTCAGAGACTAAAACTTTAGGAGGTCCGAATACAGTAACGAACCTACGCAAGAACGCATCTGCAACCGTACGAGAATCCTTCTGAGGTAATGCAACTAGTGTAGTGTATCTAGACAGATGGTCAACTAGTACCAACACATATCTATTTCCTGAATGACTGTGATGTAAATCAATCAAATCGGCCCCCACACGATCTAACGGTTCACGAATTTCAGGGAATTCCTAAAGTGGGGCTTGTACCTTAAGGGTACCTTTCCTCCTCTGGCAACGAGGGCACGACTTCACGAAATTGATTACCTCAGAAAGTAATCCTGGAAAATAAAATAGAGACTTTGCTTTTAAGTGCGTTTTAAAGATCCCCGGATGCCCTGCAATTTTTTAAGCATGCGCAAGCTTTAACGCTGATGACCGCAACGCGTCCGGAATAACGAGTTAAAATACTGCCCTATCATTCTGGCTATTAACATAATACAGGACGCCCTGAGTAGTGTAAAGTACGACTAGAACCGCGCGCATCAGCTGCCAGCTGGCACTCCATGGAGTGCCAGCCGACAGGTGGAGCGCAGGTGTCTAGTCGCACAGGTTTTTGGGGGAATTTCCCGGAAGTTTTGGCGTGTTTCGGACGCGTGTGAGCATGTTGTGTTTGGGTATGTGGTCATGAAAGAGGGGAGGTCATGTTGATGAGTGCCAGGTGGTGCGCGAAGTCACCGTCGCAGCGCGGGTCTAGTCCTCGGGGGTTAAGGTAAGTGGTCAGGAACGATTGGAGATCTTGTTGTGTGAGAGTAAGTGGTGGAGTAAGAGGAAGGAGTGAAATGAATATGTGTGTTTAGCAAGTGATAGAGTAAGAAAATAGAAGGAAGATGGAGGAATGAGTAAAAGAATATGTATGTGTGTTTTTGCGTAGCCTTAATCGTGAGTTAGTGTGTAGATGTGAGGAGAAGGCAACACAGTCTGTTATGTTGTTTTGGGTGTGGGTTGGATGGAGCTTCCCCTTCGTCTGGAGAGAGTGCTCTGGGCCATTATGTGGTTAGACAAACCATTAGCTCCCCTACAGGAAGTCGCAAGTGTTGAGGGGTGAGAGAGCACTCTCCTGCAGAAGTTGGCCATTCCCTTGGGTCATTTGTCTTCAGAGTGTTGATGTTCGTCCCACGACGACTCCCCATACACTGTGGATTCCGGTAAGGAGGTGCGAGATACTTACGACAGACCTACACCTGTCAGCCATCAATCAATCACTCCCCACCCCGCATCCCCACCCGCCCCCATACCATCAACCATTGTTCCGTGCATTCTCTTTTAGTATGTGTAAGCTATATCGCAACGTGATCAACATGGTGAGAGCAATAACGAGGGAAAAGTAAACACATTATATAAATTTATTTCTTTATTAAACACTTAAGCGATTTACAACGATAATAATAATAATATTAATAATAATAAGACTTCTTCTTGGTGGTTTAGCTAGCAGACAGTTGTAGAAAGACCTTCATTCAGTCCATCGAACCTTCCCAACACGATAGTCAAGCAGTCAATCTGTAGAAAGTGGAAAAGGTTATAAGTTTTGTTGTTGTCAATGTTGTAAACATAAATACAGACATTATTGTGTTCATCATTCAATCCTAACATAAAGTATTACTCACCGCACCATCATCCTAGCCAACTTCGTCACACAGCGTTTCACACTCAGCATCACTACCGTTTAAGCAGAATGTTTGCTTACACACAGGCATTTTCATCTGAGCGTAATTTAATTTCAACACTTTTTCATCATTCTTGCGAAAATGACCATATTTAAACGCTTCATCAAAGTGAAGCAGGGCGGCCTCTAAGCCTAGTCTGCAAAAATGATAGGCAAAATAAACGGCATAATTCCCACAGAAGTAACTATTCAAGGATTGAATCCTTTTCTTCATAATATATAGGGTATAGTCTTGGAAGTAAGACATAAACTCTTCGAAATATCTTGAATACGTTCCTATTGCAGGATTGGCATAGCTGTCTAGTATAACTATCTCGCTTCTACCTTCATCCTTATTTACATAGAATGTTATCCAATGGCCCATTTTATTACGAGAACCCGAGTCCAGAGTGTTCATTATGAACACCACAGGTCTTTTTTTATGTATTTTTGTCAGTATTTTCCGTACGTCATCAGCTAGGAAACATCCTAGATAGTCTACCTTATCACCTAAATTACTTCTGATAGCCTCATTTATTTCCAAACAATTCATATTAGTATTTTATCCTCGCGTATCGCAAATAACGCGACGATCCGCGTTAATGCTGATCACACCTGTTGTAGACCCGTAAACTAGTATGACTTTATTTCTAGCTACTCCGCGTTTAAATTCCAAAGCGATCCTCAGATTACCACTTTTTTCAATCGGTATGGTGTCATCGATATCCTCGGGTTGTAAATTAAAGGCCAGTATGGTTCCACCATTCACATATGTGTCATAAGATAATATATTGTCTTTATCGAAGCCTAAGGCTTGTAATGCTGTGTAATACAACTTGGCGCAGTTATGAGGGAAGTCACACCCAATATTGACAATATTAGTGCTATTCTGTGATATTAATACTTTACTAAGCTCGCAGTTTTCCAAATAAAGCGGGTTGCGATTATATGCACCAGACACAGCCTCCATATCAAGGATGATCATATATAAATGTTCTGGTATAACAGTCCCCCACGGCTGGTCCATTGTTATAGAGCGTTGACCTGTGCCCAATATATACGTTTTGTATAATGTTTTATTAAAAGTATACGTAATAGGAGAGTTGTTCTGCACCATGGCTTTATTAACTGCTACTAATCCTTCAGGGTATGGCAATACCCGATCCACCCATAGACGTGTAGACTTGATATTATATTTAAAATTAGCATGTTCATTATCGCTGAGTATAAGCCACTTATCAGGTTGAAGTTCGAGCCTCACCCTGATGTCCACATTATCCAAAACGTATTCACTAACGGATGTGACATCCAGCATTAGTTTAAAACATGTATTCACGCCAGTCGTTTTCATATCAGTCATCCGTTGCTTCTCACGGATGGCGAGGCATTAGTGAAATAACCAGCTTCAATTTTACCAGGATCAACTCGGTTAAAAAACTGTGACAGTTTATCATAGCGGTTAGCCTTACACCCAGAAATCGTAGATAATAACTTTACGTATGACCAGAATGAGAATAATGAGCTGGTTTCAACTACTGTTTCGTTTAAATACACAATAGCGGATTTGAATAGAGTTTGCGATAATCCATTCACCAACGATGCGTTTTTAGCATCTCCTAAAGGCGTTATTCCATCTTCTTCGGTTAGATCAATAGTCAACTCCAAAGCTATAGATGATAAATCCACCAGTTGACCATTCACTCCCTTGATGATGAATTCCAGATAAGTGTCTGTAAACTTATTATTGACCCCAGAATTCACAGGTAATACATCCACCGTTTGTCTGCTGGCGATTGTTGATTCTACCAATCGAGGGGAAAATACTTTAGGAAAGGCTTCACTAACAGCGGCTGTATAATGTTCTAATGGCACCTGGAGGCCCAGAGCGTTATATCCGGCCATGTTCGCGCTTTAGACAACACCAACCGAGTGAGAAGAAGTTATGACAACACATCATTATATTTCGCTTTAGTAAAACGTTTGATGTTTACAAATTTTTTTGTTTGTTTATTCTTTTTATGCACTCTTCCACCTATCATTTGCTTCCCCACTCCTTTCAATGTTTCAATTCCGCGTTTCTTAAGAGATTGTTTGAAAGTTTGTTTGTCATTATTAATATCGTCTAGTACGTTCTGCCCCAAGCTAAGCGCAGCCGGGGCCAGAGTCCTCATGATAAAGGGCGCTGCTCGACGCGCTATTCCGCTTAAAAAGGAAAATATTCCTCCTCCTCGCGTATAACGTCTACTACTGTTGAAAATCCGTATATCATCAGTCCCTCCACCTCTAGGAGGGGTTAACAGAATGTCAGAATGTATAATTCCTCAACAGAAGGGGGAATAAAGTGGACACGCATTTCTCCGCTTGTTACAGACGAATGAGGTGTAGCGGGAAAGCATTGGTGTTATATACCTCCTGCAACGGGGCGTACATGCAAGACTGCTATGGTGCACCCACGTTCATCGAAATGTATGGGGTTACCATCTTGATCCCTAATAGTGATGCTGACGCTATCTATCATGTTAGTGTTAAGACGCACATATAGTTTTTATTGTTGCTATTATCACTTCCATTTAGGGAGATTACATCCAAAATATTTACAGACTGGTTTCCATATCTAGTAGAAGAGATTCTATCGCAATAAACACACAGAATATCAACTCCTCCTCTAGGCATTGGCGGGAATAGACATGTGTTAACTACACTCGAGGCATACTGACGTTTTGCGAATATGTCATATTCTATTTCTGGAACTACGCCCAACACTTTCCCAAAAGCGGTTCCAAATGATAATGTAACTCTACTGATGTTTTTATGCCCCGTTGCAGAGCTAATATTCTCATCACTAATCACAGTAGTGAACTTGTTTCGATTGGAGGAAGAATCATATTTAATAAAATGCGTTACATATTTAGCTGAAAATTGTTTTAATGACTTTCCTAAAAAACTCAGTTTAGCATTACTTGAAAATATGGCCTCTATTTCTGTATTAATCGTGGTATTAATTTCTTTTATAGTTCCGGCTAAAACATCAGATGATAATAAATGCTTTGAATGCATGTATTTCCCCTCGCTCACTTTCTCATACGTAACGCCTACACGTATATATGCCTCAGGATTATCACGCTTAATAACGTAATGGGAAGTGGGGAGGAGTAATTTTTGAAGACACATTTCATAACTCCTCCTGGGATCTAATTCTAGCTGGTTAAACAATCGATTTTGGAAAGATGCGGGGATGTTATTGGGGAATAAATGCGTATCTGATACGCTGGTGGCGTATATCACGTGAGTGTCCATCGCTCTGTCTCCTTAGACTGCTTTTTGTCTAGTAAAGCCATCTACACATTACATACACATTTATATACACTCACCTGCTAATATACAATCCAGGAAGCTTTCCTTTTACTGTGAGGATCGATCTTGACAGTCGCCTTTCTCTTAACAGATGGAGCCTCATACACTTGACTGCTTGCCGTAGTATTACGGAATAAATCTCGCGATGTAGATGTTAGTGTGAAAAACAGTTGAGCAATGGGGAGTTTATCCGGTAGAAAAACTGATTTAAGCACAGTCATTTTATGTATAATGTCATTAATTATATGTATGCCAGATACTGGAGCCAATACATTTCCATTCAGATCCCAACGAACGATTCCGGTAGCATCATAATGGTTTAGCAAGGATCTCGCATATTCGTGATCTCTCACTTTCAACTTCAAATCTATTAAATGTTTTATGGAGGGGTTGGTATGCAACTGAGGAGGAGGTGGTGGTTTGACAGTAAGATGACGAGCAACAGCTTTTACAGTAGGGTAAGCAGGGCTGTGTGCAGCTTTCCGGTTGTCCACTATTTTACGCGGTACGAGATAAAAGGCTTTCATTTTACTTACTGAACAACCGTGTAATTAAACTAGCCGCAATCGGTAAAATAATGGATAAAATACTGCCTCCTCGTTTGCTGGTTAATATCTGTTTCTTAGTTGTCACAGAAGGTTTCTTACAGGCTAGTGACCGAATAAGCAATTTATATTTTTTCAACTTTTTAACGACCTTGTCAGGCACGGGCAATTTTTTTTTTAAAAAGTTATTAAAAATTTCTGATAAACAATTTATATGTGGTTTCTTCAATTTTTCAATCAACTGCTTTCTCGAGGAATACTGAAGTTTTGATAATAGTTGGATCAATTCCTTGTATTTATAAACTAAGGGCTTCTTCATTATAAATGTAATATCTCAGCAGCATCAATCCATTGATCGAATGATCGATCATAACCTGCGTACCGAACTTTATACTGGAGTTTGCCAGAGACTCTGCGTTGTCCCAATACCTTCTCAATATTAAAGGTTTGAGGCAAATGTGTTGGTGTTAATTCTTGTTTATAGAAGCCACCATCAATTTCTTCCCCATTCAGATCTTTTAGAAAGTATAAAGGGATGGGTTGTCTCCGATCAATACGTGTAACTGTAAAGATCTCGCGGGTGTTCTGCTGCTTAAACCCTTTCTTAAACTTGGAAATGCGATCAGATAGCGTGATGCGTACTGTATCACCAACACTCAATCGTGGAATGACAGCTCTCTTTGATTTGCTCGGGCTTTTATACATTAAATCAAATTGTTTGGCGTGTTCGCTGGGCGAGGATAGAGCGTGCACCTCCGCAGGTGTCTTCCCCTTCAATCCTCTGTGTGGGGTTAAATTATATGTTTTCACAATATCTGGTAGAGCTTGCGTGTATTTTAAAGTGTTGCGCGCCGTCATAAACTTGTAAAGTTTACCTTTTAAAGTACGTATGAACCGCTCAGCGATTGAAGCTTTAGTCTCCTGAGAAAAAACACTATATAACCGTACTTTCCTTGCTGCCAGCATTTTTTTCATAGTGGCGTTATAAAATTCTCCACCTCGATCAGAATTAATTTTGCGCACTCCTTGAGAATGAGGTGAATCTAGAATTAAAGCTAGAGCATTCGTGGTGCTTTTCCCATCCTTAGCGCGTAAGGGTACTACTTGGGCGTACCTGGAGAAAATATCTACGCATACGAGTAAATATTTCACTCCATCATTATGTTTGTCCAATAAACTCATCTCGGCCAAGTCTATAGCTTGAAATAGTCGCGGTTTAGGGCTTAACACCCGACGCCGAGGGAATTTATGTGGTTGTAAATAATGCAACGTATAGGAGTCAGAGCTTTTCAGATAGTCCTTTACATCGGCTAGAGTTATACTAGAGTTAATTAATTTGGCGGCCTTATACAATCTCTGTACGCCTCCAAGCCCTCCGCTAGATGAGGGGTCGTTATATACTCGTTCCAGTACATCTTTCTTGCTCACCATTGGTAAACTATCTCATAGGGCGGTTCGTGAACAATATTACCGCGTAATGTTATCGTAGATTGAGTGTTCGAGCCCAGATCTACTAGCAAATAGCCGTAGGGTTGGCTAATAACTTGCTTATATAACTCTACAAATTTCTTTGAATCCACTTTCCCAAATATTTGTCGTCCGAGTGTTTCAATTTGTGACAGGTCTCGTGATTTAACCAATATGAAATGAGAAGCATTTAAACTAATATTCCTCGAATATTTACCAGGAAAAAATATATTTTGAGTAATCAATATGACGGAAACCGTGAAATGTCTGACCCTAGTAAACATGTCTGATACGATTTTTGAATTCGCAGACTCTGTAAAAAGGTCATCGTAGATTACTAAGATATGCGAGTCATTATTTACTCGCTCTTCCACAGGATCAATAATGGTTGAATGCTCGATCAGCTTCCCTTTAATTTGTGGATCTGATCGTAATTCAGAGTATCCTCCTCCGCATATGATTATTGAGGAGAACTTGTGTTGATACTTCCTTACAAGTTTACTGCACAAGTAGGATTTTCCGCTGTTTGAATAACCAGCAATAATAACACGAGATGGTTCTCTGAAAATATCTAGATGTTCCGCATGGATTATATCATAGGAACTATCCATGATTAATGCTTCGTTAAGACTGCTAAAAACTAAGGAACTGAGGTGGTATTTATACAAACAGTCATTTACAGGTGTTTATTCACATATTTTATGTACAGCAACATCATTTTTTAAAACTAAACATAGTTCTTACAGTTCACAAACAATGATATTAAACAGCATAGTTCTTACAGTTCACAAACAATAATATTAAACAGCTTATTTTTTAAACTAATCATAGTTCTTACAGTTCACAAACGATAATATTAAACATCCTATTCATTTAGTATACAAAGTTCTAGACATATTGGCATCCATCTTAATACTACCTAACAATTGTACAACATAAAATCTAGCGAGGGTTGAATAGTTTCTGAGCTGTAGCATTGCGTTTGCTCCAGGGATGGAATATTGGGTAGAGTCTCTGTGCTTGCTCTACTTCCTCCTCCTCCTCCATAAACACTTCTTCCATCTCCTCCTCCTCCTCCTCTCTCACTTCTACATCCATCTCATCATCATTGTTATTGGGAATATCAGGATGACCATACGCTAGGGACTGTGTGGGGCTTAAAATGTAGCGTTTATCGTCAAATGCTGACAATCCTCTGCAGGTACTGCGACATGTACAAATCTTTCCTTGCACGTTGCGTATAGATCTCGACACATACCTGATTGAAGTGTTTGTTTCAAGAGTGTGTTGAAATGAGTCATGTGAGAGTTTCTCTTGTAGATGGTATGGTACGCCCTTACACTTACAAGTGTGCTCCCCATCATGTGTGGTGAACGAATATGTTTTAGGTCTGAGAGCAATTAACTGGTTAATAATCTTAGAGCCTATTTCAGACTTGAGCAATCCTAGTTCACCTTCTCGCGCTTTAGAGTAGGATGGATGTGTGACATTAAAATTGCTAAAATCCATACAGTCGAAGAGAGGAGACTTATTCAACTCTTCAAACACATCCTGACAGTCCAGTTTAATGATGAAAGAGTCTGTGTCTGTATATAACAGACTCGCTTTATCCCCATACGCAGGTTTGACAACATCATACCAGAACTCATAGAGTCGCCTCTTAGCAATTTGAAGTATATGGTAACCCAGATACGTAGGAGTGTTGACTAGGAGAGACTTCTGCTTGATAGTTCATATTACACGATCCTTACTTAACAAAAGACTCCGCTTGAAGAATGGGTTTCGAGCATGTTTCAGGAAATGACTACGATCTGTAACCAAATAGTGTTTGTTCCCATATTTAGATACATCTGTGAGACTCTTTCCATATATAGAGTTTGAAACGAGTTTGAAAGCCTTTTTTTTTATCGCGCATTTGGTACTGGCTCGTTCACGAACATTGGTTTCAATGAAGTCTTTAAGGTAACTCTCCTGCTCGAATTCGTAGATGTCGTGAACTTTAGCTACTTCTAATCCAATGCGCATGAGCAACTGTAACAAGTCCAGACTAACGAGGTAGTCTTTCTGAGGAAGATGAGAAGCAATCAATTTAGTGTTGTTTTTAGGCAGTCCACGACTTTCTTCTGTAAGAATATTCTTACTGTAGGGCGAAATGTGTTCCTCAGTAATGCATGTATGTGAAAGAACAAGGGACAGTTCATCTGTATACCTAGCTACATCCGGTCGGACCTGGAGTGTATCACACAACACCCAATACCCCTTGGTCCCGTCACATGGGATATTCTCCAAACCTTGCTCCAGCAGTACGTCACGCTCATCATGTGTCAGTTTCCGGATCCCACCCCGAGGGAGTAGTTCAGTCATACACGCCCCGTAAAGACTATTAAAGTCTAAGTAGATGATGTAGCTACTATCTTCCCCTAGATCTAAGCCTGTGTGCCTGTTCTCCACATTCGTGTACTGTCTCGTCACACTGGTGAACCCGCCTCGGAGATTCCGACGAAGTAAATCATATAACATTGGGTCTGACACAACATCAAGTTGAACTTTCGATTTAAGCAAGAACGCATCCCAAGCAAATGAGGGTAAAGAAATGTAGTGTGAAATGTCTAATTTGTAGAGAGCAAGCATGGTGTCTCGCCAGACTGTGAACACATCGGCTAGCAATCCTGTGTCCACTTTGAGGTAAAGGAGCAGATACTCCCCTATGTTGCGACATTTAGCCAAATCAAAAATTTCTAAGGCCTGTTTATAATCTTTTTCTGACAACTCTTCGTCTTTTAGTGTATTGTAAAACTTATCACGAGAAGGGAGTTGTGGTTCATCTAACACACTCATAGAGGATAAATAATCATAGCAGAATGATTGTTTACCCGTGAGCAGTTTTGGGATGGCCGCTTTATTTACCCCTTTTAACATAGCCAAAGTGAATGTGGTAGGTTTCCCACTATCAATATGATCCTTGGCTATTCTTACTAGCGAGCCGTTGAGAAGGGCTAAACTATCCAAAAATCTTAAGTTGTTCACATCAACTTTCATAAATTTAAATCCATCCTTGGCTAATATATCTATTTCACTTCCTGGTCAATCTCTCATCTCGTTTAGGATTACTCCTAAATCATAGGAAGCGTTGTGTGAAAAAGTGTATAGGAACTTGTATGAATTTATACATTGCAAATTACATCTATCACAGTAAGCTGCTTGATAATTGTGGAATCTTACTGTGTGGTCGTGATGACGGACTTTGATTACATCTTCTCCGTTAAAAGGTTCATCACAGAGTTCACAGGCTGTTTTTGTCTCAAATATCGCCTGCTGTTGCTGAGACATGTGAAGTTCATAGGATGCTAACCCCTTCTTGATTCTAGCCCATGACGCTTCTAGCGTGGTTACAAAGTGATTGACCGCATCTTTACCCAAATAAGTATTTTTCTCAACAATATTCTTCTGTCTGTCAATGATAATGTACGCATACGCCACTGCGTTGTGACGTGTTTCTATCATTCCCTTAGGGTTCGAGCGGTCTAGCATGCACTCAAAGTCATAAAAGCACATGTGACTAGGACCATAACCCCGTCCATAGTTACGGAAAGTAATCTTCCTCTCTGGTGGGTAGAATTTGAGAGTCTGATGTACTTTGCATGTACTTTCATGACTCTGCATGCTGTCTGCTGGGAGAGATATCAAACAACAATGACAGAAGCTGTGTTGCCTTGGGATTAGATCTGGATTGTTGCTCATATTACGTACATATTGGTTAAAATCCTTAATTAATACTAAATGTTGAGCTTCCAACATCAGCAATGGTATGACATCCGTATATCCTCCTCTTCCCTTCCTAGCCAGTGTAATGTAGTGTCGTTGTTGTCGTCTAGCATTTTCATCTCTTTCTAGTGAATAGATGAATATACTGACTTTATTCATTTTCTCTACCTTGAGAATATCCTCAAACGTCACTGCAGAATTGACATCTGCTGGCCATTTCATGTGTCTGAGACACCAACTAGCATTCACAGATCTAGCGCGAATATTATCTAGTCGCATTCCCTTAGCTAAACATTTATAAGCTGCAACACACTGCATAAGGCAGATATCTGCCTCTCCCTCTGGATTGAAAACCAATTTTTTCCCACGCAGGCCTTCAGGATAGTCTACATGCGAGCCTAATCTTATCGGATGTTCTATCTGACCACAGTTAATGAAAAACCCGGTGAGTCGCTCAACCAAGACATTGGACCCTTCCTTCGCTTCCAGATACTGTGATATTTTCTCTGTCAATTCATCAGCCCAAAAATCAATAAGAGTTTCTACTTCCTCTAGAGTAATTCTTTGCCCCTCACCTCGTATGGGAAAGCCGTCGTTATTTATAGGATCCAATAGATTATCCTCCCCGTCTTGTTGTACATTTAAATTTCGCACAATTAGAGTGATGTCTGGGTAAATTAGGAGGAATGGGTGTTGTGGAGAGAAGAGGGCGCGTATCTCATTAACGAAAAAATCCCTGTATGTTCTCAGATAGAGTCCTGGTGAGGTGTTAACATGTTCTGGTATGGAGAATGAAAGCCGGACATAGGCGCCGTTATAGTTATCAATTCGATCCAGCAGCTGAGGTTGAATTTCTAGGGCAGGTGGAGGAGAGGGCGAGAGAGGTGGAGGGGGTGAAGGGATGGGGCTGGGAGGGGTGGGGGGTGGTGATAACCCACCCCCTCCGAGATGAATGGGTGAAACCGCTGGGTCAGCTACTACGCCAGACGGTGCTAACAAGTCAGAATTGACAGACGTTGGTGGGTCAAGGTCACGGTCTGCTGAGGTGTCGTCTGAGTCACTGTCTGAGATGAAAATGGTACGATTCTCACCGCTGCTGCTGCTGTTGCTGCTGCTGCTGCTGTTGCTGTCATAGCTGTCGCTGATTGATTGGGGTATGGGGCTGGGGGAGGAACGGGGTGTTGAGTGAGGGTGTGAACGAGACCTCCTCCCCTCCCTGTGAGAGCCGGAAGTGGCCACTGCCCGCCCTGCTGTGTCACTCTCACTGTCACTGCTGCTGCTGCTGCTGCAGCTGTCACTGGATGCCAAATCTATGCACAGCGGTGTGTCGTCTGTAAAAAAGAAAAAAAAAAAAGAAAACATATTATCTCTAGAAAGAATGAAAGCGTATATATATATATATATATATATATATATATATATATATATATATATATATATATATATATATATATATATATATATATATATATATATATATATATATATATATATATATATATGTGGGGATTAATATGTTTAGGAAATAGACTGAAATAAGTAGGTATTAACTTACTTATGGCCTGGTGAAGGGATTGAGCAGGTGAGTGGGTATGAATTCGTAACATCGTGTTAACAGGGGGCGATACGGACTCGTAGCCCTCCATCTGGCGGCGTGGCTGACCTTGATGAAGGGGTGGGGGGTGGCCGCGAGTGAGATGTGCTCTCCTTAGCTCAGTGTGTGAGGAATGGGGTATAGGCTCGATGACGTTAACCTGTTCCCTCCGTCGATTGAGGTATGGATTATAGCCTGAAATGGAACAAATGATATTCAGCATGGGTGAATGGGGAAAAAAATATGTTTATTATTATGCATGTGTGTTCACCTGCAACGGGATGAAATACAGATACGGGAAGTGTATTTTATATGCTACCTACGTTTATGTGAAGTTTCATTCCGGCGATGACCTCCTCGCGGGGCGGGTGAGCAATAAGGACACTTCACGGTTTTGTAAACTGAAATTGGAAAGAACATATTTAACTGTGTGGAATGTAATAGCCCGAATGAGAAAATATTCTCACACTATAGTAGTTTACACGCGATATTTCACCTGTGGATGTCATAAAATGAACTGTGGAATATTAAATATGAATAACACTCACGGTTATCACAGAAAATCTGCTGACATCGCTTGCATTTGATGTCGTAATGTCCTAGGGGCGGTTTTTCACAGCTAGCGCATTGCAGTCGACACAGTTGATTCGGTGATGGAATATAAAACACTCCGCATTTCATGCATGCTGTAGAGCTTCGCCTTTCCATGACACGGAGCTGTAAGACGCGTGTGTAGCGGATGAAGTCTCGCAGGGAACTGGCGGGGTGTTTGTGTGTGAGGGGAGTGAAACGACCTGGGTCAAATGAGAAGTGATTGATGGGTGACAGGTGAGGGTCTGTCTGTCGGCAGGAGTAAGTACCTCGCGCCTCCTTACCGGGATCCACAGTGTAAGGGGACCCGCCGTGGGACGAACATCAACACTCTGAAGACAACGAAAACCCCCGCGACATTGAAAAACGCTTTAGGTAATGGTACACTCCCCTCCTGCAGGAGACTTTGCCCTCATCCTCACACACACACACACACACACACACACACACACACACACACACACACACACACACACACACACACACACACACACACACACACACACACACACTTAGCTCTTCCTGTAGGGGACGTTAATGGTTTGTCTAACCACATAATGGCCCGCTGCAGTCTCACAACGAGAGTGACTTCTCTCTTTCTTGACCCGAACACAGAAAAAGCCAGGTGCAGTCCCGTGTCTTTTCCATGCATTTCTTACAAACAGCACTTAAGACCTTCCTGTAGGGGAGTCAATGGGTTTGTCTAACCACATAATGGCCCAGAGCACTCTCTCCGACGAAGGGGAAACTCCATCCAGCTCCCATCCCAAAACAACATAACAGGTCGTGCTGCCTTCTCCTCTCATCTACACACTAACTCACGATCAACTCTTTTACTCCTTCCTCCATCTTCCTTCTATTTTCTTACTCTATCACTTACTCTACCACTTACTCTCATCTTTCCTGACCACTTACCATAACACCCGAGGACTGGAGCGACGCGCTCCAATTACCTCCGACACGCGCCATAACTTCCGGGAAATTCCCCCAAAAAAACTTGAGGACGGGAGCGACGCGCGCCACCTGTCAGCTGCCCAACATGACCTCCCCTCTTTCTTGTCCACATACCCAAACACAACACGCTCACACGCGTCCGAAACGCGCCAAAACTTCCGGGAAATTCCCCCAAAACCTGTGCGACTAGACACACGCGCGCCACCTGTCAGGTGAGAGCGTCCGAAACGAGCCAAAACTTCCGGGAAATTCCCCCAAAACCTGTGCGACTAGACACCCGCGCGCCACCTGTCGGCTGGCACTCCATGGAGTGCCACCTGGCAGCTGGTGCGCGCGGTTCTAGTCGTATATTTCACTACTCTATCCCATTTGGACTGTTTACAGTCATTTAGAAAAGTCGGTCGAGGATGAGAGTTGACAAGAGTGTCCCACTGACCGGCTCCTTCCACGAATTTGGGATCATGAATCCCAATGGAGTCTCTTAGGTATTCTGGTAGTATTTACTTAACTAATTCACCTGTTGCACTGGTCGAGGATAAGAATGCCGGCAATGCTGTGTCGCCTTGCGAATACCTATCACCCCGAGTCTAACTGGGAGCGTTGCTTGGTCCCATTGGTCATCTTGCAGGGAGAGGTTTAACACTTTCACGGTTATTGACCTTAGGAGTGTGTCATATTCTGTTAATTTTGGGCTGTCGAAGGAGGGAGCACACCTTAGGAAATAGGTCAGTCTGGGCAAAGCCAGGCACCTTGTGAGTAGGTACAAAGCATCGTGGGCGTCCAAAGCCCCTATTCTTCCCTCCATCCTCCTCAGGTTGTTCAGCTTTTCTTCGAGGACTACCTCAATGGCGCTCGAGCCCAGAGGTGCCCCTAGCAGCACACTGTCGGTGGGAGCGATCACTTGGGCTCCTGGCAATATGATTCGCACTGCATCTATGGTTGATTGGCTAGATGAGATGATTTCACAATTTAATGGGTTTAGGGTGAATCCTAACTCCTCTCCCTTAGATTTCACCAACTGTAGATCTTCTAGCAGGGACTCCTGTGTCCCTGCCAGGGTGCCATCGTCCAGGAACCAGATGTTGAGTTCGCTGGTCAACCTGCTTGTGACCTCTTTAACAGCCATGAAAAAAAGAAAAGGAGCAAGTGGGTCTCCCTGCTGGACACCTTCTGCAGAAACAACTTCATGTTCCCCAAACAGCAGCGTTGATTCCCAATTGTACCCTGCTGAGACGAAGGGGAGTAGAGAAGGAAAGCTTGTTCGAACTGCTTCCAGTACCACATCCCTTTTTACCTGGTTGAAGGCATTTTTAAAGTCTAATTTAATTAATGCCTTATTTTCTGGGAGGTGCTTGATATAGACTCGTGCTGCATGAGCTGCTGCTTCACAGCCATAGGGGACACCAAAACCTAGTTGATGGGGTCGAAGCATCGTCGCAGCGTCTATGCTAATTTTTCTGACAGCTGCCCTAGCAACAAGGCGCCGAAGTGTGTTACCCACGGCAATGGGTCTGACTCCACCATCTTTTTTCTTGAGGGCACAAAGGGATGCTCCAAAGAAAAAGGGTTTAATTGTATCTGGGATCAACCCAGAGAGGCAGTCGTTGACAAACTTCGTGACCTCTGACAATAGTGTCTCGGCAACTTCTCCGAGAACTGGATTTACCATCTCCTTGAGGTGCTGAGGTCTTACTCCAGTGTATCCCCCTGCCGAGCCTGGCGGAAATGACATGATGGCTTTGTATACCTCGGACGCTTGGAGGAATAGAGGTCCCATGTCTGGGACATTTGTGTCCCGAGCAGTGGGTTCCCACGGTACTCTAGGAGGGTGCTTCTCTCTCAGCGAGTTGGCGGTAGCGGTATTTCTAGGGGCGATTGTGTCTTCGCTGGTAAGTAACCTAATTGCCCCTACTGTGTTGCCCTCTTCAATTTTTTTGGTCACTTGTGTTCCTAGTTTAAAATTGTCATTGGAACTCTTGGGTCTGCCACGACGGTTTTTGCGTTGAGGAGGGATGGGGATCAAGTTGTCAGCTCTGGGGAACATATTTATTGCCCTAGTGACTGATGAGGCTAGTGACTTGCCTCCTCTTGCAGGTACGCCTAAGTAAATATTGCCAAACAGGAGCAAATTATACCATGCTTTGATGGTGGCTGCAGCATTAAGATTTGCAGACCGTTCATTTCCTTAAAGGTCTGTATATTTTCCTGCTGCAAATGGGCGTGCTGCTTTAGGAATGTGGGGAAGAGTTCTGGTGGTGGATGCTTTGATGGCCCCCAGGAGGTCATCTGATGACAAACAAGACCCATTGTTTCGTGTTCTGTCTTGTGTTGATGAAATTAATACCCTATAAATGCCACCTCTTGTTCTGTCTTGTGTTGATGAAATTAATACCCTATTAATGCCACCTCACCCCATCCACCTCACTCAAATGTAGATATAAACAAAATCGGAGATGTGTAAGTTCTATTCAGTTATGTATTTGTAAACTAAAGTCTTTGAAAATGTAATAAGTTTTACGAAACGCGCTCGTGTCGCGTCAGACTAGAAATAAAAATGAACTTTGGAGAATTGATTTTTGAATTACCTCCAACAGTGAAAAGAAATGTACGAAAGATTGAGAAAATTCGTGTTAGAATTATTAATCTTACTTTTTCGGTCATATTTAATAATATATGTCTACAGGAAAGACTGCTACCAAAATATACTAATATATATATATATATATATATATATATATATATATATATATATATATATATATATATATATATATATATATATATATATATATATATATATATATATATATATATATATATATACATATGTATGTATATATATATATATATATATATATATATATATATATATATATATATATATATATATTGAATAGAAGTGTTTGTAGAAAGCCTATTGGTCCATATTTCTTGATGCTTCTATATTGGAGCGGAGTCTTGAGGTGGGTAGAATATAGTTGTGCAATAATTGGCTGTTGATTGCTGGTGTTGACTTCTTGATGTGTAGTGCCTCGCAAACGTCAAGCCGCCTGCTATCGCTGTATCTATCGATGATTTCTGTGTTGTTTACTAGGATTTCTCTGGCGATGGTTTGGTTGTGGGAAGAGATTATATGTTCCTTAATGGAGCCCTGTTGCTTATGCATCGTTAAACGCCTAGAAAGAGATGTTGTTGTCTTGCCTATATACTGGGTTTTTTTGGAGCTTACAGTCCCCAAGTGGGCATTTGAAGGCATAGACGACGTTAGTCTCTTTTAAAGCGTTCTGTTTTGTGTCTGGAGAGTTTCTCATGAGTAGGCTGGCCGTTTTTCTGGTTTTATAGTAAATCGTCAGTTGTATCCTCTGATTTTTGTCTGTAGGGATAACGTTTATATTAACAATATCTTTCAGGACCCTTTCCTCCGTTTTATGAGCTGTGGAAAAGAAGTTCCTGTAAAATAGTCTAATAGGGGGTATAGGTGTTGTGTTAGTTGTCTCTTCAGAGGTTGCATGGCTTTTCACTTTCCTTCTTATGATGTCTTCGACGAAACCATTGGAGAAGCCGTTATTGACTAGGACCTGCCTTACCCTACAGAGTTCTTCGTCGACTTGCTTCCATTCTGAGCTGTGGCTGAGAGCACGGTCGACATATGCGTTAACAACACTCCTCTTGTACCTGTCGGGGCAGTCGCTGTTGGCATTTAGGCACATTCCTATGTTTGTTTCCTTAGTGTAGACTGCAGTGTGGAAACCTCCGCCCTTTTCCATGACTGTTACATCTAGAAAGGGCAGCTTCCCATCCTTTTCCATCTCGTAAGTGAAACGCAGCACGGAACTCTGCTCAAATGCCTCCTTCAGCTCCTGCAGATGTCTGACATCAGGTACCTGTGTAAAAATGTCGTCAACATACCTGCAGTATATGGCCGGTTTCAAGTTCATGTCGACTAAGACTTTTTGCTCGATGGTACCCATATAGAAGTTTGCAAACAGGACACCTAGGGGAGAACCCATGGCGACCCCCATCTACTTGCTTATACATGTGCCCATCCGGGCTCAAGAAGGGTGCCTCTTTAGTACAAGCTTGGAGTAGTTTCCTCAGAATATTTTCTGGTATGTCAAGAGGAGTACAGGCTGGATCACGATACACTCTGTCGGCTATCATTCCGATTGTCTCGTCCACAGGTACGTTGGTAAACAGCGATTCTACGTCCAACGAGGCTCTTATCCCTGTGGCCCGTGTGCCCCGCAGTAAGTCAACAAATTCTTTTGGAGACTTCAGGCTGAAGGCGCAAGGAACATAAGGAGTCAGCAGGCCGTTGAGTCGCTTCGCCAGTCTGTACGTGGGTGTGGGTATCTGGCTAATGATTGGCCGAAGTGGGTTTCCAGGCTTGTGCGTCTTGACATTTCCATACGCATATCCAGGTTTATATTCCCCAATGATCTTTGGCAGGTGGAGTCCGGATTTCTTGGCGTTCACAGTTTCGATCAGTTTGTTGACCTTTGCTTTTAATTCGGCTGTAGTGTCCTTCGTTACCCTTTGGAACTTAGTTTGGTCAGAGAGTATGATGTTCATTTTCGCCAGATATTCGTCTTTTTTAAGAATGACATATATTGGCGACTTGTCACCTCTCCTGACAACTATCTCCTTGTTCTCACGAAGGCTTTTAGCTGCCGCTTTAAGCTCGGGGGACAGTATGGTGCTTCTGTAGTTGCCTCGATTCTTTCCTCCTTCTGCAATAAGTTCTGCTTGTAAGGTATCTTTGGTAGTGACCGTCTTTTGTGTCTCGAGGTCGAATATGTCGTCCAACAGAATTTCCAACTCTACTTTCCGGGCCATCTCACTCGGTCTGGACATAACATGACCAAACTAAGTTCCAAAGGGTAACGAAGGACACTACAGCCGAATTAAAAGCAAAGGTCAACAAACTGATCGAAACTGTGAACGCCAAGAAATCCGGACTCCACCTGCCAAAGATTATTGGGGAATATAAACCTGGATATGCGTATGGAAATGTCAAGACGCACAAGCCTGGAAACCCACTTCGGCCAATCATTAGCCAGATACCCACACCCACGTACAGACTGGCGAAGCGACTCAACGGCCTGCTGACTCCTTATGTTCCTTGCGCCTTCAGCCTGAAGTCTTCAAAAGAATTTGTTGACTTACTGCGGGGCACACGGGCCACAGGGATAAGAGCCTCGTTGGACGTAGAATCGCTGTTTACCAACGTACCTGTGGACGAGACAATCGGAATGATAGCCGACAGAGTGTATCGTGATCCAGCCTGTACTCCTCTTGACATACCAGAAAATATTCTGAGGAAACTACTCCAAGCTTGTACTAAAGACGCACCCTTCTTGAGCCCGGATGGGCACATGTATAAGCAAGTAGATGGGGTCGCCATGGGTTCTCCCCTAGGTGTCCTGTTTGCAAACTTCTATATGGGTACCATCGAGCAAAAAGTCTTAGTCGACATGAACTTGAAACCGGCCATATACTGCAGGTATGTTGACGACATTTTTACACAGGTACCTGATGTCAGACATCTGCAGGAGCTGAAGGAGGCATTTGAGCAGAGTTCCGTGCTGCGTTTCACTTACGAGATGGAAAAGGATGGGAAGCTGCCCTTTCTAGATGTAACAGTCATGGAAAAGGGCGGAGGTTTCCACACTGCAGTCTACACTAAGGAAACAAACATAGGAATGTGCCTAAATGCCAACAGCGACTGCCCCGACAGGTACAAGAAGAGTGTTGTTAACGCATATGTCGACCGTGCTCTCAGCCACAGCTCAGAATGGAAGCAAGTCGACGAAGAACTCTGTAGGGTAAGGCAGGTCCTAGTCAATAACGGCTTCTCCAATGGTTTCGTCGAAGACATCATAAGAAGGAAAGTGAAAAGCCATGCAACCTCTGAAGAGACAACTAACACAACACCTATACCCCCTATTAGACTATTTTACAGGAACTTCTTTTCCACAGCTCATAAAACGGAGGAAAGGGTCCTGAAAGATATTGTTAATAGAAACGTTATCCCTACAGACAAAAATCAGAGGATACAACTGACGATTTACTATAAAACCAGAAAAACGGCCAGCCTACTCATGAGAAACTCTCCAGACACAAAACAGAACGCTTTAAAAGAGACTAACGTCGTCTATGCCTTCAAATGCCCACTTGGGGACTGTAAGCTCCAAAAAACCCAGTATATAGGCAAGACAACAACATCTCTTTCTAGGCGTTTAACGATGCATAAGCAACAGGGCTCCATTAAGGAACATATAATCTCTTCCCACAACCAAACCATCGCCAGAGAAATCCTAGTAAACAACACAGAAATCATCGATAGATACAGCGATAGCAGGCTGCTTGACGTTTGCGAGGCACTACACATCAAGAAGTCAACACCAGCAATCAACAGCCAATTATTGCACAACTATATTCTACCAACCTCAAGACTCCGCTCCAATATAGAAGCATCAAGAATTATGGACCAATAGGCTTTCTACAAACACTTCTATTCAATACCCATTGTTTGTGTTCTGTCTTGTGTTGATACTTTTAATACCCTATTAATATCCCCTCTTGTTCTGTCTTGTGTTAATGCCACATCACCCCTCCCACCTCACTCAAATGTAGATATAAACTCGGAGATACGTAAGTTCTATTCAGTTGTGTATTTGTGAACTAAAGTCTTTGAAAATGTAATAAGTTTTACGAAACGCGCCCGTGTCGCGTCAGACTAGAAATAAAAATGAATTTCGGAGAATTAATTTTTGATTTACCTCCAACAGTGAAGCGTAATGTACGAAAGATTGAGAAAATTCGTGTTAGAATTATTAATCTTACTTTTTCGGTCATATTTAATAATATATGTCTACAGGAAAGACTGCTACCAAAATATACTAATATATATATATATATATATATATATATATATATATATATATATATATATATATATATATATATATATATATATATATATATATATATATATATATATATATATATATATATATATATATATATGTGTGTATAGGGGACTATAATCTTTATTCCCTCAAAACTCCATATACATATATATTGAGCCCCGGTAGTACAGTCGGCTTCGTTCTCGACTCACAATCGGGAATTCCAGGTTCAAATCCTTGGCACGACATAAATGGTTGGACCACGTTACCTATCACCTGATGCCTCTGTTCCCCTAGCAGTAAATAGGCCCCGGGAGTTAGTCAACTGTTGTGGGGTTGCATCCTGGGGAGGATCAGTACCTTGAAGGGGGGAACCTCTGTATAAGCCTAACATGTATAATACACACAGAGATCACACTAACGTGACGCATCAAATGAACAAATCCACAAGACATAGCTCGGGTGCAGGGGGGAGTTGTGTAAAACCCTGGTTTATGCCTCGGAGAGGCTACGGGATCCAGAAAGTTCAGTAGAATTTCGGTTTCAACATATTTAACCCTGTCATAGCTCAGTCGATTAAGGCAGTGTCTGGGATGCTCGCGGACGCAGGTTCGAATCCTCGTCACGGCCCTTGTGGATTTGTTCATGTATAATACACTAGCTACCTGTACTTCGACACAAATAATGATTTAACTAATTATTCGGCAGCACTAGGCTGTTGAATGAGGCTACTTATAATACAACTCACACTTAAACTCACTTTAACAACAGCTATAAACTGTTTTAGAAAAGATTATATCAACTGTTCGGTGTTTGATCTGTTGACATGAGGTTCTGTTAAACCATTCATCAAAGAACCTTGTACAGTACTTGGGTGATTAGTAACATAAATATACAACAAACTACTACAAAGAATATAGAACAACTCAACGTACCTCTCTAAATTGGTGTCTTTCGTCTGCGTTTCTTGTAGTTTTATAAAGAAGGTCTATAAGTTATAAGAGGAAAAAAATTATTGTGATGCATATATTTATATGTATTTTTAATTTAATCCTGAAGACAGCATGTATCCAAACAATGATATATTAGGCATTACAAAATAATACTGATATAATGCGACACCGAAAAACTATAAAATAATAAACAATACAATCCTTATCCACCATCAGATATGTGACCAGTGTGAAACTGCCTCTTGAGAGACCTCTGATACAGCTTAATCTTTAAAAAAAATCGTGTCTGTATAGCAATGCGGTTATCTAGAATCTATTTTTTTCAGCAGGTAGCTGTTATTCTAAGGCATAGATATTGCTACCTGGCTAATTCACTGTGTGTACGTTCGATTCTATCTGTCAGTGATGTTGCCTCTTGAGACGGGGAGATTTCTGTTCTACCTCTTCCAGTGGGCAAGCCACCTTGCACTCCACGGAAGGACCTACCTGGTTGCTACCACTGTAGGTCTGACCCTACCAATAGTGATAGCGTGGTCACCCTTGAGTTTGTTGACCTCAGTCACTTCTCGTGGACTTTCCGTGTTACTAAAATTAATATGCCCATACTGGAGTGCAGATTCCTATGTCATCACATCATCTCAGAACTGGATAAACACCTCCAAAGGATACCTGATCAACCAGGCTGTGACTCATACGTCAGGCTGCGAGCCGCCGCGTCCAACAGCCTGGTTGATCAGTCCGGCAACCAGGAGGCCTGGTCGACGACCGGGCCGCGGGGACGCTAAGCCCCAGAAGCACCTCAAGGTAACCTCAAGGTAAGGTATCCTTGTAGATCTGGCATGTGGTAGTCTCTAGTGAATGACTGGCACTCAACGATTGCTCACCAGCTTGGCACTGAGTACATCACCAGCCCAGCAGAACCTGTGCTGGATCCAAAAACATCACCAGGCCTCTCGCCCAAGACCCCAAAATTAATCACCTAAGTCATCCTCAACAATGTACCTCGGGTCAGCCTACAGCCAGAATGATTCTTCCTTGACCAGATGGTCAAGGAAGAATCTAATAAGTTGTTAGCTGTTGGTGTTGTGAGACGTACTGATAGTTTCTGAGCCTCCCAACTGCCTATGGTTGCCAGAACAACCGCAGTGGAAGTCTTGCCTTGTAATAATACAGAGCCCTTAATGTAAGGACACTTTTGGACCAAAATCTCATCCCACACATTCAGAATTTCATTAACAAACTGCAAGGAGCGAACACTTTCTCTAAAATATATTTGGTTTGAGCATTTCACCAAGTCTTGGTGTACGCTGCGTATGTCCCCAGAATAGCAAAGTACTATACCTTTTGGCTAGTTTAAAATGTTCTTGATGCCATTTGGCCTCTGTCAAATAGTCCAGACATTCCAACATTTCATTGATCAAGTCATCAGAGACCTCAAGTGCTGTGCCTACATTAATGCCTCGTCAGAGTGAGTCTATCTCCAGCTGAACATCGGCAGCACCTTCTGCTACTCACTCACAGCTATGGACTCCAGATTAAGCAAGGTAAATACATTTTTTTAGGTGCCTGAACTCTACTTCCTGAGTCGCAAAGTACCTGATATCGTGCCATTGGTGAAGAAGACTGAGGCTCTCCAAGAGTTCTCACGACCCACAACTCCTAAGAAGCTATTTGAATTCCAGGGTGTAGTGAGTGTTTATAAGATTTATCTAATACTTTTCCAACATCTCAAAACCTTCGCTTGGATTGCATGGGGTAGGCAGTCATGGAAGGCCACAAGACGCCGAGCAAGTGTTCGCTAATCTCTAGCAGCTAGTTCATCTAAACCTCCTTGCCCATCCAGTGTTCCATACACCAACAGCCTCTCTACCAACGGCTCTGACACTAATATGGCAGTGGTCTTACAATATGTTCATTAATGACATATTATATCCAATCGCTTCCTCCACGATACACTGTTAACACCAGTGGAGGCAAAATACAGTACGTTCGAAAAGGGTATAATTAATTACACAAAACTTCAGTCATTTTCTATAGGGACATTATTTTCACTTCCTCACCAACTTCACACCACTGACTTAACGATTTGGTGGTCAAGGGCAGTTCCCAATCACTGTGAGTCACTGAACACTAGAGCAATATATCCCAATTCCTGACTTGGTAAGGTAACTATGAGAAAGCCCTAAGTTGATATAACTGTATAGTACGTATACGGATATGAGAACAACTACCTGGGATATAAGGGAAACTGTATATGCCGTCGCCACTGCCATTTCTGGACCTGGTTTGTGTGCCATCCTCCATGCGACGTCTCACATTGATTTTGCAGAGGTTACCAGAGCGCTGTGTATGAGCTCGTACCCCCAACACCTGTGAATTCTCCCTCAGCACTTTACCTCAGTGTTGTACCCTTGCTGAAGTCCGAGGATACTGTTACTTAAGACACTTCTCTCATTGGTGTCCTACAGCTGTACATACTAAAGACACATTTTTAGAGAAGCTTCACGGCTGTCCACTCCTTGGCTAACCTTGACATCCAGAATACGTCGGGCCTCCTGAACAAGTAGGTGGTATGGCCAGGAATCATCAATGATGCCCGCTTTTAATGTCAACAATCAAAGATACACACAACCACACAGATGCCGCTGCAGTATTTCCCACGAATGTCTGTCAGACTTGAGATGGTTCATGAAGAGATCAGTGGCCCTCTTCCTCAACATGGAGAGCGCTCATACAAAATTCACATGCGCTCACCACGTCTCAAGATGAGACCAGAGCAAATGGTGGAGATGAGGACAGTGTTTGTAGTTCTTAGTTTCTACAATGGTTCAGTCTCTAGGACTGGAGTTCCCACAGCAACGATTGTCTCCTACCAAGGATTGTAATTCGGGTCACACTTATGTTAGAAACTGCAGCAGTTCCTGGGAGCCCCCCCCCCCCCGCAACCACACCACGGCCTACCGTCTTCAGTCCAACAGAATGGTTGAACAGTTAACTCCAACTGAAAGTGGTGTTGTTGGTACAACCAGACCTGACTGTTTCAATTGCCAACCTTCCTTTAGTCCCTCTTGGGACTAAAGAAACATTTAAACATCTGAAAATGGCTCCACTCCTACCCTCCGCCTGTCCCAAGTTTCTCCCACATTATGTTACCATTGAAAACAAGTCACAAGTCCATCCTCACTCCCACTGGAGCCTCCTGCAGAAGTAAACACTTTCTTATTTTACTACGGCTACCACTGTGACATGTGGGGTCCCTGTACCACCACTGGTACTACTGACACATAAAGGGACCCCCCCCCCCCGTGTTGGAAATAACCAACAGTTTTATACATCTTTGTATTTTATGCAACCTTTGTATTAACCACAAGTAGTTACTAAAATTACTAACTTGTAGATTTAATCATTATCATGATTTATTTACACATATTGCCAGATTCTTCCTAGTCAGAGTGACGACGTGAGGAACGTCAGGCAGCAACATGAATTCTCTCCACATTTAGTTGGATTTATAACAAGAGTCCAGTTTATTATTTCCTTTACTAAAAATAGTCACTAATAAGTTTAATTTCGTAGTATACTACTACTTACTAGAACTCCCTTATTTAGTTGATATTAAACATTCTAGAGGAAATTACTTTAATGTAAATGATTTTACTTTAATTTCCTCGATTAGTTGCACAACTTTAATAAGCCAATTTATGTTACGAGAAATTCTATTTTATCACAGAAGAAATTAATGTGATATTAATACTCGTCACTACCTCTTCCTTCCTTAGTCAATTGCGATATATACATAAACATTTACGCTCGAGATGTCTATCGAGAGCCGCGCATGCGCAATAAGGAAGAGGGTGAAGACGGGAGAGCGTCACTAGACGAGAGCACGGTGTGGACGCCATTGACAACGTGTAGCAGAGCTACGTTTTGATCCCATTTATTTCGCTCCCACGACCAGTAGAGCGGTGCCACGTTATCTGGCACAGTAGCCGTGTCCCAGACTAGCATATGAGCAATTCCAAAGTCAACGCCTTTCAAGCAGCAGCTGGAGGATGAAGAATTGCTCAAGTCTCCACATCAACGGACACGCGGCTCGGCAGCTAGGTTTACCTTTTTGTTATTATGTGGCCACAATTAACATTTAGGCTAGTTGTCGTTAGGCCGTAGAACAAATAATACAATCCCGTACGTGTCTTAAGTAAATTTACCATCTAAACAGATGATTAATTTCATTATTTTCTCCAAAGAGAATTTACAGTGTTTGAATATAAATTGCTCAGATATTAGCTGATAATTTCCACTATTATCCTCATAATTTAGGATGTATTTGTAGTTACTTATTATGTAGATTTTTACAATGTAATTGCCTTTCAGTACCAAGGCGACGCCAACCGAGGTGCTAGGCTTCCCACCGTTCCATGCAACAATTTGCCCTATGCAACACGTCGTCGGTGGAGCGTAGCAACTGATTACACCTCACTAGATTAACAGCTAAGCTGTCCCTTTTTTATCTGTAGCAATAACTCTGTAGTTACAGTAGTGATCTCTCAAAGAGATCAATTACACTAACCCATTGATTTACTGATGCTGTTCAACATTTCAGTAGTATATTGAGGAGCATTTATCTCCAATTAATATTATATAATCAACCTTATTTCCTTTCCTTTTTTATTTACTCTGGTGAAGAACCAGCACCAGAATAATGCTAGGGATGTATTAATCTTTTTGCATGTAACCCCCAATTTTGTGTAAGTTAATTTGACTCCATTTATATAAGAAATACAGTTTCACTAAGATCCATAGGACACTAGTTCTTGGGATCAGTTTTTCCATTGTCTTATTTTGTTTTCCACTTTTTCTCAAAAAGTGGTGGTCCTTCATAGCTATCGAAGTATATATTTAATTATTAGTTATTGGAGTCAGGTTTTCCCCCACACCCCGTACCACCACTGACACATAAAGGGACCGTGAACCACCACTGCTACCACTAACACACGTGGGGACCCTGTACCACCACGGTGACAGCACCTGCCATGTTAGCAGGGAAAGCTGCTTATACAGGTGTGGCCCAACCTGTACTACCAACTATGCTGATGACCAACTCAGGAGACCAGTCAGTACCTGCCTGCAACTCAACCAGTCACACGGACTGAAACCACACAGATATAAATGCTGTACAGATGTGCATATTCTATTTTTTCTTGAAGGATCTTTGAGCGGCGTTGTTTTAAGGACGACCCAAAGCACAGCTGTAAATCTGATGGCATTAGGAATTGAAAATACTAGGCTTTAATCAAATCTAGATTAATGTAACCATATTAGCATATATTTCAGTTCATCTTTATAAAGGACTGCTATGTATTTAAGTCTTATTTAAGTATTTATTTATGCTCTGCTCTTATTTATAAATGTTCAATACTATACCACAAAGTAACACAGATTATGTGAAAGGTTTAGTTCAAAAGTTTGGCAAAGTATAAGACTGTACCTTTAGCACCTAGTACGATGAAGGGCAATGCCTCGAACCACGCACACATTTTGACTGGAAAATTTTTCTTGACTCTGAAAGCAAAAAAACTAATTGATAATGACCAGACATATTATTTTTAGATTTAACAGAGCAGAAGTTGTTACACACATAGAGCGAAATTTCCCTGAAGCGACCATACGAGTCATAAATACTCATATTCCGCCTAAGTCAGGCTGCGAGCAGCCGCGTCCAACAGCCTGGTTGATCAGTCCAGCAACCAGGAGGCCTGGTCGACGACCGGGCCGCGGGGACGCTAAGCCCCGGGAAAAAATTGATAATATTAAAGAAATTACCTTGCTCTGAAATGAAAATATCAAGAGTTATTATTTGTATGTATTTGCAATATTTAGAGAACAGTTTTTAAACCATAAATGAAATGAAGTTAATTGAGGAAGCAATAAAGGAAATGTCTTTATATGCTTGGGAAGGTTATCTTGAGATGATTTCGGGGCTTAGCGTCCCCGCGGCCCGGTCCTCGACCAGGTCTTCTTTTTTGCTGTACATACCCCGAAGAAGCAGCCCGTAGCAGCTGTCTAACTCCCAGGTACCTATTTACTGCTAGGTGAAAATGAACATCAGAGTGAAAGAAACTTTGCACATTTGTTTCCGCCTCCACCGGGAGCTGATCCCGGAACCTCAGGACTATGTATGAATCCAAAGCGCTGTCAGGCCCCCTTATAACACTGGCCTGGGAAACACACCTTCTGGGAAGAAGAAAGGGAAGGGAATTATCAGGAGAAAGCGCCAAGCCATTACAACTATATAGCATTGGGAAGAGGTCAGGATAAGGATTTGGGATGAGACGGGGGGAAAGGAATGGTGCCCAACCACTTGCATGGTCAGGGATTGAACACCGACCTGCATGAAGCGAGACCGTTGCTCTACCGTCCAGTGCAAGTGGTTGGAAAGTGTTTACAATTTCATCTACGTTGGTCTCATTTTCCTAATTGTAACACTTCCCCGACAGGAGTCAGCTTGAATTAATCCCGTTAATAACCAGGAAACTGTGCAACATAGCACCGAGACATGGCGGGGGCGATTTTAACTCAATAAAGCTAAATAAAAAATAGTTTTTGTCACTTCTAATATGGTTAAAATGTATTCCCCTGATCACGGGATAAAAAAAAAAAAAGATTGTATATGACTGACTTCGGCCGTGGTGAAGTGAGTATATTGGATGGCCTATAGCCACGTGGCAGGAGTTGCTGTGGAGGTATATGTAGATATATATATCAATATCTCTGATTTGTTTTCCCTCTTTTTATATCCAGGATTATTCAATGGTGTGTCATTTGAGAAATTTATGTAATAAAATGTGTGAAACATCAGAATGCTCAAATATTCGTCTCGTAAATATGCGGACTATATTAAGTGCCTATAGCACAATATAGCGCCACACACTAACCAGACGACGAGGCAACATGCTTGCCCTGCCAGGAGTACCGACCTCTCACCTGGCACCAGTGACACAGTGTGTGCAAATATTGAACTTCAGCCAGCATTTGTTTCGTGTTGGTTCACGATGTTCCGTTTCCGTTTAAAATGATAGACTATGAATGCTAGTGTGATTGGGCGGTTTGGAGAGGTGCTAGGAATGGGCCAGAACCGTTTGTTTCACTTATGGGAATTTCAAGGGTATTGAAGTGGAACCTGAACTGTGAAAGTTATTTTATCAAGAGATTTGCCTTCCACTGTTTATGTTCAGGGTTTCCGGCTTAGTATAGTGTACAATGGTCAGCCATTACTTGTTTCAGGAGTGGGCTCCCCAGACGTTTTGTGGCTCTGTGTATGGTAGAGGCAAAGGACAAGATGAATATATATGGGGGGATTTTCAAGTCTGATGCATGCAGAACAAAGTCGTACTCGTGGGTTCGATGGAGGTGGCACCTGCGCTCGAAGATGTGGCACGGAATGAATGTGTGACAGTTTCCGGGTGAGGACCATGTAATACGTGGGGTGTCAGCGACACTTTCAGTTGCTTCTACTGCTACTGGCCTGATGGATGTGGATGCACAGGTTCAAGGCAGGGAAAGACATATATAGGTCTCCAATGGGGACCAGGTGGATGGTTCGATTGGTACAGTTGGTTGTCCTGCTGTTTTATTGCCGGTGCATCAGAGTTCAGCCCTGTGGACTCGGTTGTGGTGGTGAACCCTGTGGATAAGGAGGACTGACGAATTAGTGGTGAATGCAAGCCACAGAGGGAGGATACTAATGGGTGTCTCCTGTAGAGAATTGTGTTTGTGTGATGGAGGCGGCGGTCCACGATGAGCTACATAGCAGTGTCTCGCCAGAACACTGGCCCTGAGAGGTCGTGCTGAACAGAAGTGTGGTGGAGTCTGGCGTTGCCCTCATGTTGGTAAGCGTCTACCGCCTGGTATGGGAAGTCCGGGTACATGGCGAAAGTGGAGGCGTACCTCCTCAAGTGGAATACTTCACTGCCCAGAAACTTCGAACTCTCAGGAGACCCTACACGGAGAGGCCACTCCAGACCAACAACCAGAGCACAACTCCATAGTATCCTGAGACTGATAGATGCCTACTACTACTACTACCTCTTCTCAGTGTAGGGTCTACTGGGAGTGTCGAAGTTTCTGGGCAGTGGAGTGCGTTGGCGAGGGAAAAAGCGTAGTTTCGATGATGAGCGTGTTGACGTTGTCTCTCCTGAAGGATTCAGAGGTTGGGTCAAGGGCTAGTGAGTGCCACTCTGTCGATTTCTGGTACAGTGGGAGGTGGTGAGTAGTTTAAATGTGGCGTTTTCATCTCGAAGGTAGTAGGTTGCGTGTTGGGGATTGCCCAGGGATTGGGTGTGTTGTATAACGTTAATGCATGTCACGTGGGTTCCGAATTGTTTTGTGTCATTATGCATTGTATTGAATTTTGATTTTGTGTTAAATTTTGGGCACTATGTGGTATTATAGTTCATAGTGTTCCTACCATACAATTGTTCGGGGTTTTATCCATATTACAAATTCATGTTTTCTTGCCTGTTACAACTTTGGTACCTAATTCCTAGTACATGTAACAACCATCGCTTGTTGGAGATCCTTTTCCTGAGTGAGTAAATTGGTACTTATGAATTCAGTGTGCCTGAATCTTTTTCTTAAAGATTCAGTGACCGAGTTATACTTTGTGCGTTGATATGTCATGTTTAATCGGTCATTGAGGGCCTTTTTATTCCTGTTAATATGTCAATACATGTTTCTTGTACATCATTCCGTCAATGTCTGTAAGGCGTTGTCACTGTGTGGTGTCTTGCCTTTATATTATCTTATGTATATTAAATTCCATTCCATTGTATTTAGTTTGCTGTACTTTCTCTGCTTTCCAATGTGCTGTCATGTTCTCTGTATGTGCAGTTATCTGGGTGTGGTTTTTATTTATATGTGATGTGTGTGGACAGTACATTAAGGGTTTTCAGTTTGTTCTCCTTGTGCTCACTCTGTCATCTGCGTGCTTGTGAACTAATTTGTTCTTCTATTCATCGTAAGGCTTGTTTGCAAACGATGAGTCACAATAATGTGGCTGAAGATATATAGACCAAACTACACATCAGAAGGCGAAGAAACGACGATGTTTTGGTCCAACCTGGACCATTCTCAAGTAAAATTCGCCTTACGACAAACTAACGACGTTTTTCTTTTCTTTTCTTTTTATTTGTAAAACAAACGAAACAACATAAACGGCACTGAAGCACCAAATAAAACCGATTAGAAGTTCCACACCACACATCAACACCATAAAGGAGAAATACAACACAGAACATTCAGAGTAACACATCATGGAAAACACTGTAAACATTAATAACAATGAACACAGAAACATAGTGCACAGAGCAATGCAACACAATGTGAAAACGCAAATTGAACAGTAAAAATGGTACAAAGGAACACACTTCAGGAAGACCCGCACCACCCTGATGGGGCGTGCCAATATGACATAGTAAGTAAAACACCCAACACCAAGGTATCAAAATAATGAAAGACAGTGAATACAAGTGTACAAAAGAAAAACAAAACAAAAATGAAAGTAAAGTAAAAACACACATAATACTCTGCACAAAACACAACAACAGACATACCAAGGAAACAGAAACACATTACACACACAAGAACAGAGCATAAACATATCAGGACACACAGCACAAAGAAACCCCGCATACAAAACAATACACACCAAATGTGAAAGTTCAATAGAGACATATAAATGAGAACACAATAAGTATAACACAGTAAATATAACATGAAATAGAACAGAGTACACACAAACAGCAACCGCACCCAGACGGGTCGTGCCAACCTGAACACATGATGTAAGCACATAATAAAAGGCATCAATACATAAGGACAGGGAGAACACAAAGCAAGCACAAGCACTACGTACATTTAGCCGGGAACTCCTGCGCCAGATAGCACAAGCAGTACGTTTCCCAAATCAGCATGACGTGATCGGTTACACCCAGATAGTAGAAGAGCACCATGGGATTGGATGCACCTGAGTTCCAACATCTGATGCTCACGTATCAGAGGCCACAGTTAGTGCCCGCAAGCAACACATCAGAGGCCACAGTTAGTGGCCACAAGCAACACATCAGAGTCCACAGTTAGTGCCCACAAGCAACACATCCAGAGGCCACAGTTAGTGCCCACAAGCAACACATCAGAGGCCACAGTTAGTGCCCACAAGCAACACATCATAGGCCACAGTTAGTGCCCATAAGCAACACATCAGAGGCCACAGTTAGTGCCCGCAAGCAACACATCAGAGGCCACAGTTAGTGCCCACAAGCAACACATCCAGAGGCCAGAGTTAGTGCCCGCAAGCAACACATCCAGAGGTCACAGTTAGTGCCCAAAAGCAACACAACCAAAGGCCACAGTTAGTGCCCGCAAGCAACGCATCAGAGGCCACAGTTAGTGCCCACAAGCAACACATCCTGAGGCCACAGTCAGTGCCCACAAGCAACACATCAGAGGCCACAGTTAGTGCCCACAAGCAACACATCCAGAGGCCACAGTTAGTGCGCGCAAGCAACACAACCAGAGGCCACAGTTAGTGCCTGCAAGCAACACATCCAGAGGCCACAGTCAGTGCTCGCAAGCAACACATCAGAGGCCACAGTTAGTGCCCACAAGCAACACATCCTGAGGCCACAGTTAGTGCCCACACGCAACACATCAGAGGCCACAGTTAGTGCACACAAGCAATACATCAGAGGCCACAGTTAGTGCCCACAAGCAACACATCAGAGGGCACAGTTAGTGCCCACAAGCATCACATCCTGAGGCCACAGTTAGTGCCCACAAGCAACACATCAGAGGCCACAGTTAGTGCACACAAGCAATACATCAGAGGCCACAGTTAGTGCCCACAAGCAACACATCAGAGGGCACAGTTAGTGCACACAAGCAATACATCAGAGGCCACAGTTAGTGCCCACAAGCAACACATCAGAGGGCACAGTTAGTGCCCACAAGCATCACATCCTGAGGCCACAGTTAGTGCCCACAAGCATCACATCCAGAGGCCACAGTCAGTGCCCACAAGTAACACATCAGAGGCCACAGTCAGTGCCCACAAGCAACACACCAGAGGCCACCGTTGGTGCCCACAAACAACACATCCTGAGGCCACAGTTAGTGCCCACAAGCAACACATCAGAGGCCACAGTCAGTGCCCACAAGCAACACATCAGAGGCCACAGTTGGTGCCCACAAGCAACACATTTGTAAGTAATCACAGCTTACGTTTGAAAGTATTTCAAGTCAAAAACTAACTATGTACTCTAGTTTAAGTACGAAGTCCTATAGGCGTATGCAGTCAAAACTTGTTATTAGAAATTTAATAAATTAATCATATATATATGATTATATATGTTGGTGTATACTGGCAGCAGGTTTTCTTTTAAACATGTCTCATTGAATATGACCGCATATTCTGTATTTACTATCTTCTGATTTAGGGCTTCTATCCGGGTGAATTTGGGGGTGCTTGAGAGCACCCCCAAATTAGACATACCTGAGCCACACTTGAAGAGTCTTCTCGAAGCATGTACAAAGGAAGCCCCTTTCATCAGTCCTCAAGGAGACATGTATCTACAAATAGACGGAGTAGCAATGGGCTTCCCCTTAGGAGTTTTATTTGCTAATTTTTATATGGGAACCATCGAAGACAGAGTCATCAGTAGCAGACAAAAACCAACTGTATATTGCCGTTATGTAGATGACATATTCGTAATAGTAAAAGACTCAGATGAACTAATTGATCTAAAAAGCCATCTAGAGAGAGAGTCAGTACTCCGATTTACACATGAAAATAGTGAAAATAACAGTCTGCCATTCTTGAATGTACTAATAACAAAAACAGGAACCTCCCTTATGTATCCCCCATGTTTTCACCTTTATTGTCTTATCACCTGACCCAGTGCGGGTATAAAATCAACAAGTTCTGAAAATTCTTTTCACTTGAGAATGAACCATGGAGGTTCGAAACGTAGTGCAAATTGTATAAATAAGTGTAATACATTCTATAGTAATTCACTACCTTTCTTCACCTTGAAATTACGAAAATGAGTTTTGGAGAACTCCTCTTTCAGCTAAGCCCTGATGCTAAGAAAATAGGTAGAGGGATAGCAGCCCTAAATCAGAAGATAGTAAATTCAGATTATATATATATATATATATATATATATATATATATATATATATATATATATATATATATATATATATATATATATATATATATATATATATATATATATATATATATATATATATATATATATATATATATATATATATATATATATATATTATTATTATTAAAAAGGACCGAAAAAGTAAGATTAATAATTCTAACACGAATTTTCTCAATATTTCTTATATTTCTTTTCACTGTTGATGGTAATTGAAAGATCAATTCTCCAAAATTCATTTTTATTTCTAGTCTGACGCGACACTTGAACACGTTTCGTAATAACTTATTACATTTTCAAAGACTTTAGTTTACACACACACAACTATAACTTGCAAACATTAAACATTTTTTATTTTATACCTGGGATTGGGTGAGGTGACATGTTACAACAGTTTTGGATGAGGTGAAAACAGACTTTCAACACAAGACAGAACACGAAACAATAGGTATAATATTTTGTAAGTTAAGGGAAGAATAGAAGTAACTGCAAAGGGCCTATTGGCCCATATTTCTTGATGCTTCTATATTGGAGCGGAGTCTTGAAGTGGGTAGAATATAATTGTGCATTAATTGGCTGTTGATTGCTGGTGTCGACTTCTTAATGTGTAGTGCCTCACATATATCAAGCCGCTTGCTATCGCTGTATCTATCAATGATTTCCTTGTTCTTTGTTAAGACTTCTCTGGTGATGGTCTGGTTGTGGGAAGAGATTATATGTTCCTTAATGGAGCCCTGTTGCTTATGCATCATTAATCGCCTGGAAAGAGATGTTGTTGTCTTGCCTATATACTGAATTCTTTGAGGCTTACAGTCCCCAAGTGGGCATTTGAAGGCATAGACGACATTGGTCTCTTTTAAAGCGTTCTGCTTTGTGTCTGGAGAGTTTCTCATGAGTAGGTTGGCCGTTTTCTTGGTTTTATAGTAAATCGTCAATTGTATCTTCTCATTTTTGTCTGTAGGGATAATGTTTCTATTAACAATATCTTTTAGGACCCTTTCCTCCGTTTTATGAGCTGTGGAAAAGAAGTTCCTGTAAAATAGTCTAATAGGGGGTACAGGTGTTGTGTTAGTTGTCTCTTCAGAGGTTGCATGGCGTTTCACCTTCCTTCTTATGATGCCTTCAACAAAACCATTGGTGTGGGAACCGACCTGTGAGATTTATATTTATTTAATTTATATGAATTTATATTTACGTTAATTTATATACTTCGATAGCAATTTGTATAATGATAAGTGGACTGTATTTCTGCAATAATCTCACAAATCGATCCTCTACACATTAGGGGGGTTTATATTTATATGTATGCAGCCAATCAAATTACAGAAATAACTACATACATTGATGAGGTTCCTTATCTTATAGTACAGCAGGTTAGTCCACCAGGTATAAGTAGGGTGTAGACACCAAATTATCCTCTTTGAGGTAGCTTCCATATCCCCCAGTAACTGGTGCACAAATCTTGCATCCTCGTCTTGACCTGTCAAAAGTGTGCTAGCTGTGAAGCCAGAATCCTATATATGACAAGTATTTCAGAGAAAACACTATACAGTACATAGAACATGAAGACCTGGCTTAATTACCTTTAGTTTGAGGCTATGTCGCGTTCTAACCGGGTAACCCTACCCCATGACATTAATGGCCACTAATGATAGATAATGGGTTTCGGAAAGAACACTTAACTTGATATGTAGACAGCGTGTTGAAAAATGGTACACCTTTGGGTTCCATAACACTACGTCCAAGTAAAATTAACAGGAGCCGAATTTGCTCCCGTGTGAGCCTCTGGTCTCAGTATAAACAACAATGGCTGCCCTCCTCCTCACTCTGACGCCTGGCTTACATTGTCCACATTTCAGAAAGTGATAGAAGGGTCACATTTACTCTACTTTAATATTGATAATTAAGTTAATTTATATAAGATGTTTTTATGATGGTAAAGTCCAAAGACTAATGTATTTAAGAATAATTCCCATCATAATAGGTGGTGAATTATAATAGTATGTGGTGATGATATCCCGTTTTCTTTAGATGGTAATTCCACTACAAGTTACGTTTTCTATGGGTAACTTGTTGGTAATACAGCTATTATCTGTATGATTATTAAATGGTGTCGGATTTTCCGACATAATTCCCCAGGGGGCTGCTCACGGGTCGAAGTCCTATTTAGAACAGACGAACACCGATACTCCTCCTTCGGATTATTAGATTAATCACACATTTGTGCGTCTGTTCGTACAGGACGGATGTCCCGTACTAGAGTTGCAGGGGTTAGAAGTCTAATGCGATTTCATTTCCCTGTCAACTCTTGAAAGGCTAATATTCAAGCCTTATTACATATTATTTAACCCAGAAGACTGGATGTGATCAAGTACTACAGTCAAGTATGATTCAGGGACTGCAGTGAGATCAGTGACATTAGATATAACTTGAAGTTTCTTCAGGTAACTGTTCACTGATATATAAACACTGAGGCCCATGGAATACATCTTGATTAAATAATAAATGTATCAAATCAGTCATCAGATTTACTGGGGTTTAATTTAATTAATTGATTCAGAAGATTGAATAGCTCATCATTAAAGTAAAGTATGGTTCTGAGACTGCAGTGGGTTCAGTGACATTGGTCGCTGTGACTTGTAGCTGTTTTAGGCTACTGTTCACTGATTTGCCACTGAGGCCTCATGAACTCATCTCCAGCTTTAAATGATGATACTAACATCAACCTCTGTTGGTATAGTCAGCTGTAATCTCCTTAGTATAATGCTACTGGAGAAATATAATCAGCTGACAAATTTAGATTTCTACTGGTATTGTTTATCTGCAGGCATCGGTCTCCTCAGGCTTGATACTGGGCCTGAGAGTAATTTACCTCCTGCAGAGTTTAACATGGTTATACCCTGATATTTAGTAGGGCTACCGATGAATCGATGGTAGTAGTCTGTCCCCACAAGGACAGCCATTTGGCATTTGATTTGCTCAAATTTACCTGCAGCTGCTTGATAATAGCTTTCCAAGTCAGCATAATCAACTGTTGATTGTTGTGACAAATCTTCACATTTCTTGATCTGTCTTGTTAAGTGGCCTTTAAGACCTGCAAGGGTTCTTTTCATTCTCCCTGCATTATCCATACTGGCTCGTTGGTGAAGCCTTGTGGAACTTGTACTTGGGCTGCTCATAATACTGAACAAACACTAATGGTAGCCTAGGGTAAATTCTGAACTCACTAGGCAATAATCCTACCTCTACTAGAGGTTAGCACTTAAAATTAATACACATTATATATATATACAATCATCCACACTAATGATTTGAGTGATAAACCAGTGTCACTGGAAGTACCTTTAGGTTAGCTCTTCTATATCACCCTAGGATGGTAGAGACACTAATTAATCACTCAAAGGTGTAATGATCATAAGTAAATTATTATATATACAACTCAATTCGAGTTGATAAAATTACACCCAAAATAGGGTCTGGACCATTCATTAATGGTGTTAGGTTATTCAATATAGTACAACTGACTATGGTAATAATGGGACTAGGATGAACGATAATAGTTCAACTAGTCATATCCTACCCTGTTGTGGGTTGGCAATTAGTAAATATACTGTGATCACTAGTGCAATATATTAAATGATTCTCTATTTTGGAGAAATAATATACACAATTATTGATAATAGCCTCTTAATTAGCCTCTATGAAACTTCTAATATTATCTAGAAGTATTAAATATTATTAGTGACCTCGCGAAATAAAGTCCACAAAATTCGTAGATAATCTCTCGCGAAATGTAACACCACGAAATCCGTGAACAATCTTGGGAGGACACAGCCACTAATTTGGCTGGCTTCTATTAGCGCTGTCATTTCACGAAATAACACACCACCAAATTTCTGTGGGTGTGCATGAAACCGCTGACTAAGGCTGATCTGAACTGAGCGGGGCTCGTGAGCTCCCACGAGGCGCTGTCTTTGACTGGCTGGCCTTTGTTTAAATAACACTGCACTAGTATATTTAATGAATCCACTGGTTAACTGGTTCATCCGGTACTAAGATGACCAAATGTGGGTTCATAGGACCAAATATTCCGGTTCCGAAGGTCCAAATAATCCGGTTCGAAGGACCAAATAATGTGGGAACCGACCTGTGAGATTTATATTTATTTAATTTATATGAATTTATATTTACGTTAATTTATATACTTCGATAGCAATTTGTATAATGATAAGTGGACTGTATTTCTGCAATAATCTCACAAATCGATCCTCTACACATTAGGGGGGTTTATATTTATATGTATGCAGCCAATCAAATTACAGAAATAACTACATACATTGATGAGGTTCCTTATCTTATAGTACAGCAGGTTAGTCCACCAGGTATAACTAGGGTGTAGACACCAAATTATCCTCTTTGAGGTAGCTTCCATATCCCCCAGTAACTGGTGCACAAATCTTGCATCCTCGTCTTGACCTGTCAAAAGTGTGCTAGCTGTGAAGCCAGAATCCTATATATGACAAGTATTTCAGAGAAAACACTATACAGTACATAGAACATGAAGACCTGGCTTAATTACCTTTAGTTTGAGGCTATGTCGCGTTCTAACCGGGTAACCCTACCCCATGACATTAATGGCCACTAATGATAGATAATGGGTTTCGGAAAGAACACTTAACTTGATATGTAGACAGCGTGTTGAAAAATGGTACACCTTTGGGTTCCATAACACTACGTCCAAGTAAAATTAACAGGAGCCGAATTTGCTCCCGTGTGAGCCTCTGGTCTCAGTATAAACAACAATGGCTGCCCTCCTCCTCACTCTGACGCCTGGCTTACATTGTCCACATTTCAGAAAGTGATAGAAGGGTCACATTTACTCTACTTTAATATTGATAATTAAGTTAATTTATATAAGATGTTTTTATGATGGTAAAGTCCAAAGACTAATGTATTTAAGAATAATTCCCATCATAATAGGTGGTGAATTATAATAGTATGTGGTGATGATATCCCGTTTTCTTTAGATGGTAATTCCACTACAAGTTACGTTTTCTATGGGTAACTTGTTGGTAATACAGCTATTATCTGTATGATTATTAAATGGTGTCGGATTTTCCGACAATTGGAGAAGCCGTTGTTGACTTGGATTTGCCTTACCCTACAGAGTTCTTCATCGACTTGCTTCCATCCTGAGCTGTGGCTGAGAGCACGGTCGACATAAGCATTAACGACACACCTCTTGTACCTGTCTGGGCAGTCACTGTTGGCATTGAGGCACATTCCTATGTTTGTTTCCTTAGTGTAGACTGCAGTGTGGAAACCTCCGCTGCTTTCCATGACTGTTACATCTAGAAAGGGCAGCTTCCCATCCTTCTCCATTTCGTAAGTGAAACGGAACACAGAATTCCGGTCAAATACCTCTTTCAGCTCCTGCAGATGTCTGACATCAGGTACCTGTGTAAAAATGTCGTCAACATACCTGCAGTATATGGCCGGTTTCAAGTTCATGTCGACTAAGACCTTTTGTTCGATGGTACCCATGTAGAAGTTCGCAAACAGGACACCTAGGGGAGAACCCATATCGACTCCATCTACTTGCTTATACATGTGCCCATCCGGGCTCAAGAAGGGTGCCTCTTTAGTACAAGCTTGAAGTAGTTTCCTTAGAATGTTTTCTGGTATGTCAAGAGGAGTACAGGCCGGATCACGGTACACTCTGTCGGCTATCATCCCGATTGTTTCATCCAATGTGTATCTATATATATATATATATATATATATATATATATATATATATATATATATATATATATATATATATATATATATATATATATATATATATATATATACAATATATATATATATATATATATATATATATATATATATCTATATATATATATATACAATATATATATATATATATATATATATATATATATATATATATATATATATATATATATATATATATATATATATATATATATATATATACAATATATATATATATATATATATATATATATATATATATATATATATATATATATATATATATATATATATATATATATATATATATATATAATAGCCCCAGGGCAGTGCATTGACACTGACCAATCCGGTGGCTAGGTACGGAGGTCCTAAATGGGTTGACTGTGAGTCACGTGGTCTCACGTGACTAGTGCGTCATAGATGGCCATGTAGCCATGGCAGTTAGGCATATAGAGCCTAGGGAGGATTCAAGCATACAGTAACGGGGTCAATCACATCACTGAAAACAAAATGGGATATATTAAATTCAATTCTTTTCAAATTCAATTCAAATTCAATTAAATTCAAATTCGGGTATTCGAATTGTTTATTTTATTCGAAAATAAATTTATTATTTATTTAATTATTTATTTATTGTTTATAGTTTATTCGGGTAAAAGTACAAACATAGATGAGTCACAGACATAATGTTGGATTTATAGATAGAGCCAGTACATACAATACCTAAAGTTACTAATACGCATAGCGTTTAGGGCAAGGTGTGGGGGAAAAAACACTTACACTAAAACTTTATACAAATTGAGATTAAAGTATAAATTGTGTTGAAAAAGGAAAAAAAGGGGGGAGGGGGGACGTGGAAGAAATCGGCAATTAAACAAATTGGTCAGCAAACAGTATTGTTTGAAAATAGCAAGGCATGGATTGACATTTAGGGGGTAAGATAGATTACATGAAGTTTATTAGATAGTACTTAGGTTTTTTCTTGAACTGGTTGAGAGAGGTACAGCCTCTGACATGATTGGGAAGGTCATTCCACATTATGGGTCCCTTGATTTGTAGAGCTCTTTTAATTTGGTCAAGTCGCACTCTTGGAATATCAAATAAGTATTTGTTTCTGGTGTGGTGCCCATGGCTTCTGTTACAACCTTCTAGGAAGCGTTTAAGATTAGGATATGCATTACAGTTCAGAGTTTTAAATATATAGAGTACACAAGAGAGGATGTGCAGTGACTTAATATCTAACATATTCAAAGATTTAAGTAAAGGTACCGAGTGCTGTCTGGGGCCAGAGTTTGATATTGTTCTAATATCAGCTTTGTGTTGAGTAATTAGAGGATGTAGATGATTTTGGGTAGTAGAACCCCAAGCACAAATATCATAATTGAGATAAGGATATATGAGTGAGTAATAGAGCGTTAGCAGGGCAGTGGGAGGTACATTATATCTAATCTTAGAAAGAATGCCAACAGTTTTATAAACATTTTTTGCTATATTTAGAATGTGACCCTGGGAATTCAGCTTGTTATCGATGAGGATGTGGTGTTCTGTGTTGATGTGTGTTATGGATTAGGATATATGATTTATGCATCACGGTCCTCCATATTACTGTTAAGAGACACGAACAACAACCTCCACTAATTGTTAAGAGGGAGTAACCTTCAGCATCACTGGAACACTTAGCCTGGCCAAATATCAATCAATGTTCTAGGGGGAGTGAAAGACTAGCAACAAATATTCCAGTTTACTGGCATTAATATAATCCACATAACATTAAAATAATAACCAGCTACTAAGTTATACACAATTACTTTATCCAGCTTCTCATCAGCTGGGCATGATCATTCAAAAAAGGTCTGTAAACTGCATCAATCAACACTAGCTGACCCCAGGAGCTTAGCCTGGCGCAGTGCAACACTAGCGCCTATATGCTGCTAATTCCAATACAGGGGTGAGGTGTCACAACCAGTAACACATGAGGAATGAGGAAATAATATCACATAGAGCACACTGGCTTACTTAAGTTCCTCAGAATATCACCTCACAAAGACTTAAAATCTTCTACCTCCTGGTATACATGATGAACAACAGTAGAAATGATCCATGTTAATACATACTGTTACATGATAATAATACTAGCAGGCACAATACCTAAATAAGGTCCCAAATCTCGGAGCAGAACGCCACACATGCGCTCGTCTGGGAAAGTCAAGGAGTAGTGGGGCCTTCAGCCAGCCTGGCTGGGGCGTGACACTGTATCCAACTTCAATGAGTCAACTGACCCCTCTCTTTCAAATCTCTCTAGTTCATTTACAAACATAACTCACTCATGAACTTCTAATTTAATATACAACAAAATAAAGATTATAAGACATAACCTTACATAATAAGAATTCAGTACATTAAAGAATTAAAGTCACCGTGGTGTAGTGGTAAGACACTCGCCTGGCGTTCCGCGAGCGCTATGTCATGGGTTTGTATCCTGGCCGGGGAGGATTTACTGGGCGCAAATCCTTAACTGTAGCCTCTGTTTAACGCAACAGTAAAATGTGTACTTGGTTGTAACAACGATTCTTCGCGGCGGGGATCGTATTCCAGGGACCTGCCCGAAACGCTACGCGTACTAGTGGCTGTACAAGAATGTAACAACTCTTGTATATATCTCAAAAAAAATTATCAGGAAATAAAAATATGTACACAAAGATATCGTATTGGTAAGACAAGGTAACGCTGGCGCGAGTCGGTACACCAAGGGGGGAGGGGGGGGGGGTGAAGGGAGGAGTCAAGATGTCGGTCAACCGTTTATACCTATGTATACAATTACTTTTTTATACCTATGCATACATGAATATAAAATGAAGTAGATATATATAACATGTGTATCGAAAGCTTGTCTAGGTGGAAAACATTTCAGTGCCATAATCTCAGTATATGTCATGACAAGAGGACAATGCTAGAAACAACAATGAAATGGAAACTACACAGTATACATGTGAGTAATACACATGGAAACTAAATGTATATATTGTCCATCATGGTCCCACATAATGTTACTTATACGGCATTTATGTAGCATATGATTGTATAACACGCGTTATACTAAATATGTTACGAATCCATTTCAATGGTTTCTGATTTCATTGATTAATTGAATTTTCATAGATTTCGATTTATTTTCAATTTGATTGAATTATTTTGTGTGGCATTGCGTTGGAGATGAGCTGTGTTGTTTACCATACCGTTCATTTGGTGAGAATGGTTTATTTTGATATTTTTTCATTGTGTTTCATTTCGTTTTTTAACTGTTTTTCTTTTATTTCAGTGATGGGAACATCAAAACATTTGATGTTCTCAATTTTCTGATAGGAACATCAGATCATTTGGGAATGCATCGGACGAGGGAGTGGGGAGGATGAAGGGACGGGAGTAGGGCATGTTGGGGAGGACGAGGGGACAGTAGAGGGGGTAGTGGTGGGGATGACGGGGGAGTTGGGGATGGTGGAGACGAGGGGAAAGGGGAATCGAGAATGGTGGAGAGGACAAGGGGAGAGGGACGTGGGGGATGGTGGGGAGGACTAGGGGATGGGGGAATGGTTGGGAGGACGAGGGGTCGGGGGAGTGGGAGGACGAGGGGGACGGTGGAGTGGGGAATGGTTAGGAGGACGAGGGGATTGTGGAATGGGGGTGGTGGGGAGGACAAAGGGACGGGGAGTGGGGGAATGGTGGGGCGGACGATGGGACGGGGTAGTGGGGAATGGTTGGAAGGACGAGGGGATGGGACGGAGGGAATGGTGGGGAGGACTGGGAGACAGGGAAAGGTTGCTGTGGCCGGGTACAGCTAGTTGTAAATAAAATTCATCGCTAGAGCCCGGGAGAAGGCCCATGACCCCTATGAAATATGGACCTGTATGGGAGTAAATATATTCTGGGGAATGGAGTTAACTGAAATAAACAAGAGTTCTTATATAAACCAAATGCAGTCAGTTGGAGTTTTTTCCTTGAATACGAAAAAATAGCAATACGGCATTTTCATAGTTCCAAGCATATCATATTTATATTGAGCAGCACGAATTTGTTTTTAATGTGGAAGAAGTGCCAAACAAATGTCGATTTTTAATATTTGCCCCAAGGGGCGAGTTTATTGGGCAGCGCCACTCATCCTGTGAGTGGACACACCGCCATAGTGACAGTATTGGGCAGCGCCACTCATCCTGTGAGTGGACACACCGCCATAGTGACAGTATTGGGCAGCGCCACTCATCCTGTGAGTGGACACACCGCCATAGTGACAGTATTGGGCAGCGCCACTCATCCTGTGAGTGGACACACCGCCATAGTGACAGTATTGGGCAGCGCCACTCATCCTGTGAGTGGACATACCTCCATAGCAACATGTACAACACTCCCCAATAGGAAGAAAACCCCCTGGGTTGTTCTTCTTGTCACTTGTACCCAACCCAGCTGGGACTTGTTTTACTGTCTCAAGTGAACACCTTATCAAACAACAAAATTAACATTCGTCATCCCTTAAAATCTTACGGTCTTGCGCATCTTAACTTATCGACAAAGCACAGGGGATTGCGATCCTGGACGAGCTTGCATGCATTGGTGTCAAGGAAAGACTCATGAAATTGATTGAAGACTATATCACAGGGAGGAAAGTCAAGGTCTGCTTCAACGGAGCAGTCTCCAGAACAATAAATATGGAACTCGGGACCCCCCAAGGAGGGGGTCTCAAACCCCGCACTATTTAATATACTTATGAACAATTGAAGCTTTAGAGAAGTTAGCTATGGAGGGTAGACGGGGTGAAGATGGTGGTGAAACGGGACGTGAAATGGGGAATGGAACGGCCATAGAAGAAAGTAGAGAAGAGCATGAAATATCGATGATAAATGATAGTCAGAAAAATGAACATTCTATTAGTGTTCAACTTTGTGTAGTGAAAAATGTTGAAACAAAGGTGAAAGTAAAACGTGATTTGTTGTTTGCATGTAGGTCCATCCTAACCAGTCCACATACTTCGGTTACCTTGGTGTGTTGTACAAGCTCCAGTGTCAGGTTAGGTCTGCTCTGGTAGGTTTCGACGGGTTTCTTCGGCATGGTCCTCCTCGCTTGTCGGGTCGTGGGTGCAGGGTTGTAGACCTGCTCGGACGAGGTTTTCCTTGATGGGCTTACCTCGCCTCGACGCAATCATTAGTAGATTTTGCGGGACATTCTCTCCTGAAGGGTGATCACTGTATGTCTCCGTCATCCAGGTCCATACGTCTGTGAGTTTATGTTTTAGTTTCCCGCGAAACTAGGAAAGAACAGGATAGGGAGGATCCATCTCCTATTCTCCAACCGTGGAGCCGGGGAACTGAGAAGTTCTTCTCTGGTATTTCTGGGCTTATGAATAAGTACATATGTGGTATATTCTAAGGTTTATTTTTTTTAAGGCACTAACTCTTCCTCCTGATGATTGATTGATAAAGATTAAGCCACCCAAAAGGTGGCACGGGCATGAATAGCCCGTAAGGGGTGGCCCTTTTGAGCCATTACCAGTATTAAGAGCAGATACTGGAGATCTGTGGAGGTGCGACTGCACCCTGCGTGACGGGAAATGTCTCCCATCCTGATCTGTTATACACAAGTTTTAAATATTAGGAATTTCTTTTTAGTTCTATTAAACAGTAGAAATTTTATACAAAATTTGACATTACCCTGAGTTACTTTACAATTTATTTAAATATTTTAGTTTTGTTTTATTATTTTTATAAAACTGTAATATTAATATAGGTATACGTTAAGTACTAATTGTAATTAAGAAGCAAGAAAATGCCTATCTTAACATACCAAGAAGGTTAGGTTAGGGTCTTGGTTTTCTCCTCAGCTTTTCAGGTAAACTCAAATATTCACAATAAATTAGCATATCGCATCTGTACTTATTCATAAGCAAAATATTGACTATAAGCAAGTGCGAGAACGGGTTGTAAACTGTTGGTTCAGCGTTTCCTGAGAGTAACCTCTGTGCATAAACATCTCCCACAGGTCGTCTAGCTTAGGGTAGAGGGTTTCATCCTTGCTGTTTATTCTTTTAAGGCATAGTCCTAGTGAGAAGGGTAATGGTTTCTTTAGGGCTAGCAGATGGTCCTAAACTTCAGGTATGTGTGAAGGTTCGTAGGTTTGTAATACGCCATTGTGTTCAGGTGTCGGGTTGTCTCGTCTACGTACACCGAGGTGTCCAGGAAATTTATTATGGGGTCGTCGTGTTCTAGGGTAAATTTTGTGTATCCGTGGACTGTGTTCACCCAAGCAAAGAAACCCTCTAGACATGGGAGTCCGTCTACCATGATTCCAAAGATATCGGCTATCTGCAGTACACTGCTGGGCGTCTTCTCTGTGGGATCTGTCCCTTTCAAATACTACATGCATAAAGATGTCAGCAATAGCTACACTACTGAACGCTCCTTAAGCAGTGCTCTTCGTCTGTCTATATGCCTTGCCATCAAATTGTGTCCTCATTACATGGAGTATGTAATTCCAGTGTGTCCCTCATTACATGGAGTATGTAATTCCAGTGTGTCCCTCATTACATGGAGTAAGGATACTTCTAATAACTGTCTAAGAGGCGTCCTCCATACTCCTGCGTATCGTAGTTGTTGTGTAATTCTGTGACTGTTTTCATCAAAGAAAATTGCTACCACTTTGGCTGTCTCTCTCTGTGGTATGTTCGGGTAGATGGAACTATCAGGAGAAAGCGTTGTTGTTATCGTTTTAGATTCAGCTACTTAGAACAAAAAGTTCCAAGCAGCACTTGCTATGGTAAGCCCGTAAGTGGAGGCTCTTTGGAGCCATTATCTGTATCAGTGGCTGATTCTATGGATGGAGGGGGGGGGGGTCTTCATGGTGGATTTCAACCTCGGAGGGCTGAAATCCACCAGTTATGGAGCTGGTGGGGTTAGTGTAGACCTGCCCTGCAGCCGCTCAGCATTGGTCTCCCCTGCCACGCTCCTGTGATCTCGTTTGGTGGTTTGTGAATCTTTGGAAAAAGACAAAGGTGTGGGATGGTTACCTTACCTACCATGAGGTTACCTTGAGGTGCTTCCGGGGCTTAGTGTCCCCGAGGCCCGGTCGTCGACCAGGCCTCCTGGTTGGTTACATTGGTAGTAGACTAAAAGGCTATGTAGAAGTCCCCTTGCCCTTCCTTGCATGAGCCCACTATTCCCGTCTCGGACTTTATTTTCACAAACCTTGTTTTCTTGATTCCTGCTCCTTGTCTGGGCGTTCTTCAGAGCAGCGTCTTGGTTTGTGATCCAGTGGTACACCACTGTGTCTGCCAGGTGTCGTTCCATTTTCCGGGTATAGTTATTCCGTCTCCAGACGACGACGGCGCCTCCCTTATCCGTGGGTTTAATAACTATGTCCGTTCTCGACTTCAGTGTTGACAAGGCTCCCCACTCCTCTCGGGGCAGGTTGCAATTTTGTCTGCGCTCCGTCTCCTTTTTGAGGTCCTCCTTCAGGTGGCGGATCACCTCCTTCAGCCCCACCAAACTTCGTTTCGTCTTGACTGGGTGGAGGTCCCTGTAGGAGAGGGATAGTTTAGTTTTTTGGGTGCCCGCTGTAACTTACATTGGTCGGGCCTTAGGGTGCTCCAGATTTGGTTGATACTGTTTTCCAAGCTGATGCCTAAGGGCTCAATGTATCCAGTCGTGTCTTGCGTGCTGGTGGGCCTATCATAAAAGTCAGTCCTCCTCTCTCTAGAAGTTTCCTCTCGTGTTAGGTTAGGGGAACTTCTGACACGACAGTTTGCTTTAATCTTCCCTCCCTCTTGTAGTGTTCACGTTGTTTCCGTTGTATCTCCCATCTCCATCTTTCCACTCTGTCTCAGCCAATGAGAACTATGGGATAGATCTTGAACTTGAAAATGTCCAAAGAGCTGGCAAGCTGGGGATGGAAGAGGTAAGGGAAGGATTTGGGAAAACATGAAGAAGGATTGGGAGGTTGGGTGGAGAGTGGGGAGGACAGGGTAGTGGCCCAACCACTTTGGCTTTGTGAGTGATTATGGAGTGATATTTGATATATGAATTGATGATGAGGCAAGACAGCACTCATAGATGATGGTAATTTTTTTTCTTTTAAGTACAAAATAATATATACCTAATCTACTGAAGACATGGAAGTAAATATTACTGTATTTAGAAAGTATTTTAAAACAGGATAAAATTCCCTACATCACCCACAATTAGATCAAATCTGGCACATCATCTCGTCTCTTTAGCATCCACTAACCTCTTCGTCAGCTTCAAGAAGCTGTCATGTATAGAAAATTATATGCCATACAACCCTCAAATTTTACATTGTTAAAACGCAGACTTTAGCAAGTCTGAAAATTCCATTTTAGTTGTCTAAATGCAATTGATTCCACAAAGGTGAATAAGGAATCACCTTTGATTCCTACATCACACAAAAGATGGTACTTGTATTTGTGTCTTACTGTATTTCTTCTATTCTGTAATTAACCAACGGAATTAGATTTTAATAAATTAGACATCTAAATAAATTTCCTTGCATACTTTTACTTAAATTAATTTTATTTAAAAGTCTTAAGTAGTATAAAAGCTTAGGAAGCTCAATGTGTTAATAATTAGGCACAACTATATCTAAAGGTTTATCTTATTTTGCTCTGGAAATTAGCTCCGTGTGTCCTCATTCTTGTCTGAACTTACATCAGTGCACACATTATTCATCTTCACTTGACTTGAGTACAGAGGGGTAACCTGTTAGATCTACCTTTATTCTAATTCTGAATCAATCTTTTTTGTATGTAGTAATCATGGTTCCACGGACTCTTCTACTGAAGTTTAATTCCTTTAGTTATACCTCGCAACTCATTCCTCTTGGCTCTGGTATTAATATAATGATATACATCTGGACTTCCTTCAACTTTGTGTTTAACGAGATATGGGCTGCATGCTGGAGCTTCATTATTTAAATATTGGTCTGACATACGTGATATAAAACACTCAATTATTCATGTGTTTATTTAACTATTCCTATTTCCGACTTCCTTATTTTTTCCTCTTTGTCTTTCTTTTCTATATCTCCACTTCCCATAATTCTTACCTTCCCTATTACCTTCTTTCCTTAATTTCCCTTCTAATAGTTCCCCCTCCCATAGACACTCATGCAATAGATTCCCCTCTACAAATAGTTTTCCATTTCCCCTTGCATCCCGTTCTTAGTCTCCCCTCTCCCCTGCTTCCTATAGTCTCCCCTCGTAAAGTAGCACTCTGCCAAAACTACGAAGATTAAAATTAAACATCCAGCCAGTTATGATCTAAAGGCCGGTTAATTGTTTGAAACCAGTTCTATGAGTTGCTCTCGGTAGATTGTGTGGGACTACGATTGATTGTGTGGGCTCTGAGTGGTTGTGTGGGCCTCAGTTGATTGCATGGATTCCGGTTGATTGTGTGGGACCACGATTGAAAGATTAGGTTCTTATTTACAAAGTAATCTGAACCTGTTGTATAAGAGGTTCTGATCCCAATGAAGAAAAGGACCAGCTTCCGCTGGGAAAGTGACATCGATTTACCACTGTAAATGAGGTTCAAGATCCCCCTGTAAATGATTCTTCAAGATCCCCTGTAAATAAAGCTTCAAGATCTCATGTAAATGATGCTTCAAGATCCCCTGTAAATGATGCTTCAAGATCCCCTGTAAATGATGCTTCAAGATCCCCTGTAAATGATGCTTCAAGATCCCCTGTAAATGATGCTTCAAGATCCCCTGTAAATGATGCTTCAAGATCCCCTGTAAATGATGCTTCAAGATCCCCCTGAAATTGACTCTTCAGGATTCCCAGTAGATAGTTTCAAATCTCTTAGTAAATAAAGCTTCAAAATCCACTGTAAATGAAGCTTCAGAATCCACTGAAAATGAAGCTTCTGAATCCACTGTAAATATAGCTTCAGAATCCACTGTAAATGAAGCTTCAGAATTCAATGTAAGTGAAGCTTCAGGATCCCCCTGTAAATGATGCTTCAATGTAAAAGGCGACGAGTTATAATTGGAACCTCTGGCCAACCGGACTCGCAAACTGCCCGTCTTAATAGGAAAAGTAATTGTTTATTTACAGGAATGTTCCTCGTGACCCTCTGTCCATTGACGGGAGCCTAATAGACTTGAGACGGTCCGCAGAGATAGGGAGAAGCGGAGGAGAGGGAGAAGAAGGAAAGAAAGGGAGATAAGGAGGAATGGGGGAGACAAACAGTGGGAGAGAGAAGTGCAGGAAAGAGAGGGTCAGCTGTCTTACTCCCAGACACTTAGCCCAACCACTTGGACTGGACGGTAGAGCGAAGGTCTCGCTTCATGCAGGTCGGCGTTCAATCCCCGACCGTCCAAGTGGTTGGGCACCATTACTTTCCCCGTCACATCCCAAATCCTTATTCTGACCCCTTCCAAGTGCTGTATAGTCTATTGGCTTGGCGCTTTTCCCTGATAGTTCCCTTCCCAGGTACCTATTTATTACTAGGTGAACAGGACCATCAGGGTGAAAGAAATATTTTGCCCATTTGTCTCCGCCTCTACCGGGGATCAAACCCGGAACCTCAGGACTACGAATCCGAAGCGCTGTCTACTCAGCTGTCTCTGGGTAAAGAGAGGGAACGAAAGGAAACGGAAAATGACGAGAGGTATGAAAGATGGAAAGAGAAGAAATACGAGTGAAATTAAAGAGATAAAATGTGAAAGGCTGTCAACTAAGAGTGAATCAAAATAATGGCGAAACAGGAGAATAGTTGGAAGCACAAGCAGAACGAATATATTAGAAAGGAAGTGAGATAGAATGGAAACGCAATAATGAAATAAAAAAATCCCAACCAGAGAGAGAAGACTTCATCTTCAGTCTTTGAAGAGTAATGTGGAGGGAACTACATTCAAAGTGGCCGCCAGTGGGAGCATTGTATATCTTAGGCAGAGCTGGGATCCTGATTGGCGGACGAGATGACTGTGCGCACCTTCCCGCGCATGCCTGGGGGCAGAGAGAGAGAGAGACAGTAGAGAACCACACCGGACCACGTGTAGACCTGCTACCCCCGCCCCTCCTACGAATTGGGTTACCCTATATTGGCCAGAATTGAGGACCTCGTCCATCCTATATCCCCCGAGAAGCCGAGCATCGCTTCCACCATCTCACCGGAAGACTACAGCTCAAGGTGGGCTCCTGTCTTTGATATTATAACATATCTGTGTCTCACCCACGTGATCGGTCCTACTAGTCCCTAGGCGACCGCCTCCACAAAAATAAATGCGGTAGCAATCTCCCAGCCCTTCCCAGGAACAGCATCAGGAGTTTAAATTGTTTTTACACAAATGCCAGAAGCCTAGTGAATAAATTTGACTCAATATGTGCGTTTGCTGAGGCTGAAAATCCTGACATCATTGGCATCAGGGAAACATGGGACCGAGAGGACATAATAGAGGGGAAATTCTTTCTCCCAGGATACCACCCACCATTCAGAAAGGACAGAACAACAAGAGCAGGTGGGGTAATGCTACAAGTGAAAGAGGACCTAGATGCAGCCAACAATGAGAAACTGAACACCATGGGATCCTCAAAGTCGGTATGGTGCAACATACTAACTCAAGATGCAAGCAAAATGACAGTGGGAATATGCTACAGGGCTGACACAGCAGCAGCAGAGGAAGTTATGGATCTGCATAATGTGATCAATGCTGCGTCAGAAACCGAAACCCTAATAATAGGGGACTTTAACCATGAAACCATAGATTGGGAAAATCTAACATCACAACCAGAAGGAGAACAATTTCTAGACCTTGTGCATGACTACTTTCTTATACATCATGTGGTAGAGCCCACATTAGGTAGCAGCGTTCTAGATCTTGTGCTAACTTTAGAAGAGGACATCATTGATCAAATTCAGGTGGAGGAAAAGCTAACCCACTCATGAGATCACCATATTTTAAGGTGGACTACGAATATAGAAACCCACATAAAGGTAAACCATAATGAATTTCTAGATTACCATCGCAGAGACTATCAAGGAATGAGAGAACTGTGAAACATCTCCTGGAGGGAGCTGATAGGCGAACATGGCAGGGAAACATCATGGCAAAATTTCAAGAGAATTATCACAGAAATCGTTCAAAAATATGTGCCAAAAAGGAGAAAGTAAAGAAAGGGAACAAGATGAATGACACGGGACGTAAAATGAGCATTGATAACCAAGCAGAACCTCTGCTGAACGTATCAATCCACGATGAACATCGTTTTATTATTATTATTATTATTATTATGTGATACACAAAAAGGCCACTAAACTCGGCTACCCAGAAAATCAGATCAGCCAAAAGAAACTACGAAAGAAAACTTGCCATAAACATAAAGAAAGATACAAAATCATTTTATGTTTATATAAGAAGTAGAAGCAAAACAAAGTACCCCGTAGGACTTCTTAATAGATGAAACTAACCGAGTTATAATGGACGACAAAAGGGCAGCAAACGCTCTAAATTAATATTTTACATCAGTGTTCATACTAGAAAGGTTAGATGACATCCCATCACCCACACAAATGTTTGAAGTAGGTGAGGGGGAATGAATTTTGGGTTTTACCCATAACATGCGACATATTCATAAAAACATTGACAAACAAAGACTCAAAACCCCTCGTTTGGATGAAATCCAATCAAGAGTTATAAAGGAACTAGCAGAAGAACTATGACTACCACTGAAATTAATTTTCACAAAATCTCTAGACCATAGAATAGTCCCCTCTTTAACGAAAATATGCAAATGTTCCCCATATTTGCAAAAAAGGCAGAAAGCTCAGCATAAATCTGCTGACTGATCGTGCTAAATGGGAATGAATCTGAATGGAGAAATGTGGTGAGTGGGGTGCCTTAGGGATTAATTTTGGGGCCAACCCTTTTTGTCATTTTCATTAATGACATAGATGAGAATATTACAAAACCACATCATCAAATCTGCAGATGACACAAAGACTTCTGACAAAGTGGGAAATCATAATGATATTGGAGCCTTACAAAGTGATATACATGAACGCCACAAATGATCAGAAGACTGGCAAATGCTTTTTAATATCAACAAGTGCAAGACTATGCTTTAAGATGGCTTTAAGAAGCCATCTCTGAGTCGTGGAATCGCCATAGGTCCTCCAAATAATGCTGTCAGTTTCTTGATGATCCTGGTTTCGGTGCTGTGGCGATGTCGATCTGTAAGGATGTTGAGGTGTTTGTCGTTGTAGTTGTTGTTTAAGATTCACTACTTGGAACAAAAAGTTCCAAGTAGCACGGGCTATGATGAACCCGTAGTGAACTTACCTGGCACAGAAACGGGGCTGTAACTGTGGAGGAGTTACCTCGACAGTGAAGAAGAACGTAAGAAATATTGAGAAGATTCGTGTTAGAACTAATAATCTCACCCTTTCAGTCATATTCAACAACATATGTTTACAAGAAAGACTGCTACGAAAATATACTAATATTAAAACGCACGACCCAGCAGCAAGAAACCAAGCCATCACGATAAAATATCGCCAAGATCTGATTCGAAATCAGATACACAAGGCAGAAAATGAGATCAACGATAAGCAAAACGCAACTACTTCATGCTACAGACCAATGGAGAAATACCAACATTGACGAAGACCTCCGTACTCGAATCGACCAACATCTCGACATCCTTACAGATCGACATCGCCACAGCACCGAATCCAGAATCATTAAGAAACTGATAGCATTATTTGGAGGACCCATGGCAATTCCACGACTCAGAGATGGCTTCTTAAACCTTCCTGGAATCAACCTCACTGAAGACCATATCACTCTCTTAAATCTGGGTATAAACTGTCACGTTATATCCAGACCAAGTGAGATGGCCCGGAAAGTAGAGTTGGAGATTCTATTGGATGACATACTCGACTTCAAGACGCAAAAGAAGATTACCACGAAAGACACCTTGCAAGCAGAACTTATTGCAGAAGGAGGAAAGACTCGAGGTAACTACAAAATCACCATACTGTCCCCCGAGCTCAAAGCGGCAGCTAAGAGCCTTCATGAGAATAAGGAGATAGTCAAGAGAGAGGTGACAAGTCGCCAAAATACGTTATTCTAAAAAAAAGACGAATATCTGGTAAAAAGTAACCTTATACTATCCGACCAAACTAAATTCCAAAGGGTAACGAAGAACACTACAGCCGAATTGAAAACGAAGGTATTCAGATTGATCGAAACTGTGAACGCCAAGAAATCCGGACACCACCTGCCAAAGATTATTAAGGAATACAAACCTGGTTATGCGTATGGGAATGTCAAGACGCACAAGCCTGGAAACCCACTTCAACCAATCATCAGCCAGATACCCACACCCACATACAGACTGCCTAAGCACTCAACTGGTTGCTGACTCCTATGTACATTGTGTTTTCAGCCTGAAGTCTCCAAAGAAATTTGTTGCCTTATTGCGGGGAGTAAGGGCCACATGGATAAGAGCCTCGTTGGGTGTAGAATCACTATTTACCAACGTTCCTGTGGATGAAACAATCAGGATGATAGCAGATAGAGTGTATCGGGATCCGGCTTGTACTCCTCTTGACATACCAGCCAACATACTAAGGAAACAACTTCAAGCTAGTACTAAAGAGGCACCCTTCTTGAGTCTAGATGGGCACATGTATAAGCTAGGTCGCCATGGGTTCTCCCCCTAGGTGTCTAGGTGTCCTGTTTGCGAACTTCTACATGAGTACCATCGAGCAGAGGGTCTTAGTTGACATGGACTTGAAACCCACCATATACTGCAGGTATGTTGACGACATTTTTATGCAGGTACCTGATGTCAGACGTCTGCAGCAGCTGAAGGAGGCATTGGAGCAGAATTCTGTGTTGAGTTTCATGTACGAGATGAAGAATGACGGGAAGCTGCTCTTTCTACATGTATTAGCACGGAAAGGAACGGAAGCCTCCACACTGCAGTCTACACTAAGGAAACAAACAGGAATGTGCCTCATTGCCAATAATGACTGCCCAGACAGGTACAAGAGGGGTGTTGTCAACACTTACGTAGCCCGGGTTCTCAGCCACAGCTCAGGATGGAAGAGAGTCGATGAAGTACTCTGTAGGGTAAGGCAGGTCCTAGTCAACAACAGCTTCTCCAATTGTTTTGTTGAAGACATCATAAGAAGGAAGGTGAAACGCCATGCAACCTCTGAAGAGTCAACTAACTCAACAACTGTACCCCTATTAGACTATTTTACAGGAACTTCTTTTCCACAGCTCATAAAATGGAGGAAAGGGTCCTGAAAGATATTGTTAATAGGAACGTTATCCCTACAGACAAAAATCAGAAGATTCAATTGACGATTTACTATAAAACCCCAAAAAAACGCCAACCGACTCATGAAAAACTCTCCAGACACAAAGCAGAATGCCTTAAAAAAGACCAACGTCGTCTATGCCTTCAAATGCCCACTTGGGGACTGTAAGCCCCAAAGAACTTAGTATATAGGCAAGACAACAACATCTCTTTCCAGGTGATTAACAATGCATAAACAACAGGGCTCCATTAAGGAACATATAATTTCTTCCCACAACCAGACCATTACCAGAGAAGTCCTAACAAACAACACAGAAATCATCGATAGATACAGCGATGATAGCAGGCGGCTTGACATCTGCGAGGCACTACACATCAAAAAGTCAACACCAGCAATCAACAGTCAATATATATTGTGACAGTAATCTCTTTCAAGAGAGATTTAGCCTGCTCTTTCCTACATCGCGTTACTTCTATACGTCTGCAACATCAAGATACCACATTCAAGACAAGTATTAGTAGAGACAGACCATCTCTACAGGGGGTACACTACCCTACTCTCACTTTCCTCACCAGGTGGCCTCAGAATATTCTTGTGCTCTCGAGCTGACGCTTCTGTCTAAGCATACGTTCTGTAAATTAGTAGAGGTTTCAGCCAGCCAATATTCTCAGCACCTTTAACTAATTTTTGTCTTGCTTATTGTAGAGTAACGTAATTATTATTTTATTTTATATTGTGTTTTGCCTTTGTATATTTCTTGATCTGCACTGTACATAGCCAAGGGATTAGCTTTATTTTTATTTGTTTAAAGTAAATTAAAGTTTCATTATTTATAAGATTTGTTTTGCATGTTTTTCCCTTTCACTTTACCACAGGAAGACGCCCGACAAGCAGTCAACATTTTGTTTTTCTTTTTTTTTTCTAATGTGATTGGCATTTACACCAGCCATATAGAAGACTGCCTCAACACCTACATTTCTCGTCACATTAATTGGGGCCCGTCCGGGAGTGTCTTCACAATAAGGTTTGTCTTGGAAGAACTCCTCAGGTACTGATACTAGACCAATCATTTCAATTTGTGGTAAGTGTACTTGGCTTTGTTACACGTTGCTTTTTCAATATTTTTATATCTTTCAGTAATTTTTATGGTGCTGTGTATTTTGTGCTCTCCGAGTGTAACATTTTATGAGTGTTGGATGACTGTGGATTACGTGGTGTCTGGTGGCCAGTCACTCTCTTAATTGGTTATTCATCCCTCGGTGTTATTACTCCTGTATTCCACCTTATTCTCGTCCCTAGAATATTTTTCATTCACGGCAGATCACCCCTTTGGTACCCTGGTACTTTGGTTTGTCTTCGGGACACGTACCCTATCTTCTGCAATCTGACCGAAGGAGGATGTAGAGGGCCATAGTTCCTCTCGCACGGACTACGCTGTTTAGTTGGGACCTCAACAGCAGTTCTCGTCACCAGTTGACACTCGCACCCCTATGCGTCGGTCAGAGATTATGATACTTACACAGGTAGGGAATTGGCAATCTTTTCCAGAGCACAAAGAACGCTAATTTTGTAAGTGTCATCTAGTTAAGTAGGAAACCCCTTGCTTATGTCCTATAGAGACCCGGCAAGGTGTCCCTACGTTTTTGGACTACCTCTCATTTTTTAAACTATCAAAGTTTCATTTATTTTAGTAGGATTTCTTGCCCTTATTCTCGTATATAAAGTGTCAGGTACAAGATTTTCCTGCATTTTGATTATTTAATCACTTAACATCTAATATTAACGTTAATTGTTTTCACATTAACGATTGAATTCCCACAGGATAGTCACCAGTTGCCACGTCATCCTGTTACTGACACTTATAATACCACAGGTATATTCTCTGTACATCTGTTTGCTATCATTCACCATGTTTCGTCTTTCCACATTCCGACAGAATCCAAACGAGGAAGTGAGCCCACTAGTTCGTGCAACCAAGGCGGAGATGCTAACTCTAATAGCTGAGTATAACCTTACAGCCCCAATTGGAGCTACTAAAACTGATCTGCACAACCTTATCCTGGACCACTTATTGAACAATATGATGCTATTACTCCTGAATCTCATGAACATTACTTAATTGCAGACAAGAACGCCTTGGCAGCCATGAAATTGAAACTAGAAATCGCTAACGCCGAACGTGAACGCCAGAAAGAAGCTCTTCAGCTCCAGAAAGAAGCTCTTGAATTAAAGGAACGCGAGGCTTCCCTGCATAAAGAAAAACTAGAGTTCGAGTAAAACCTTGCGAAGAAAAAGGCCGCATTTCAACTAGAGGCCGCAGAAAAACAAGCTGACATCATTGTAGAACAGAAAAGAAGGGAAGTGGAATTGGAAAAGACACGCCAACCACAAACAGCCAGTCCTCCAGTAAGCTTTAGCATCTCCCAGGCAAGTAAGTTAATGCCACCATTCGTTGAGACAAAGATAGATGTGTTTTTTACTACTTTTGAGGCCATAGCTAAAAAACTTAACTGGTCTGAAGAACAGTGGTCTATACTTCTCAGAGTGCATCTCACACTCTGCGGTTAGAGCTGCGGTTACTCTCAGTACCTTAGCGTCTGAGAATGACTAAAAGACCCTAAAGCAAGCCGTTCTAGACGCCTACCTTCTCTCCACCGAAAGCTACAGACGAAGATTCCGTGATTATCTAAAGGTAAGTGCTACCACCTATTTAGAATTTGCCAATACTAAGAAAAGATAATTCATGAAATGGCTGGAAGCAGCCCATGTTTCTACATTTTCAGAACGTGTCAACCTCATTCTAGTCGAGGAATTCTTTCGACGTGTTCCTACTTCCATCCGTCTTCTCTTGGCAGACAAAGAGGAAACCGACCTCATCAGATGTGCGAAGTCGGCTGACACCTACAGTCTTATACACAGGTTAACAGCTGACACATCTTCCAGTAAGAAGTCTTGGTCTAATTATGACAAAGTGAGTACTAATCAAGCAACCTCTCAATTATATTGTAGGTATTGCAAGCTCTATGGACATACCATAGATAAATGTGGAAAACCCCAATACAAAGGCTATAGTGAAACTCCTAAACCCAAACCGACTCCTCCTAAGTCCGGTAAGCCTGTGATGAATGTTGGTGTTCCTGTTAATGATCTTTCTCTCTTCAGCAAACACCTGTACCCTGGAACTGTCTCTGCCAACAGTACAGATTCAGAGGGATGTTTCAAAGTGAAGATCTTGAGGGACACAGCTGCTCTTCAGTCTATAATTTTGAAATCGGCTGTGCCTAACATCACCTACACAGGGGAGACGGTCCTTATCACTGACCTCACTGCTACCACTCCATATCCACTCGCCAGAATCCACCTGGATTGTCATTTCGTACAAGGTGAAGTTCAAATCGCCATCTGGGAAAAGCCTTTTCCCATGTCAGGGGTACAACTTCTCCTGGGCAACGACTTGGCCGAAGATCTACAACTTTCCAACTTGATCATCATGGACAAACCCCAGGTATGTGACTCTGACGTGGAAAACCCCATCCTGAAGTATATTCCAGCAGAGGTCCAGGAAAGTGATGACGTCTCTCCTCTGGTTTTGGTGACAATCCGTGTGCAAGCTGCACGCCCGCAAACAGCTTACTCTGCTTCAACAGCTGTCCCTCAAGACCATCAGAATCTACCACGGAATCTCACTATGTTGGAGTTCCGTAAGTTGCAGAGGAAGGATACCTCATTAACACCATTATTCTTCCTGGCCGAGACTCAATCTGATAGTATTCCTGGGTTCTTTATAGAGAACCAGTTGCTCTACCGCAGGTACCGACCCAGTAAACTAACGGAGGATGACGATTGGGCTAATGTCGACCAACTAGTCGTTCCCACCAGCCTACGGCCTGATATTCTACACCTGGCCCATGGAGCGCTTTCTCACTACGGTTTTAATTGGACCTAACACGCCATCAGACAAGACCAGGTATGATTATGGATGTAAAAACTTATGTACAACAGTGTCATACATGTCAGATGGCAGGAATACCTAACATCTCTATTCCTAAGGCTCCTTTAATTCCTATCCCGGTGCCTTTGGAACCCTTTCACAGACTCATCATAGACTGTGTTGGTCCTTTACCCAGGACCAGTTCTGGCAACGCTTATATACTAACCATCCTGTGTCCAGCTACCAGATTCCCCATATCAGTTCCTGTAAAGAATATTACGGCTGCTACTGTGATGAAGCAACTGTTGAAGATCTTTACACAATACAGATTTCCTCGGGAGATTCAAAGTGACTGTGGCACCAACTTCACCAATGATCTCTTCAAGAAGACACTGGAAGAACTCGACAATATTCAGGTATTGTCCAGCCCCTATCATCCTGCTTCACAGGGTTCTCTTGAATGTAGTCACCAAACTATAAAATCACTCCTTAAGAAATTTTGCAATGAAACTATGAAAGACAGAGATAAACAACTTGACATCATCATGTGCATTTTCAGAAGTCTCTCAAATGAGTTTCTAGGAGTGTCTCTTTATGAGATGCTCTACGGACATAAGTGCCGTACTCCTCTTAAAGCTTTTAAAGACTCTCTACGTAATGCCACCTTCAGTGACCCTCAGCATGTGCCCCCAGTTTCTTCAAAACTTAAAGCACATTCTATAGAGTACATAAATTTGCCAACGATAATTTATTAAAAACTCAAGATAGGATGAAGACTCATTTTGACAAACGCAGTAAAATCAGGAAATTTAAAGCAGGAGACTTCATTTTAGCATATTTTCCGATCCCTGGTTCTCTATTGCAAAATAAGTTTTCAGGACCCTACCGCATCAAGGAGTGCAGAAACAACCACAACTACGCTCTTGAGATTCCAGATAAGCGGCGGTGAACCCAGTTGTGCCACGTCAATCTTTTGAAGAAGTATGAAGGTACTCCCCCACTGTGTTAGCATCTCTCTCCACCTTTCAAGATTCCTACCTCCACAGTGAGACCTTCCCTGCTTCTCCTCCCGGAAGCACTGAGTCAGTGCCTTCCAACTCGGAAATTCTTACAAATCTTCCTAAATATTTGCAGGACTGTAACAGTGCTCCTCTCGTCAGTCTTCCAAGAACATCTGAAGTTGTTCAGCGATGATCCCCAGGAATGTAATATGGTTCAGCACGACATCCAGCTACTTCTTGATACCCGGCCGATTCGTCAACTCTTCTACCGCATTAGCCCGTACAAAAAGGAAGTTATACGTGCTAAGGTACAATACCTTCTGGATCATGGGCTGGCCACCCCTTGTTAGTCCCTTTGGGCCTCACCCTGCACTTGGTGCCAAAACCTCATGGTAAAGTACGATTATGTACAGACTATAGGAAACTGAACCTTTTGACTGTCAAGGATGCTTACCCTTTACCTCGTATAGATGATATCCTTGACGCAGTAGGTAATGCTACTTATCTTTCCCAGATTGACTTGTTAAAGGGCTACTATCAGATTAGTCTGACAGAGCGGGTTAAGGAAATATCTGCCTTCACCAGTCCCTTTGGCCTGTACAGATATGAACGCCTTCCTTTTGGACTGTGTAATGCCCCGGCCACCTTCCAGCGAGCCGTCAACCGCGTCATCCATGGCCTAGATCACACCTACGCCTACTTGGATGACATCGTTGTGGCAACTGACACCTGGAACGAACATCTGCTCCAGCTGCAACGATTGTTCTCAAAGTTCCTGACAGCTGGCCTTACCATCAACTTGGGCAAGTCCACCTTTGCTAAAGGTAAAGTGCGTTGTCTTGGTCATGTGATAGGAAGTGGCAGCCTAGCTCCGCTAGCCATTCATACTCAAGCCATTCAGCATTACCCACAGCCTACGACCAGGAAGCGGCTCCTGCGCTTCCTTGGCCTTGCATCTTACTATCGTAGGTTTGTAAAAAAATTCAGTACGGTAGCAACACTCACTGATTAATCTGACCAGCCCCAGGCAACGGAATCATTGGACCATTCAACAGACCGTTGCCTTTGAACAACTAAAGTCTCTGCTATGTTCTAATCCCATTCTCGCCTCTCCAGATATTACGAAGCCCTTCATCATCAATGTCGACGCTAGTGGCACCGGCATCGGGGGCGTTCTAATGCAACAGCGTAGTTAAGAGGTTCTTCCTGTCGGCTACAAATTGAAGCCTCATCAGAAGAACTATAGCACCATAGAAAAGGAACTCCTCTCCATCGTCCTGAACCTTCAACATTTCGAACCTTACCTACAAGGTAATTGGTCTATTACCATCTACTCAGACCACAATCCCCTACGATTTCTGCAACAAGCCCAATCAACGTCTTCTACGCTGGGCTCTGTACCTGCAGAACTTAAACCTGGAGATTTTCTTCATTAAGGGCTCGGATAACATCATAGCAGATGCTCTCTCCAGAGTCTACATAGTAGAGGCAGCTACTCCTATCACTCTACCGTCCAATGAAGTAACTTAACCCGTAAGAGCAGGCTTCGGGGGAGAACTGTGACGGTGATCTCTTTCAAGAGAGATTTAGCCTGCTCTTTCCTACATCGCGTTACTTCTATACAACTGCAACATCAAGATACCACATTCAAGACTAGTATTTGTAGAGACACAAGTCTCTACAGGGGGGTACACTACCCTACTCTCACTTTCCTCACCCCCCCCCCCTCTCTCACTGGCGGCGCACCACCTCGTCGATCACCAAACGACCACTGCAAACCAACACTCTCCCCATTGGTGAATCGGCGACTACACGCGACTCCAGCGCCATCTGCATCGCTTATAGTCTTGCACGAGCAGGTGGCCTCAGAATATTCTTGTGCTCTACAGCTGACGCTTCTATCTAAGCATACGTTCAGTATTTTAGTAGAGGTTTCAGCCAGTTAATATTCTCAGCACCTTTAACTAATTTTTGTCTTGCTTATTGTAGAGTAACGTAATTATTATTTTATTTTATATTGTGTTTGCCTTTGTATATTTCATGATCTGCACTGTACATAGCCAAGGGATTAGCTTTATTTTTTATTTGTTTAAAGTAAATTAAAGTTTCATTATTTATAAGATTTGTTTTGCGTGTTTTCCCTTTCACTTTAGCACAGGAAGACACCCACCAAGCAGTCAACATTTTGTTTTTCTTTTTTGTTTTTCTAATGTGATTGGCAATTACACCAGCCATAGAGAAGACTGCCTTAACACCTACATTTCTCGTCACTAATATCATTATATATATATAGAGCCGGGAGACCGACTCCAACCCTACAAGACGTGGAGGAGGAGCACGGACCCGCGGAGGACAGAACACGGAGACGACGCATTTATTTTGGGACGTTGATTGGGGTCCTGGAGGACACGACAGGGTGTGTGTGGGGGCGATTCCCTACACGAGGCGAGAGCCTGGAACAGGAGCTAGAACTCAACTCTCACCAGAGGATAGGTGGAAGTAGGTGATTCTAGTTTCCCTCCCAATTCCCCTTTAGTCGGCTATATATTTAGCCAGAGTATCTTTCATGTTGTGAGCAAGTCTCACCTAGGTCTATGTCACAGTAATTTATATTATTACTATTATTGATATCTATGATTTATCTATATATATACATGCTTGTGTGTTGAATAATTTTTCATGTGTGCAGTGATCAATTGAATATTCGCATACTGAAAGGAATTACTGAGAACTCCAGTATTATATCTTGTTGCATTCGTTATTTATATGAAGTAAAGTGTGTTACGCCATGATAGTGAATTATTATGTTCATTAATATAGAAATGTTTGATTGAGCTCAAGATCAGTGCAGTGACTCATTTGCGTTCCATTGTCATTGTCGCAAATATTGTGTTGTGTGAACCTTTAGTGATTCTTGAGAATTTAAAGAAACAGGCGCCTAACGCCAACAAACAAGTGCAGTAAAGAGATCACGCAGTGAGGGGGGAGTCGCCCAACTGATTTTGACAGTTGACGAGAGGGGGAACAATTGCCATCTTGGTGTGTTCCTGATTATATGTGGAGAGCGAGCGACTTTTGCACGTGTTTGCTGTTTGCTTGTTGATATAAGAATATGATACCTTGAGTTTTAAGTAAAATACAAAATATCTTGGCGTTTTTATCATCCCCTCCATATATCTTGTGGCTATATAATACTTGAGAGGAGATAGAGTGACAGAAATAAATACCTGCCTGATATCAGATCTATTGAGTGTGCTCTTGCCACTGTTACCACAATTCCACTGATGTGTTACTGGACACGGGAAACACCAGTTGGCGACCTTGTGGTTAGTAGTAGAGCCCTTGTCGGGGCGGGCACACAGTTGAAAGTGCAAACTGTGTTCTCACTCATCTCTGGCTAAAGAGGCCGGCCGGGGATCGACTGGTAGACTATCCGGACGTACAGTGGTGCCACAAGGATTGAGTGAAGACCCGCAGGGCTACGGTGAGTGACCTTGTGTACACTGTGATATAGTAAGGAAGAGGGAACCCCGACAATGTGTATATATATATATTCTTTATTATTTGTTGAAAAATAGTATTAGTACACGATAAATTTCAAGTTACATAACACACAAATCCATTAAGCTGTAAGTACTGGGGAAAGGCCTTTTAGCCAGTAGTGTAGCCGCCAGCTATGGTGGCTACATTACATGTGTAGGACAGAACTACCTTCCGTCACTTGCTCCAGCCACAAGTCAACTCTCAAATCCACATCTGTCACATATGTCCTCTGGTCCTCCACACAAACAGCCCTTGTGCGTTTCCGGCCACCCAGTGTCCTTGAAGTACCGCCTTCCTTATAGCAGCCATAACTGGCGGATGATTCTTAGACATTACCGACATTCTGGCGTCCCAGATGTCTCCACAAGCTTGCTTCCACACACACACACACACACACGCACACACACACACACACACACACACACACACACACACACACACACACACACACACACACACACACACACACACACACACACACACACACACACACACTGACTCCAGAGCTTTGTGTTGAAAGAGAAGAACGACCTCATCAATCTACCAGCACTTAGTGAATCACCTAGTGGGAGACAACGACGGATAATCATCGTCATCATACATCGCTCATCTGGTTGTGTGAGCGGGAGGCAGACTGGTATGTACCCCCTCTCTGGTCAATTAATCAGGTGTACAGATTGAGGTAAAAGATTATCAAATTCTCGTTCAGGATATCATATATATTTAAAAATCTCAGAGTGGCTCATTTAGGCAGAGGTAACGCATAAGGGATATCTTGACACATACACGCACACAAGTGTGCACACGCTAAAACAGACACACACACACACGGGCACACACACACACACACACACACACAATTGTCCAGTCAGGGGAAAAGGCATTAACACTTGGGATAGGACCTTACTATCCCCCCCCCATCTTGACCCCACCATCGGACCTGACCTGACTTAGTCGCCATCTCCGCCCCCCCCCCCACCCCCAGTCCCCCGCATCGCCCATACACACACTCTTTCCCTCCCCACTCTCCCTCTCTCCCACTCCCTCTCTCCCTCTCCCACTATCTCTCTCCTGCTCTCTCTCTCCTGCTCTCTCTCTCCTGCTCTCTCTCTCCTGCTCTCTCTCTCTCTCTCTCTCTCTCTCTCTCTCTCTCTCTCTCTCTCTCTCTCTCTCTCTCTCTCTCTCTCTCTCTCTCTCTCTCTCTCTCTCTCTCTCTCTCCCTCTCCCTCCCTCCCCCTCTCCCTCCCTCTCTTTCCTTCCCCCTCCCTCTCTTTCCTTCCCCCTCCCTCCCCTCTCCCTCCCTCTCTTTCCTTCCCCCTCCCTCTCTGCCCACACACACACACACACACACCTCCCCCCCCCCTCTCTCCCTCACCCGCTCTCTCCCTCACCCGCTCTCTCCCTCACCCACTCTCTCCCTCACCCACTCTCTCCCTCCCGCCTCTCTCTCCATCTCCTCCCCCCCTCCCCTTCTACTTTCTTCTCACTTCAGTGGAAGGGTCGGATCCCCCCCCACCCACCCATTTATCTCTCCCTTTATCACTCCCTTTCTCTCTCTTTCTCTCTCTCTTCCTCTCTCTCTCTCTCTCCCTCCCCCATCCCAACAGGGTCAAGCATGGCAGCCAGAGGTCCCAGGGGAACAGGAAAGAGCCAAGGTGACGAGATGAAGGAAATGTTCGCCCAGTTTCTGGAGGACATCAAGAGTGAGATGCAAGAAATGATGCAGGAAATGAAGAACGAAATAAGCAACCTGAAAAGAGAGCTGACAGCAGCAAAGGAGGAGATTAGAGCCCTCATAGAAAATGGTATCGAGGCTGAGAATCAGAAAACCACCCAGGGAGAAGGTGGTAATAGTTTTCTGGATGAGAATGCCACAATAAAAGCAACATTTGCAGAAATACTAAAAAAAAATAACTCTGAAGTAATGACTGCAGTGATGGAGGTGGCCATGAAAGCAGCCACCTCGCAGGAGGCGGCACGCTCCACTAGCCAACTGCTGGAAAGGAACAGATCAGTGGTTGCTGTGGGTATTAAGGAGCAGGAAGGATCTAATAGGACAGAGTGGAGTGACAAGGACAAAGCAGCAGTGAATGAAGTACTAAAGGCACTAGACATGGAAGGGGCTGAGCATAGCATTGAGAAGGTTTTCAGGCTAGGCCGGTACAACAAAGACCGAGACCGAATGATAAAGATAGTGTTTGCAAACGAGAACACAAAGGAGAAGATCCTATCAAGGAAGAGCTCCCTGAAAAACGTGGGAAAATTAAAAAATGTATTCCTCCAAAGAGACATGACAAGGGAGGAGAGAGCCGTGGCGGCAGAAGCAAGGAAGAGGCGCAGGGCGAGAGGGGAAGACCAGGAAGTCACAGCTCCCAACCCAACACCCCCAGAGGCGAGGGGGGAACCCACAATCAGCTACCCAGTAACGCCAGAAGGGAGGACAACCCCGCCTCCCTCCTCTGCATAGAAAACCCCCATACCCCAAACCCTCCCTGCCCCCACTCAAATGTTCAGCAAAATCTCCCTCCCCCCACATCCAATCCCCACCCTTCTACCCCTCCCCTCCTCCCGAGTCCTCCCTCCCCCCCTTTCCTTCCCGTCCTCCCTCCCCTTTCACCCCATACCCTCCCTGTCCCTCCCCCTTCACTGGATCCCCCGCACCTCATCCCAGTATCCTCTGAGACCCTGTTATCCACCTCACAGGTCCTCACACCCATGGAACAGCCTCCCCCACCAGCAGAACACTAACCAAGGAGGCGATTTGAGAAGGGACAGAAGAAAGTGAGCCTCAAAGCGATGTACACAAACATAGATGGAATTACAAATAAAGCAAATGAGCTTGGAGAACTGGTACTAGAGGAAAACCCAGACATAATAGCCCTCTCAGAAACAAAGATCACGAAAACGATAACAAATGCAGTGTTCCCACAGGACTATTATGTTATGAGGAAAGAGAGGGAAGGAAGAGGTGGGGGTGGTGTAGCTCTGCTGGTAAGACAGGGCTGGGATTTTGAGGAGATGGATATTCAGGGCTGTGAAGGTATCAGTGACTACATAGCAGGTACTGTAACAAATGGAGGGAAAAAAATTATAGTCGCAGTCATATATAATCCACCACCAAATGACAGAAGACCTAGACAGGAATATGATAGAAACAACATGGCCACCATTAACATAATAGAAAGAGCAGCTTCTGTTGCTAGCAGGAATGGATCTGGACTACTAATTATGGGAGACTTCAACCATGGGAAGATAGATTGGAAGAACAGAGACCCGCATGGAGGACCAGAAACATGGAGAGCTAAGCTGCTGGACGTGGCAACAAGAAACTTTCTAAGCCAGCACACCAAAGAACCAACAAGAATGAGAGGAGAAGATGAACCAGCAATGCTTGATTTGATATTTACCCTAAATGAATGGGATATAAGGGAAGTTAAGATGGAAGCGCCCTTGGGAATGAGTGACCACAGTGTATTGAACTTTGAGTACCTGGTAGAGCTAGGACTTATCTCCCCCCAAAAAGAACTAGGAATCAAAAGGCTGGCATACCGAAAGGGGAATTATGAACAGATGAGAAGTTTCCTAAGTGAAATACCTTGGGACACAGACCTCAGAGACAAGTCTGTACAGGGTATGATGGACTATGTTACCCAAAAGTGTCAGGAGGCAGTAAACAGGTTCATCCCGGCCCAAAGGGAAAAATCCGAGAAGCAACAGAAGAATCCATGGTATAATAGGGCATGTATGGAAGCGAAGAAACTGAACAAAAAGGCGTGGAGGAACTTCCGGAATAACAGAACACCAGAAAGCAGAGAGAGATACCAGAGAACCAGGAATGAGTACGTCAGGGTGAGAAGAGAAGCAGAGAAAAATTTTGAAAATGATATAGCAAACAAAGCCAAGACCGAACCAAAGCTACTCCACAGTCACATCAGAAGGAAAACAACAGTGAAAGAACAGGTATTGAAACTTAGAACAGGCGAGGACAGGTATACAGAGAATGACAGAGAGGTGTGTGAGGAACTCAACAAGAGGTTCCAGGAGGTCTTCACAATAGAACAGGGTGAGGTCACTGTGCTAGGAGAAAGGGAGGTAAACCAGGCGGCCTTGGAGGAGTTCGAAATTACGAGAGAGGAGGTCAAGAGACACCTGCTGGATCTGGATGTTAGAAAGGCTGTTGGTCCAGATGGGATCTCACCATGGGTACTGAAAGAGTGTGCAGAGGCACTTTGCCTGCCACTCTCCATAGTGTATAGTAAGTCACTAGAGACGGGAGACCTACCAGAAATATGGAAGACGGCGAATGTGGTCTCAATATACAAAAAGGGCGACAGACAAGAGGCACTGAACTACAGGCCAGTGTCCTTGACTTGTATACCATGCAAGGTGATGGAGAAGATCGTGAGAAAAAACCTGGTAACACATCTGGAGAGAAGGGACTTCGTGACAAATCGCCAACATGGATTCAGGGAGGGTAAATCTTGCCTTACAGGCTTGATAGAATTCTACGATCAGGTGACACAGATTAAGCAAGAAAGAGAGGGCTGGGCGGACTGCATTTTCTTGGATTGTCGGAAAGCCTTTGACACAGTACCGCATAAGAGGCTGGTACATAAGCTGGAGAGACAGGCAGGTGTAGCTGGTAAGGTGCTCCAGTGGATAAGGGAGTATCTAAGCAATAGGAAGCAGAGAGTTACGGTGAGGGGTGAGACCTCCGATTGGCGTGAAGTCACCAGTGGAGTCCCACAGGGCTCTGTACTCGGTCCTATCTTGTTTCTGATATATGTAAATGATCTCCCGGAGGGTATCGATTCATTTCTCTCAATGTTTGTGGACGATGCTAAAATTATGAGAAGGATTAAAACAGAAGAGGACTGTTTGAGGCTTCAAGAAGACCTAGACAAGCTGAAGGAATGGTCGAACAAATGGTTGTTAGAGTTTAACCCAACCAAATGTAATGTAATGAAGATAGGTGTAGGGAGCAGGAGGCCAGATATAAGGTATCATCTGGGAGAGGAAATTCTTCAGGAGTCAGAGAAGGAAAAAGACTTGGGGGTTGATATCACGCCAGACCTGTCTCCTGCAGCACATATCAAGCGGATAACATCAGCGGCATATGCCAGGCTGGCCAACATACGAACGGCATTCAGAAACTTGTGTAAAGAATCATTCAGAACTTTGTATACCACATATGTCAGGCCAATCCTGGAGTATGCAGCCCCAGCATGGAGTCCATATCTAGTCAAGGATAAGACTAAACTGGAAAAGGTTCAAAGGTTTGCCACCAGACTAGTACCCGAGCTGAGAGGTATGAGCTACGAGGAGAGACTACGGGAATTAAACCTCACTTCGCTGGAAGACAGAAGAGTTAGGGGGGACATGATCACCACATTCAAGATTCTGAAGGGGATTGATAGGGTAGATAAAGACAGTCTATTTAACACAAGGGGCACACGTACTAGGGGACACAGGTGGAAACTGAGTGCCCAAATGAGCCACAGAGATATTAGAAAGAACTTTTTTAGTGTCAGAGTGGTTGACAAATGGAATGCATTAGGAAGTGATGTGGTGGAGGCTGACTCCATACACAGTTTCAAGTGTAGATATGACAGAGCCCGATAGGCTAAGGAATCTGTACACCTGTTGATTGACGGTTGAGAGGCGGGACCAAAGAGCCAGAGCTCAACCCCCGCAAACACAACTAGGTGAGTACAACTAGGTGAGTACACACACACACATACACACACACACACACACACACACACACACACACACACACACACACACACACACACACACACTTCCCTTGTCCCATACTCTGAGAGAGATTTTCTAATTTATTCACTCCTACAGTTTGGGTCACAACAATAGCCTTCTTAAAAATAAATGATGCCCTACAAACCTTCTCAAATTTTAGGGGATGGTAACTAGCTATTCAGACAAGGACTTTCAGTACATGTAGTATACATGGTCTTTGTTAAAGCTTTTGATAAGGTGCCATATGAAAGACTGACATGGAAAGTACAAGCACATGGAATATATGGTAGAACACTAGAATGGATCAAATAATGATTATAACAAAGAAAGTAGAGTCGTCCTAAACGGAAATAACTATGGCTGGAAAAATGTGGTGAGCGAAGTACCGCACGGGTCCATTTTGGGGCCATCCCTATTTGTCATATATATCAATGACATGGAATAAAATATTACAAACCATATCATCAAAACTGCAGATGACGCTTAGATTTATGGTAAAGTAAGGAGTGACCATAATATTGAGGCCTTACAAAGCGAGCTACATGAACTCCATAAGTGTCGGAAGATTGGCAGATGCTCTTTAATACCGAAAAATGTAAAGACCTTGCATGTGGGGCATAACATTGCACATCATAACTATCAAATCAAAAGCCTTACCTTGCAGGAGGTTGATGAAGAAGGACCTTGGAGTCAGAATCCACAAATCAGTAAAAGTTGGTCAACAAGTGGGAGCTGCAGTAAAAGAAGCCATCCACATCCTAGGAATAGTCAGCCGCTTGACGTCAGTCAGGTGCTTATATTATTGTAGCCAAGCATGGAGACCTCAGCTTCAGAGAGGCACATCTGTTTAAGAGTTCAACACCTGGCCAGAAAAATCATTCATGAACTAAGTCGGTTCCCGTACGAGGAATAGTTGAGGGTTTACAGGGCTAACAACACTGCAGACCAGACATAACAAGGCTGATCTCAACGAAACTTAAAATATTGAAGAATTTGTGGATCCAGACCACTTCTTCAAAAGGTCAGTTGTATCACAAACAAGTACCAACGGTTTTAAGCTCAACAAGACACAATGTAGGACAGAAAATAGGTGATGCTTTTAGTATAAACCCATGGAACTGCCTACCCGTCGAAGCCGTAAATGTCAAAAGACTGCAACAATTTAAGATCCAAATAGACAAAATCATCAGAACAAATGGCGTGACTTTTGACGAGCCGGGTTCGTCGAGGACACTCGAGAGATAGTGGCCTTCAGGTAAATTCAGGTAAATATGTACACGTTGGACTGGACGGCGTGAGAATAGCTTGAACTGCTTCAACTCTTTGTGTATAAATTATATCTCAGTAAATTTATTTTAATTTCAAATTAAGAAATAAATTTAGAAATCAAATTATTTAAATTTTAAAACATCAGTAGCCAAATATAAACAGATGTCACAGAGAATTGTACTAAGATCAGGTTCAGTCTCGTGTCCTGTATACAGCACTGCTGTATAGTGTTGAATACTTATCTCTGAAAGTATTACATGTAATACAGGCCCAGAGGAATCTTCCATGACGTTCCTTACTCTCATAATTTTATAATTTCATCCTAAAATTCATAAAACTTTTTTGTCTTTGAAGGCAATCACAAATCCTTTGATTATATAATATTTATTTTGTCTTTAATCCTGTTAATAGTATGATGGTCAGAGCACTAGTTCTTGGTCTGGTCTGGGACAGGCAGCCATCTCTGGGACACCCAGCATCTTGCCATAGAGTATCCCAGCCATCTCTGGGACACCCAGCATCTTGCCACAGGGTATCCCAGCCATCTCTGGGACACCCAGCATCTTGCCACAGGGTATCCCAGCCATCTCTGGGACACCCAGCATCTTGCCACAGAGTATCCCAGCCATCACTGGGACACCCAGCATCTTGCCACAGGGTATCCCAGTCATCTCTGAGAAACCCAGCATCTTGCCACAGAGTATCGCAACCATCTCTGGGACACCCAGCATCTTGCCACAGAGTATCCCAGCCATCTCTGGGACACCCAGCATCTTGCCACAGAGTATCCCAGCCATCTCTGGGACACCCAGCATCTTGCCACAGAGTATCCCAGCCATCTCTGGGACACCTAGCATCTTGCCACAGAGTATCCCAGCCATTTCTGGGACACCCAGCATCTTGCCACAGGGTATCCCAGCCATCTCTGCGACACCCAGCATCTTGCCACAGGGTATCCCAGCCATCTCTGGGGCACCCAGCATCTATCCGCAGGGTATCCCAGCCATCTCTGGGACACCCAGCATCTTGCCACAGAGTATCCCAGCCATCTCTGGGGCACCCAGCATCTTGCCACAGGGTATCCCAGCCATCTCTGGGACACCCACCATCTTGCCACAGAGTATCCCAGCCATCACTGGGACACCTAGCATCTTGCCACAGAGTATCGCAGCCATCTCTGGGACACCCAGCATCTTGCCCCAGAGTATCCCAATGATATATGAAATTTGGAATGCTTTAATGTGACAATTCCAACCAGGCAAACTTCTTCTATTTATACAGAAGGATTCTCTCTCCTCTTCCTTAACTAACTCTGACATGACAGACGGAACAAAACAGTAACTGAAACGGTTTTGATAGATATTACACTGAAGATTTGTGTTGAAAGTTGCAATGATTTTATCTTGAAGTTATCTTGAGATGATTTCGGGGTTTTTAGTGTCCCCGCGGCCCGGTCCTCGACCAGGCCTCCATCCCCATGAAGCTGCCTGTGACAACTGACTAACACCCAGGTACCTATTTTACTGCTAGGTAACAGAGGCATAGGGTGAAAGAAACTCTGCCCGTTGTTTCTTGCCGGCGCCTGGGATCGAACCCAGGACCACAGGATCACAAGTCCAGTGTGCTGTCCTCTCAGCCACCGGCCCCAACTGGTGTGTGTGTGTGTGTGTGTGTGTCTCTCTCTCTCTCTCTCTCTCTCTCTCTCTCTCTCTCTCTCTCTCTCTCTCTCTCTCTCTCTCTCTCTCTCTCTCTCTCTCTCTCTCTCTTTCTCTCTCTCTCTCTGTGTCTGTCTCTGTCTAACTGGCTGGCTGGCCGTCTAACTGGCTGGCTGGTTGTCTAACTGTCTGGCTTGACTGGCTGTCTAACTGGATGACAGGCTGTCTAGCCGGCTGCAGCTTGCTCGCTGTGTGTATATCCAATCAAAGACCCCCAATGGCGTATCTTCCTCCAGCTGGGGGAACCAACCCGAGCCCTTCCTACACACGCCAGACATCTGCTCTCCCATATTGAGGCGCACTTGTATCCCCCCCCCCCCTACACCCCCATAACCCAATCACTTCACATGCCCTACGAAGCGCCCATAGCACCGCTCAACCAGGCCGACATGCGTTACACTAACAAAGCTATTCAACTATCACCAATTTTAACGTGAATTGCGTAATTTCATATTAATATTTAAACAATGATTGATATATGAATATTATAAAATTTTCTGTTAAACAGACACTCGAAGTTTTTCCAGGTCAGCAATGGTGACTTTTTCCCAGTTTAAATGTTTTAAGGTTGGTTACTGTTCTCACTGTCAGCAGCAACAGTTCGACAGTGAGGTATAGTGACGGTGTCTATGACAGGAAAATGTCAGGAAAGGTTGTCACAATCACTGAGTCTTATACCCTCAGATGTAACTATTTCGGTCATTTTCAATTATTTTTTTTTTTAAATAAGACTTTCCTCTCCAGTCACTTAAAGAAAAGTCAAAGTAATATTAAACTTTGCATAGACAGTATTGATCATCATATGCAAATCTTTTGTTAAATTTTAAAAGCCTAAGTTATCTTGCAACGATTTTAAGTTTTTCTTAATTTATTTCTATCAACATTTTTGTATCATCGGAAACTAGGTAATGTTGCACTTGAGTGTTGTATCTACATGGTTTATATATACGGTAAACAAGACAGGTCTCAGGCCAGAGTCCTGAGGACCATTGACAACTATGGTAATGTTGCACTTGAGTGTTGTATCAACATGGTTTATATATATACGGTAAACAAGACAGGTCTCAGGCCAGAGTCCTGAGGACCATTGACAACTATGGTAATGTTGCACTTGAGTGTTGTATCTACATGGTTTATATATACGGTAAACAAGACAGGTCTCAGGCCAGAGTCCTGAGGACCATTGACAACTATGGTAATGTTGCACTTGAGTGTTGTATCAACATGGTTTATATATACGGTAAACAAGACAGGTCTCAGGCCAGAGTCCTGAGGACCATTGACAACTATGGTAATGTTGCACTTGAGTGTTGTATCAACATGGTTTATATATATGGTAAACAAGACAGGTCTCAGGCCAGAGTCCTGAGGACCATTGACAACGTTTACCACTCGGATTTGTCTTACTCTGTTTCTGTTGAAAAAGTCATATCATATACCACTAGCAAGTTAATACCTCCAAACAATAGGCCTCAGAGAATGAGTGAAAATAAAAGTTTTTATATTGTTTAAACTTATATGTTACTTTATTTCCGATAATGCATGTATTTACTTTAATACTTGCAGTACTGAACTATAAAAAGGGTAGTACAGTACTACTTACAGTATCAAATAAGGTGTACAGTTTAGTTCAATTATTATGCACCCCATACCCATCTTGTGGGCGGTAGTGGAAAGGGTTACAGAGGCACATAATGGGCTCAGGGACTGAACCCCACAATTCATTTAGCTAAGCAAGTTACAATCTTGATGAGCTAGTTACAAAATTTAGTATAAGTCGTCACATCAACAATGGGTTAGAGATCGATCACAAGTACAGTTTCTAAATTAAGCAACTAACATATGTGGAGAGCTAGTGTCACAATTGATATGTTTGTCCTGCACACCGCCCCCCATCCAGTGGGCAGCGGTGGATAGGTTACAATAACTCTTAGTTACTACCTACAGTTTGCAAACTGGGGATATTTGGCCAAAATCTCTGGCAGCAGATCATTTTGAATTATTATTATTATTAACATCTTTATTGACAAAATTAATTACAATTTTGCCTAATCTGAGGATTTTGATAGTCTTATTAAATTGAGGTTAATGCTAGTATTCACTGTCACGCAGGACAGAGGGTCATACATAAGACAATAGGTCTAAACTGTAGGCTGAAGCACATATATATCACGGTTACAATCAATGTTTTAATGTGTGGATATGTGAAAACAACTTTCTATTGTGCACTGCCACACAAGGGCAGGGATGGGTTCATAAGTGATACACCTTAGAATATAAATAGAAATTGTTCTTCATTCTTTAAAATGGACAAGCAAATTTTGGGTAAATTGTTAGGATGTCGTTCAGAACACCTGAGTCAATAAAATAGTTACACAGTTGGTGGTACAAGAGGCCAGGAGGTCAAAAGTCCTTTACGGTTTCACATTCATCAATATAGTGTTCTAGTGAATGCATTAAAGGTTTATCACAGAGTTTACAATCTGAATATTCTGGTAGTGGCTCAGCCTCACTAACCTGCCAGATGTGTCTATAGCCAAGGCGAATTCGCACAATTACTACATCACATTGCCTGGTCCGATTACTGTGCTGACCATACAAATACCTATTATTACAGAACTTGTCATAACTTTTAATACTGCAGCTTTCAGGTCTCTGTGCATTTCTTAGTTCTTCTAAATCTGAATTAATTTCTTTAATTTGTATGTTTCTAATAACTGCATTAGATAGTCCAAAGTCATAATCAATGTTTTCTTTCCTGAAACATTTACTCATCTTTAGAACATTTTTATAGAATTGTCTCTGAATTCACGTATCTTTTCGCACTCCATCACATAGTGACGGAGGGTGTGCGAATAATTTTGTTGACACAGTTTACATTTGGTCAGGTCTACATCAGCAGATAATGAGAATTCCCAGAGATACTTATAATCGAGTCTAAACCGAGCCGTAGTAACATCTAGAAGTCTGCTGATTTTATTGGATGAACCATAGATGTGTGGCTCCTCTTGCATGATAGTATGATGATAGATGGAATTACTGGTGTCGAATTCACTTTGCTTCAGATCTACAAGATTTTGTTGAAGTTCTTGGTGTACTATTGCTCTCAGACTTCTCATTGACAATCCAAGGTTATACTCAATTTCTCCTTTAAAGGCAGATTCTTGGTAGTTTCTTTACTAAAGAAATTGTACATTTAAGTGAGCAGAAGGACACTTACTGTATTAAACTACTTGAACAGTATACTGCATACTATATTAAAGTACTTGTACAGTACGCTACTTACTGTAATAAAGAAAGTTCCTAAACATGGCTAGCTACTTTAGTAGAACAAGTTTACAATCGGATACTGATAATATTAAAGTACATATACAATAAACTGCTTAATGCATTATAGTAAGTTACAGTCGGCAACTTACTGTATTAAGTTGTACATTAAGCAACCTACAATAACACAGGTGTATATATGCTCCTGCTTGATCTTGAGGATAATAAGGTTAAGACAGAATAAAAGTGAGACAGAAAGTCTCAATGCCTAAAATTCCTAAAATGTCAAAATAACTAAAATCCCTTAAAAAATAAACAGCTGAAACTAATAATATTGATCCAATAAACAATAGTAAAGAAAATCATACCGATATAAAGTGTAGAAAATGCTAATATATAAATAACATGCCAAAACTTATTCATAAAATCAGTATATCAAAATCAGTTATTCATACAATATGCATTTCTGAACGTATTAATAAAATCTGCATACAAATGCTTATTTATACCTCCAGCATACTAAAATACATTCATACAATGCATACAAAAACTCAATCATACCATCAGCATACCAAAACTCATTCATCCTACTAACATTCTAATACTAATTCATACCACCAGTATACTAAAACTCACTCATACCACCAGCATACTAAAACTCATTCATACCTCCAGCATACTAAAACTCATTCATACCTCCAGCATACCAAAACTCATTCATACCTCCAGCATACCAAAACTCATTCATACCTCCAGCATACCAAAATTCTCAGCAACAACCAGCTCCTCGTAGATGTGTCCTTGTACATTATTGGTCTCGTGAGGCAGGTCTCAAAAACCAGCTCCTCGTAGATGTGTCCTTGTACATTATTGGTCTCGTGAGGCTGGTCTCAACAACCAGCTCCTCGTAGATGTGTCCTTGTACATTATTGGTCTCGTGAGGCAGGTCTCAACAACAAGCTCCTCGTAGATGTGTCCTTGTACATTATTGGTCTCGTGAGGCAGGTCTCAACAATCTACAATATTTTAACATTATTAAAATTGTTAAGCGACGCACCGAGCTCTCGGAGGTACCTCTCGTTCTCCTCACTGTCCTCACTGTACCGGATCTCAATCTCAAGGTCATCACCAGTGACGCCCCTCCGGTGAAGTTCTCGCAGGAGTCTCTCCCCACCCACACCTGTAGATGAGAGGGAACATTGCAGCTCACACCTGGCAACTCTCCCCACCCACACCTGTAGATGAGAGGGAACATTGCAGCTCACACCTGGCAACTCTCCCCACCCACACCTGTAGATGAGAGGGAACATTGCAGCTCACACCTGGCAACTCTCCCCACCCACACCTGTAGATGAGAGGGAACATTGCAGCTCACACCTGGCAACTCTCCACACCCACACCTGTAGATGAGAGGGAACATTGCAGCTCACACCTGGCAACTCTCCACACCCACACCTGTAGATGAGAGGGAATATTGCAGCTCACACCTGGCAACTCTCCACACCCACACCTGTAGACGAGAGGGAACACTGAAGCCCACACCTGGCTACTCTCCCAACCCACACATGTAGATGAGAGGGAACACTGAAGCCCACACCTGGCTACTCTCCCAACCCACACCTGTAGATGAGAGGGAACATTGCAGCTCACACCTGGCAACTCTCCACACCCACACCTGTAGATGAGAGGGAACACTGAAGCTCACACCTGGCAACTCTCCACACCCACACCTGTAGATGAGAGGGAATATTGCAGCTCACACCTGGCAACTCTCCACACCCACACCTGTAGATGAGAGGGAACATTGAAGCCCACACCTGGCAACTCTCCACACCCATCTCTTAAAGAGGAGGAGGGTAGTGGTGCAGAGGAGGAGGAGGGTAGTGGTGCAGAGGAGGAGGAGGAGGGTAGTGGTGCAGAGGAGGAGGAGGAGGGTAGTGGTGCAGAGGAGGAGGAGGAAAGTGGTGCAGAGGAGGAGGAGGGTAGTGGTGCAGAGGAGGAGGAGGGTAGTGGTGCAGAGGAGGAGGAGGGTAGTGATGCAGAGGAGGAGGAGGGTAGTGGTGCAGAGGAGGAGGGTAGTGGTGCAGAGGAGGAGGAGGGTAGTGATGCAGAGGAGGAGGAGGGTAGTGGTGCAGAGGAGGAGGAGGGTAGTGGTGCAGAGGAGGAGGAGGGTAGTGGTGCAGAGGAGGAGGAGGAGTAGGGTAGTGCTGCAGAGGAGGAGGAGGAAGGTAGATGTGCAGAAGAGGAGGGTAGTGGTGCAGGGAAGGAGGAGGGTAGTGGTGCAAAGGAGGAGGGTAGTGATGCAGAGGAGGAGGAGGGTAGTGGTGCAGAGGAGGAGGAGGGTAGTGGTGCAGAGGAGGAGGAGGGTAGTGGTGCAGACGAGGAGGAGGGGTAGTGGTGCAGAGGAGGAGGAGGAGGGTAGTTTTGCAGAGGAGGAGGAGGGTAGTGGTGCAGAGGAGTAGGAGGGTAGTGGAGCAGGGGAGGAGGAGGGTAGTGGTGCAGAGGAGGGAGGGTATTGGTGCAAAGGAAGAGGGTAGTGGTACAGAGGAGGGTAGTGGTACAGAGGAGGGTAGTGGTGCAGAGGAGGAAGAGGGTAGTAGTGCAGAGAAGGAGGAGGAGGGTAGTGGTGCAGAGGAGGAGGGTAGTGGTGCAAAGGAGGAGGAGCGTAGTGGTGCAGAGGAGGAGGGTAGTGGTGCAGAGGAGGAGGAGGAGGGTAGTGGTGCAGAGGAGGAGGAGGGTAGTGGTGCAGAGGAGGAAGATAGTGGTGCAGAGGAGGAGGAGGGTAGTAATGCAGAGAAGGAGGAGGAGGGTAGTGGTGCAGAGGAGGAGGGTAGTGGTGCAGAGGAGGAGGAGGAGGGTAGTGGTGCAGAGGAGGAGGAGGTGGGTAGTAGTGCAGAGAAGGAGGAGGAGGGAAGTGGTGCAGAGGAGGAGGGTAGGGGTGCAGAGGAGGAGGAGGAGGGTAGTGGTGCAAAGGAGGAGGAGGAGGGTAGTGGTGCAGAGGAGGAGGAGGAGGGTAGTAGTGCAGAGAAGGAGGAGGAGGGTAGTGGTGCAGAGGAAGAGGGTAGTGGTGCAGAGGAGGAGGATGGTAGTGATGCAGAGGAGGAGGAGGGTAGTGGTGCAAAGGAGGAGGGTAGTGGTGCAGATGAGGAGGAGGGTAGTGATGCAGAGGAGGAGGGTAGTGGTGCAGAGGAGGGGGAGGGTAGTGATGCAGAGGAAGAGGGTAGTGGTGCAGAGGAGGAGGAGGGTAGTGGTGCAGAGGAGGAGGGTAGGGGTGCAGAGGAGGAGGAGGGTAGTGGTGCAGAGGAGGAGGAGGGTAGTGGTGTAGAGGAGGAAGAGAATAGTGGTGCAGATGAGGAGGAGGGTAGTAGTGCAGAGGAGGTGGGTAGTGTTGCAGAGGAGTAGGAGGAGCGTAGTGGTGCAGAGGAGGAGGAGGGTAGTGGTGCAGAGGAGGAGGGTAGTGATGCAGAGGAGGAGGAGGGTAGTGGTGCAGAGGAGTTGGAGGGTAGTGGTGCAGAGGAGGAGAAGGGTAGTAGTGCAGAGAAGGAGGGTAGTGTTGCAGAGGAGGAGGAGGAGGGTAGTGGTGCAGAGGAGGAGGAGGGTAGTGGTGCAGAGGAGGAGGGTAGTGATGCAGAGGAGGAGGGTAGTGGTGCAGAGGAGGAGGAGGGTAGTGGTGCAGAGGAGGAGGGTAGTGTTGCAGAGGAGGAGGAGGAGGAGGAGGAGGAGGGTAGTGGTGCAGAGGAGGAGGGTAGTGGTGCAGAGAAGGACGGTAGTGGTGTAGAGGAGGAGGGTAGTGGTGCAGAGGAGGAGGAGGGTAGTGGTGCAGAGGAGGAGGAGGGTAGTGTTGCTGAAGAGTAGGGTAGTTGTGCAGAGGAGGATGAGGGTAGTGCTGCAGAGGAGGAGGAGGATAGTGGTGCAGAGGAAGAGGAGGGTAATGATGCAGAGGATGAGGGTAGTGCTGCAGAGGAGGAGGAGGGTAGTGATGCAGAGGAGGAGGGTAGTAGTGCAGAAGATGAGGAAGAGGAGGGTAGTGGTGTAGAGGAGGAGGAGGGTAGTGATGCAGAGGAGGAGGGTAGTAGTGCAGAAGATGAGGAAGAGGAGGGTAGTGGTGTAGAGGAGGAGGAGGGTAGTGTCATCACGCTCCACCACTTCCCTTCACTACTCTCCATTACTGCCACACACCACTCTCCACCACTGCCACACACCACTCTCCACCACTGTCACACACCACTCTCCTAACTGCCACACACCACTCTCCACCACTGTCACACACCACTCTCCACCACTGTCACACACCACTCTCCTAACTGCCACACACCACTCTCCACCACTGTCACACACCACTCTCCACCACTGTCACACACCACTCTCCACCACTGTCACACACCACTCTCCACCACTGTCACACACCACTCTCCACCACTGCCACACACCACTCTCCACCACTGCCACACACCACTCTCCACCACTGCCACACACCACTCTCCACCACTGTCACACACCACTCTCCACCACTGCCACACACCACTCTCCACCACTGTCACACACCACTCTCCATCACTGTCACACACCACTCTCCACCACTGCCACACACCACTCTCCACCACTGTCACACACCACTCTCCACCACTGTCACACACCACTCTCCACCACTGCCACACACCACTCTCCACCACTGTCACACACCACTCTCCACCACTGCCACACACCACTCTCCACCACTGTCACACACCACTCTCCACCACTGTCACACACCACTCTCACCCACTGTCACACACCACTCTCCACCACTGTCACACACCACTCCCCACCACTGTCACACACCACTCTCCACCACTGTCACACACCACTCTCCACCACTGCCACACACCACTCTCCACCACTGTCACACACCACTCTCCACCACTGTCACACACCACTCTCCACCACTGTCACACACCACTCTCCACCACTGTCACACACCACTCTCCACCACTGTCACACACCACTCCCCACCACTGTCACACACCACTCTCCACCACTGTCACACACCACTCCCCACCACTGCCACACACCACTCTCCACCACTGTCACACACCACTCTCCACCACTGTCACACACCACTCTCCACCACTGTCACACACCACTCTCTACCACTGTCACACACCACTCTCCACCACTGTCACACACCACTCTCCACCACTGCCACACACCACTCTCCACCACTGTCATACACCACTCTCCACCACTGTCACACACCACTCTCCACCACTGTCACACACCACTCTCCACCACTGTCACACACCACTCTCCACCACTGCCACACACCACTCTCCACCACTGTCACACACCACTCTCCACCACTGTCACACACCACTCTCCACCACTGCCACGCACCACTCTCCACCACTGTCACACACCACTCTCCACCACTGTCACACACCACTCTCTACCACTGTCACACACCACTCTCCACCACTGTCACACACCACTCTCCACCACTGTCACACACCACTCTCCACCACTGCCACACACCACTCTCCACCACTGTCATACACCACTCTCCACCACTGTCACACACCACTCTCCTAACTGCCACACACCACTCTCCACCACTGTCACACACCACTCTCCACCACTGTCATACACCACTCTCCACCACTGTCACACACCACTCTCCACCACTGTCACACACCACTCTCCACCACTGTCACACACCACTCTCCACCACTGTCACACACCACTCTCCACCACTGTCACACACCACTCTCCTAACTGCCACACACCACTCTCCACCACTGTCACACACCACTCTCCACCACTGTCATACACCACTCTCCACCACTGTCACACACCACTCTCCACCACTGTCACACACCACTCTCCACCACTGTCACACACCACTCTCCACCACTGTCACACACCACTCTCCACCACTGTCACACACCACTCCTCCTTCCATATTTTTCTTCCACCTTCCGTAATCTTCCTACTCCTCCCTTAAACTTCCTTCTCGTTCCTGCCTTCCTTATTTTTCCTAATCCTTCTATGTTCTTCAACCATCAATATCCACTAACAACAACCAACAGCCACCACCAACACCTTCTCCTCCTCGACCTTCTCATTCTTCCTCCTCGACCTTCTCCTTCCTCCTCGACCTTCTCCTCTTTCTTCCTTGACCTTCTCCTTCCTCCTCGACCTTCTCCTTCCTCCTCGACCTTTTCCTTCCTCCTCGACCTTCTCCTTCCTCCTCTTTCTCCTCCTTCCTCCTCGACCTCCTCCTCTAACTACAACAACCAACCACCATTACTATCAGTGCTCAACTGCAGGCCATTCTGGCGTGTTTGGAGGAAGTACGTCATGACGTCAAAGATGTTTTTGTATTTGTCGATAGCCGAGGAGCACTTGAGTCCTTAAACAGTCGAAATCCAGTCTTCATGTCCATAGTTGAGGATTGTAAGAAAAGGATAACTGAGATACAGCTGAAAGGTCGCAATGTAAAATTCATGTGGATTCCATCTCATGTTGGAATAGTGCTCAACGAGGTGGCAGATGACTTGGCAAAACGCGCCACATTAAAACCACAAGTTGACATCGAATGCGAATTCACAATGAGACAAATAAGAAGCAAAATCAGAAATATTCAGGCGCAGGCAGAAGTGGCGAGGAGAGGTATAATGTATGAGAGAAGCCAAACCATGCAACACTACATGTGTGTGAGTCAAAACACCCATTTCACTTATGGCAAAAGGAGAAATGCTTGAAGTGACTGTGCACATGCGGCTCAGGCTTGGGTACAAATATTACTGGGAATATGGGATAGGTGTTCATGATAATGACACGAAGTGTCAACTATGTGGTATGCAAAGGTCTCACACCCTTGCCCATTATGTTCTTGATTGTCCGTTGATTAATGTATATAGAAACATTGAGATAAGGACTGTTCCTGAACAAATAGCCTGGATGTGTCACAACGGAAAGGTTGATAATATTCTGGAGAGATATAAGAATTTTGCACCAAGACTGTAATCTTTTGTTGAATTATCTGCATGTCTCTTGCAAATTGTCTATACAGTATACCTAAGTCATAAAAGTATTTGTGTGTACGTCTGATACCATACTACTTGTGTAAAGGAGGAAATGTATATGTTTATCTCTCAGAATGTTCGGTAATATGTTTACTGTTTGTGATGTGTGTCTATATATGTATGAACACGTTGTACTGAACGGGGTGAGAATAGCTTGAGCTACCTCATCCCTTTGTGAGTATTTTACCTCAATAAACTTATTTCAATTTCAATTTCAACTACTATCAATAACCATCACCATCAATAACCATCAACCTAAACAATCATCAACCACCTCAATCATCAACAACCACAACAATCAATCACCACTACTATCAACAACAACCATAAACCAACACCAACCACAACAATCAACCACCCCTACCACCAACAACAATCAAACACCACTACTGCCAAATATAATCAACCACCACTACCACAAAATACAACAATCAACCACCAATATCACGAACCTCAACAACTACCAGTACAGTCAACCACAAACGACCACAACCACCATCTACCACTGCCCTAAACCACTACTATCAACAACCACTACCATTAACCACAACTATCAACCACCAACAACCATAAACCACCACCAACAACCTCAACAATCAACCACCACTACCACCAACAATCAACCACCACTACCACCAAACAACACAATAAACCACCACCCACGCGAACTATAACCAACAATCGCCACTACATAAAGTACAACAATCAACCACTACCATCACGAACCACAACAACCACCACTGCAATTAACCCCCCAACCACACCCATCAACCACCACAACAATCAACCACCACAACCATCAACCACCACAATAATTAACCACCACAACCATCAACCACCACAACAATCAACCCCCACAACCATTAACCACCACAACAATCAACCACCACAACCATTAACCACCACAACAATCAACCACCACAACCATCAACCACCACAACCATCAACCACCACAATAATTAACCCCCACAACCATTAACCACAACAACAATCAACCCCCACAATAATTAACCACCACAACAATCAACCACCACAACCATTACCCACCACAACAATCAACCACCACAACAATCAACCACCACAACCATCAACCACCACAACCATCACCCACCACAACAATCAACCACCACAATAATCAACCACCAAAACCATCATCCATCACAACAATCAACCACCACAACCATCAACCACCACAACAATTAACCACCACAACCATCAACAAACACTACCATCAACCACCGCAACCATCAAAACCAACCACAACTATTAACCACCACTAGAACCAACCACTACCACCAACAATAAACATCACCCACCACTGCCACCAACCACAACCTACCACCACTGCCACCAACCACAACCCAGCAACAATTCCACCACCACTACCATGGATTCTCCATTAAGTGAAAGTAATGAATAAAATATTTTTAACCTACCTTTTATTATGCTTCAGTTTTATTTCTAGTATATGTAGAAATATATTTTTTAAATATTTCTACATTTTTTATATATATTCCATCAATCAGGAAAACGATTTTTATGCAACATTTAAGGTTGCGACACGGTCTCAAAATTGTTTAGCCAAAGTTGTGCAGTAAGTTGTGGCAACTTATTTACAACCACACAATAACGTAGCTCATACATGAAAACAAACGTTGTCACACCTGGCTACTCTCCCCACCCACACCTGTAGATGAGAGGAAACACGGAAGCCCACACCTGGCTACTCTCCCTCCCCACACCTGCACATGAGAGGGAACACTAAAGCCCACACCTGGCTACTCTCCCTCCCCACACCTGCACATGAGAGGGAACACTAAAGCCCACACCTGGCTACGCTCCCGACCCACACCTGTAGATGAGAGGGAACACGGAAGCCCATACCTGGCTACTCTTCCGACCCACACCTGCACATGAGAGGGAACACGGAAGCCCACACCTGGCTACTTTCCCGACCCACACCTGCACATGAGAGGGAACACTAAAGCCCACACCTGACTACTCTCCCCACCCACACCTGCACATGAGAGGGAACATGGAAGCCCACACCTGGCTACTCTCCCCACCCACACCTGTCTATGTCACACACTCATGCCAAAGAAAACTTATATCAAGTAAATCTAGCTTGTATTAAGCAAGACAATGTTGGGCTAAATATTGATCAGTGTTATCTTATAAGCAGTGAAGCTTGCTTAATGAATATTCTTGGTCGCTAAACGGTGCTCAAAGTTACTCAAGAAGCCTTATAAGTTCTCTAATTCATAACTTTTAATGTAAAAATATTTTTGAAACCACTGGAAGCACTGTGAATTAAACAACTGAGTTACAGATATTCACGTGTTAAAATGTAGTCAATACGTACAGGTGAGTGACGTGTCAGGGAAGACCAGGAGACTATACCCTCCACTTGAGGGAGGACGCAGCTGAGCCGCCAGGTGGCAGCACCAGTCTATGGCGGGGTCGTCATCTGTGAGACACTCCCACCTGATGATCAGGCGGAGCTCCCTTCCCTGGTACGGCAGAGTGTCCAGGGTGTCCAGGTCCACATAGCCCGTGGCGTCCAGGGTGTCCGGGTCCCCGTAGCCCGTGGCGTCCAGGGTGTCCGGGTCCACGTAGCCCGTGGCGTCCAGGGTGTCCGGGTCCACGTAGCCCGTGGCGTCCATGGTGTCCGGGTCCACGTAGCCCATGGCGTCCAGGGTGTCCGGGACCACGTAGCCCGTGGCGTCCAGGGTGTCCGGGACCACGTAGCCCGTGGCGTCCAGGGTGTCCGAGTCCACGTAGCCCGTGGCGTCCAGGGTGTCCGGGTCCACGTTGCCCGTGGCGTCCAGGGTGTCCGGGTCCACGTAGCTCGTGGCGTCCAGGGTGTCCGGGTCCACGTAGCCCGTGGCGTCCAGGGTGTCCGGGACCACGTAGCCCGTGGCGTCCAGGGTGTCCGAGTCCACGTAGCCCGTGGCGTCCAGGGTGTCCGGGTCCACGTAGCCCGTGGCGTCCAGGGTGTCCGGGTCCACGTAGCCCGTGGCGTCCAGGGTGTCCGGGTCCACGTAGCCCAGGGTGACCGGGTCCACGTAGTCCATGGCGTCCAGGTCAATGCCTGAAGACATACACTGAGATAGAGTCACTGTCGTTACTGGTATGTTCTAAGATATAACAAGAAGACATACTGAGCCATCCACTCACCTTACTGCTGGGTTTATTACCTGATGACAAGTTCGTATTTTGAACAGTATTAATAGCATCTAAACTATGTATTAATAGCTTTTAAAAGCCACGGTCAAGGTCATCTGTATCAATGGTCAAGGTCATCTGTATCAATGGTCAAGGTCACAGTCAAGGTCATCTGTATCAATGGTCAAGGCCATCTGTATTAATTGTCAAGGTCTCAGTCAAGGTCATCTGTATCAATGGTCAAGGTCGTCTGTATCAATGGTCAAGGTCATCTGTATCAATGGTCAAGGTCATCTGTATCAATGGTCAAGGTCATCTGTATCAATGGTCAAGGCCATCTGTATTAATTGTCAAGGTCACAGTCAATTTCATCTGTATCAATGGTCAAGGTCATCTGTATCAATGGTCAAGGTCATCTGTATTAATGGTCAAGGTCACAGTCAAGGTCATCTGTATCAATGGTCAAGGTCATCTGTATTAATTGTCAATGGTCAAGGTCACAGTCAAGGTTATCTGTATCAATGGTCAAGGTCATCTTTATCAATGGTCAAGGTCACAGTCAAGGTCATCTGTATCAATGGTCAAGGTCACAGTCAGGGTTATCTGTATCAATGGTCAAGGTCATCTGTATCAATGGTCAAGGTCATCTGTATCAATGGTCAAGGCCATCTGTATTAATTGTCAAGGTCACAGTCAAGGTCATCTGTATCAATGGTCAAGGTCATCTGTATTAATGGTCAAGGTCACAGTCAAGGTCATCTGTATCAATGGTCAAGGCCATCTGTATTTATGGTCAAGGTCATCTGCATTAATGGTCAAGGTCACAGTCAAGGTTATCTGTATCAATGGTCAAGGTCATCTTTATCAATGGTCAAGGTCATCTGTATCAATGGCCAAGGTCACAGTCAAGGTCATCTGTATCAATGACCAGGTCACAGTCAAGGTCATCTGTATCGATGGTCTAGGTCACAGTCAAGGTCATCTGTGTTAATGGTCATGGTAATCTGTATCAATGGTCAAGGTCACAGTCAAGGTCATCTGTATCAATGGTCAAGGTCACAGTCAAGGTCATCTGTATCAATGGTCAAGGTCACAGTCAAGGTCATCTGTATCAATGGTCAAGGTCACAGTCAAGGTCATCTGTATCGATGGTCAAGGTCATCTGTATCATGGTCAAGGTCAAAGTCAAGGTCATCTGTATCAATGGTGAAGGTCACAGTCAAGGTCATCTGTGTCAATGGTCATGGTCACAGTCAAGGTCATCTGTATCAATGGTCAAGGTCATCTGTGTCAATGGTCAAGGTCACAGCCAAGGTCATCTGTATCGATGGTCAAGGTCATCTGTATCATAGTCAAGGTCACAGTCAAGGTCATCTGTATCAATGGTGAAGGTCACAGTCAAGGTCATCTGTGTCAATGGTCATGGTAATCTGTATCAATGGTCACGGTCACAGTCTTGGTCATCTTTATCAATGGTCAAGGCCACAGTCAAGGTTATCTTTATCAATGGTCAAGGTCTCATTAGAATGTCATATAAACTAAGTCAAGGTCACAGTGAAAGGTCATCTGGACCAAGTATCAAGGTCACAGGGATAGATGGGTCACCTGAAAAAAGGATCAAAGTTACGGAAGGTCTAATTAACCAAGGGATCAAGGTCACAGTGAAAGGTCATCTTAAACAGGAATTAGGTGGTCAGAATAAAAGGTAACCTTGGACAGGAATTAGGTCACAGTAAAAAGTAATCTTGGACAGGAATTAGGTCACACTAAAAGGTCACCTTAAACTGGAATTAGGTCAGTGTGAAAGGTCATCTTAAACAGGAATTAGGTCACAGTGAAAGGTAATCTTGAACAGGAATTAGGTCAGTGTGAAAGGTCATCTTAAACAGGAATTAGGTCACAGTGAAAGGTAATCTTGAACAGGAATTAGGTCAGTGTGAAAGGTCATCTTGAACAGGAATTAGGTCACAGTGAAAGGTCATCTTGAACAGGAATTAGGTCACAGTGAAAGGTCATCCTGAACAGGAATTAGGTCACAGTGAAAGGTCATCTTGAACAGGAATTAGGTCACAGTGAAAGGTCATCTTGAACAGGAATTAGGTCACAGTGAAAGGAGATCTGTACCACGAGTCAAAGTCAAAGTGGTAAGTCATCTGAACCAAAAGTTTGGCGTCGCTAAATACTTCATGAAATTATTTATGCACAAGAATATATCAACCCGTTCTCGCAAATTCGTAACGTCAATATTGACTTATTAACTACGTGCATAGGTGATATACTAAACATAATAGATACCCTTAAAATGATTCATAGAAAACACCGACCTTACCTAACCTTGTTAGTATGTTAAGATAAGCATCTTATTGCTTCGTAATTACAATTATTACTTAACCTATACCTATTATAGGTTAGGTAATAATTGTAATTACGAAGCAATAAGATGCTTATCTTAACATACTAAGTAGGTTAGGTAAGGTCGGTGTTTTCTATGAATCTTTTTAAGGGTATCTATTATGTTAAGTATGTCACCTATGCACATATTTAATAAGTCAATATTGACTTATTAAATTTGCGAGAACGGGTTGCATATATACAGCAGCGGAATGTTTCGAACATTTATTATTCATGGAGTAGTCGCCCTTAATAAGTCTATATTTGTAATCAAAGTAGAAGGTTTGCCACCCTTAAGGTGACTATATTTGTAAACAATGTAAGGTGTTTGTCACCCTTAAGGTGACTATATTTGTAAACAATATAAGGTGTTTGTCGCTCTTAAGGTGACTATATTTGTAAACAATATAAGGTGTCTGTCGCTCTTAAGGTTACTATATTTGTAAACAATATAAGGTGTTTGTCGCTCTTACGGTAACTATATTTGTAAACAATGTTGGTAGCTTCTTGCCCTAAGGTAACTATATTTGTAAACAATATAAGGTGTTTGTCTCCCTTAAGGTGATTATGTTTGTAAACAATATAAGGAATCTTTCGTCCATAAGGTTTTAAACATATATGTAAACAATGTAAATCTGAATTACTATATTAAACTTGACGAATGAAGCCCTTTGCGTAATTTTGGTATTAATAAATAACCCTAAAAATTATGGTGGAAAATATGAATATTTACCAAGACGCTGCAGCTGAGGAAGGTGAGGCAGGTGACGGATGAGAACGGGCAGTTGCTGTAGTGTGAGGTCCAGGGTGAGGCTCTCGAGGGTGTGAGGCAGGAGGGGTATGGCTGCCTCAGACAAGCCACCATCAAACTCCTCTAAGATACACTTACTGCCAGGGACTGTCAGCCTCTCCAAACATTGTCCTGTTATAACACTTCTCTCTTTGCTGTATAAACTATAGTGAAGATCTAAGGATATGGTTACCTTCATTGTTGCCAGCACTGACAGTGCAGACAGGCGCTGCTTTAGTTGGGGTGTATCGTATATGATTAGGTAAATGTTCTTAGGTGTCACCTTCTTAAGAACAAGCGGCAGGACAACCCACGAGTCAACACTCTCTATTCTCCACTCTTGTTCTGTACGCAGCTTCTCACACACGGCTTGGATGACGTGCTCACTCCCGCGGGACTCTGCTACATGCTTCAACAGCTCGTCAGTCGAATTTGTAATCATCTTGCACAGGTCAATTATGTGAGTAATGAACCTGTGCTCTACTCCCCGGGCACACAGCACCCCGGTAGTGCTGACTAAAATGTTCTGCCATCTGGGGCGCTCACTAAACTCTTGTTGCACGGCGCTAATATCAAACTTTGACCCTCTCAGGTGATCTCTCAAGGAGCGTTTTTCCTTACGTACAACATCCACCAAGAGGTCAATGATTATAGACCTTTCCCCTGACACACGGTGTGATGCTGGATCACCTCGGTCTTGCTCAGCCCTCAACAAGAGATCGACCAGCCCCCTGCTGGCACAATACTCCTGGTACCTGGCGTGAAAATAGCCAATCACCCACACCACAACATCCACCAAGAGGTCAATGATTATAGAGCTTTCCCCTGACACACGGTGTGATGCTGGATCACCTCGGTCTTGCTCAGCCCTCAACAAGAGATCGACCAGCCCCCTGCTGGCACAATACTCCTGGTACCTGGCGTGAAAATAGCCAAACACCCACACCACATTTAGGCCCCGACGGTAGCTGGTTCTTGTGAAATAGTTGGACAAGACCTCCTCCTGCGGCAGTCCCAGAGTGTTACACTTCTCCCTAATCTGCGCTTCCGTCTCCGGCCAAAGGTCGTACTCCTGCCTCTGGATCCCTCTTAAACTAATCTCTTCAAAGAACAACAGAAACTGGTCACATTTTCCTTTGGGGTCCACCACATGTTTGTCTGTGAGTCTGGACACCAGTTTACTGGTTATGAAGTCATGAATCTTCTCGTAGACTTGAGTGTTTGTGGTGAGGTTGTTAAATTCTTCTGGAGCCTCGACACACAGCAGCGCCAACAAGGTCAAGGTGAGTGGAGTGTTGAGGTACTCACCCAGGAACTGACTCATCTGCTCCAGCTGCTGGGTAAACCTCCCTGTGATGACACTCCGTTGGCTCTCTTCCTCCACCAGCACCTTGATGGTTCTCTCGGCGAACTCCACGCGACGTTCTGGAGTGATGCCCAAGACGAGGATGTTGCAGCGAGGTCTGGTGTGTGGGACGAGCTGTGACAGTTGCTGGTCCCACACCGGCCGTGTGGTTATCACCAACCTCACATCCTTGCCAGGCAGGTGCAACAGCTCCTCCACCAGCCTTCCTGAATGGTCGTTGACCTCGTCGTAGCCGTCAATCAGGACTAATATATTTAAGCTCAAGATTATCTCCTTAAACAGCTGGAAGTTGGCACCAGAATCACGAAGTGTTTGAGGCAGTAACTGGCGGAGTAGATCTTCGAAGGTATTAAGATGTGTGTCCCTGCACTGTACATAGAAAACGAGGTCCACAGTGCCCAGGTGACGTATGGCAGCAGGGTCCTCTACCCACTTCTCGAGGATGAGCTTGAGTAAAGTTGTTTTGCCCATACCACCTTCCCCCGTCAGGAGGACACACTGAGCGACTCTTCCGTCCTCTCGTCTCATACTCAAGATGTGTTCATAATCTATATCCTGACCCTTGGCCGCGTGGGAGGGTCTTGTGCTATCCTGACCCTTGGCCGCATGGGAGGGTCTTGCCCCTATGACGGGATCTTCAAGGAGTCGCAGTCGTGTAAAAGCAAGACTTGGGTTGTAGTTAATGTTGAGGAGGAGCCAGGGTGCGGGAACAATCTGGTACAGCAGTTTATACCCGTCACTTAGCTCCTGCTTGCTCTTCTGCTTAACTTCTTCTCTGATATCTGTGACCTTTGCTAGCAGATCACCAATATACTTGGTGACATCTCTGGTCACGTGGTCCACATCCTGGCTGTTTGTCCTACACCGGACGCCGGCCTCAGCCAGCATCTTAGCCAATAAGTCACTGAGCTCCGTCAGTGTTGACGTAAGATCTTGCTCTGACATTCCCACATTATCATGGGCCAACGTGTTTCGGTGTTGCTTCAGGCTGTAAATGAGGTGTTCAAGGGATGGTCCCTGAGGCCCTGGAGTGGTCCACGTGGGGTCATTCATCTCAGCCAGACCACACACACGTTGCAGGAGTTTATACAACAGGGTGATGTCAAAAGTTGCCGCGTCAGTGGAAGCTTCGAGTTTATCCCTCTGTTGAGCATCGAAGACACGCCTGTACTGAGCATTGGTGTACCCCAAGTTCTGAGTGAGGTAAGTCACTACTGGGAAGGTGCTCCGGTACGACCACATAAACACACTTGCTAGCGCGTCTCGTCCTGCCTTAGTCACAGCCAGTCCATACCGCAGTCTGTTCACATCTTCCGGTTGGATAACAGGACTGGAGGCCGCCATATTGGGCCGTATGATTCTCACCTCACACAACTGTTGTCAAGTTTCACACAAGCAGTAAATGTCCCACGCTGGTTTTGTTATTATATAATGTTTAAAAACATAACATTGTTTCCCACTGTCGGAGACGGGCAGCTTGTTAGGCTTGTGTAGGCCTTCCTAAGCCAACGACAGACCTTCCTCAGGATGCATCCCTCAACAGTTGACTAACTTCCAGGTTAATATTTACTGCTAGGTGAACAGAGGTATCAGGAGGCTGAGCATCTCACACTGCCAGTGAATCAAATTCGGATCTAATCGGTGATAATCCGACTGCATTAACGACAATACAGTCACTTAATTGACCAAAAATATAAGTGATTCTCAAATAAACTAAATTTTGCAAAATGTGTTCACATGTTAATGCAATATTCGGTTCCAGCTTTATTTGTTATTTTCAATTTGTTCTTTAACTAGTTAATTTCTTCTGTCTTTATACTCTTCAGAATTCTGTCATCTGGAAGAACAATTTAACGTTATTAAAACAAGATGTTAGGGTTAAACATTGGGCCAGAAATACATTTTTGAGATCACTAAAACAAATAAAGTTCCAAAATCTGCCTCCTGCATTTTGTTATATTTTATAATTTAAAACTTGTCAATATTTTGACCTAACTCCTGTGATCATTGTGGTGTTGGCTTCTGGTTTAGGTAGAGTAATGGTGCTCATTTTCTCACACAGAAATATACGGTGTAGCATTTAGTAATGTTATTCTCTGCCTTTATCTTGCTCTTGTAAGGACCTATTTAGATTATGCAGTTCAGTTTGGTCAACATACAATATACTGGACATAATTTGACTTGAACCCATAAAGAGAAGAATGACAAAGTTGATCTCAGGAATTAGAAATCTCCCTTATTAAGAGAGATTAAGGAAGCTATGTTTACACATTCTTCGGAAAGTATAGTTGATATTATTGATGTTGTCAAAAGGATGAAAAGTTATATCGAAGGTAGCAATAATAAGTTGTTAACTGCATCAACACAAAATAGAACAAGAAATGATAAATCTGTATCAATAAAAATAATGTCTGCTTCTCTGTCTATGCGAGCTAGAAGACCCTACTCAGGGAGCTAGCCTCACCTAATTTCTAACAGTAATTCCTGCTGGGTATGTGCCCAACAGGGAATGGCATATATGTAGGGAGTACAACTTTAAAGAGTACCAAAGCTACCCCCTACCACGAACTTTGCTATATCATATTAATTAGGCTTTGAATTATTTATTTATTTTCTTGCAAGGGTTCCCAGCTGAGCTTCTGTGTAGATCGCCCTCTCCCCCTCCGCTCTCTTGTGGACAATATTCACAGTATAATGTTAACAACTTACATGGAGTTTACTACAAGTAAACTTCCGTCCCCTGAGAGTCTCTTATAGGAGCAATGATGGCGGGCCGCGTAGAGGCTCATCATATAAAATGGCCGCCTAGAGGCACATAAAATGGCCGCCTAGAGGCACATAAAATGGCCGCCTAGAGGCACATAAAATGGCCGCCTAGAGGCACATAAAATGGCCGCCTAGAGGCACATCAAATGGCCGCCTAGAGGCACATAAAATGGCCGCCTAGAGACACATAAAATGGCCGCCTAGAGGCACATAAAGGGGCCGCCTAGAGGCAGATAAACGGGCCGCCTAGAGGTACATAATGGGTCGCCTGGAGGTACATAAAGGGGCCGCCTAGAGGTGCATAAAGGGCCGCCTAGAGGTACATAAAGGGGCCGCCTAGAGGTACATAAAGGGGCCGCCTAGAAGCACATAAAGGGCCGCCTAGAGCTGCATAAAATGACCGCCTAGAGGCCCAAAAAAGGGCCGCCAAGAGGCCCAAAAAAGCCCCCTAAAGGCAAATAAAATGGCCGCCTAGAGGCACATAAAATGTCCGCCTAGAGGCTCTTAAAAATGCTCCATAAAAGCCCATAAACGGGACGCCTAGAGGCACATAAAGGGCCGACTAGAGGCATATAAAATGGCTGCCTAGAGGCACAAAAAATTGCCGACTTTAGGCCCATAAAAAGGCCGCCATGTAGGACATAAAATGGCCCTCTAGAGGGCCGCCTAGAGGCACATAAAGGGGCCGCCTAGAGGCACATAAAGGGGCCGCCTAGAGGCACATAAAGGGGCCGCCTAGAGGTGCATAAAGGGGCCGCCTAGAGGTGCATAAAGGGCCACCTACAGGCACATAAAGGGCCGCCTACAGGCACATAAAGGGGCCGCCTAGAGACACATATAGGGGCCGCCTAGAGGTACATAAAGGGGCCGCCTAGAGGTATATAAAGGGCCGCCTAGAGGCACATAAAGTGCCGCCTAGAGGTACATAAAGGGCCGCCTAGAGGCACATAAAGGGCCGCCTAGAGGCATATAAAGAGCCGCCTAGAGGTACATAAAGGGCCGCCTAGAGGCACATAAAGGGCCGCCTAGAGGTGCATAAAGGGCCGCCTAGAGGCACATAAAGGGCCGCCTAGAGGTATATAACGTGCCGCCTAGAGGCACATAAAGGGGCCGCCTAGTGGCACATAAAGGGCCGCCTAGAGGTACATAAAGGGCTGTCTAGAGGTACATAAAGGTCCGCCTAGAGGTGCATAAAGGGCTGTCTAGAGGTACATAAAGGTCCGCCTAGAGGTGCATAAAGGGGCCGCCTAGAGGTGCATAAAGGGCCGCCTAGAGGCACATAAAGGGCCGCCTAGAGGTACATAAAGGGGCCGCCTAGAGGCACATAAAGGGCCGCCTAGAGGTACATAAAGAGCCGCCTAGAGGTACATAAAGGGGCCGCCTATAGGTACATAAAGGGGCCACCTAGAGGTGCATAAAGGGCTGTCTAGAGGTACATAAAGGTCCGCCTAGAGGTGCATAAAGGGCCGCCTAGAGGCACATAAAGGGGCGCCTAGAGGCACATAAAGGGCCGCCTAGAGGTGCATAAAGGGGCCGCCTGGAGGTACATAAAGGTCCGCCTAGAGGTACATAAAGAGCCGCTTAGAGGTACATAAAGGTCCGCCTAGAGGTGCATAAAGGTCCGCCTAGAGGTACATAAAGGGGCCGCCTAGAGGCACATAAAGAGGCTGTCTAGAGGCACATAAAGGGGCCGCCTAGAGGTGCATAAAGGGGCCGCCTAGAGGTACATAAAGGGGCCGCCTAGAGGCACATAAAGGGGCCGCCTAGAGGCACATAAGTGCCGCCTAGAGGTACATAAAGGGCCGCCTAGGGGTACATAAAGGGCCGCCTAGAGGTACATAAAGGGCCGCCTAGAGGTACATAAAGGGCCGCCTAGAGGTACATAAAGGGCCGCCTAGAGGTGCATAAAGGGCCGCTTAGAGGTACATAAAGGGGCAGCCTAGAGGTGTATAAAGGGCCGCCTAGAGGTACATAAAGGGGCCGTGCCTAGAGGTGTATAAAGGGCCGCCTAGAGGTACATAAAGGGCCGCCTAGGGGTACATAAAGGGCCGCCTGGAGGTACATAAAGGGCCGCCTAGAGGTACATAAAGCGCCGCCTAGAGGTACATAAAGGGCCGCCTAGAGGTACATAAAGGGCCGCCTGGAGGTACATAAAGGGCCGCCTAGAGGTACATAAAGGGCCGCCTAGAGGTACATAAAGGGCCGCCTAGGGGTACATAAAGGTCCGCCTGGAGGTACATAAAGGGCCGCCTAGAGGTACATAAAGGGCCGCCTGGAGGTACATAAAGGGCCGCCTTGAGGTACATAAAGGGCCGCCTAGGGGTACATAAAGGGCCGCCTGGAGGTACATAAAGCGCCGCCTAGAGGTACATAAAGGGGCTGCCTAGAGGTACATAAAGGGGCCGCCTAGAGGTGCATAAAGGGCCGCCTAGAGGTACATAAAGGGCCGCCTAGAGGCACATAAAGTGCCGCCTAGAGGTACATAAAGGGCCGCCTAGAGGTACATAAAGGGGCTGCCTAGAGGTACATAAAGGGCCGCCTAGAGGTACATAAAGGGGCTGCCTAGAGGCACATAAAGGGCTGCCTAGAGGCACATAAAGGGCCGCCTAGAGGCACATAAAGGGCCGCCTAGAGGCACATAAAGGGCCGCCTACAGGCACATAAAGGAGCCGCCTAGAGGCACATAAAGGGCCGCCTAGAGGCACATAAAGGGCCGCCTAAAGGCACATAAAGGGCCGCCTAGAGGTACATAAAGGGGCCGCCTAGAGGCACATAAAGCGCCGCCTAGAGGTACATAAAGGGCCGCCTAGAGGCACATAAAATGCCGCCTAGAGGTACATAAAGGGCCGCCTAGGGGTACATAAAGGGCCGCCTAGAGGTACATAAAGGGCCGCCTAGAGGTACATAAAGCGCCGCCTAGAGGTGCATAAAGGGCCGCCTAGAGGTACATAAAGGGGCCGCCTAGAGGTGTATAAAGGGCCGCCTAGAGGCACATAAAGTTCCGCCTAGAGGTACATAAAGGGCCGCCTAGGGGTACATAAAGGGCCGCCGAGAGGTGCATAAAGGGCCGCCGAGAGGTGCATAAAGGGCCACCTAGAGGTACATAAAGTGGCCGCTTAGAAGCACATAAAGAGGCAGCCTAAACGCACATAAATGGCTGCCTAGAGGTACATAAAGGGTCCGCCTAGAGGCACATACAGGGCCGCTTAGAGGCACATAAAGGGTCCGCCTAGAAGCACATAAAAGGCCGCCTAGAGACTCATAGAGGGCCGTCTAGAGGTACATAAAGGGCCGCCTAGAGGTACATAAAGAGCCGCCTTGAGGTATATGAAGGGCCGCCTATAGGCACATAAGGGGCCGCCTTGAGGTACATAAAGGGGGCCTTTTACACCATATTTAGAGCCCTAAAGAGGTGGTAATTCTGGGGTTTTAACCCCCACATATTCCCCCCTCTCCAGGCAGCTAGAGACAGTGACGGATCACTCACCTCTTCCATCAAGCCCTGTTATATGGGAGAACACGTTGTTCATGCTTAATGTACTGGCATGATTTAAACCAAAGTTTTGAAGTATAAAACTTTAGATACACACCCACCAGGAGACTTGAACCCTGGCCTAGAAGCACATTATGGGTCGTCTAGAGGCACATGAAGGGCCACCTAGAGGTACATAAAGGGCCGTCTAGAGGCACATAAAGAGGGCGCCTAGAGGCACATAAAGGGGCCGCCTAGAGGTACATAAAGGGCCGCCTGAGGCACATAAAGGGTGGAAAATCGGCACATAAAGGGCCGCTTAGAGGTGCATAAAGGGCCAACTTGAGGTACACAAAGGGCCGCCTAGAGGCACATAAAGGGCCGCTTAGAGGTGCATAAAGGTGCTGCCTAGAGGTATATAAAGGGCCGCCTAGAGGTGCATAAAGGGATGCCTAGACGTTTCCTTACCTTGAGGTGCTTCCGGGGCTTAGCGTCCCCGCGGCCAGGTCGTCGACCTGGCCTCCTGGAGGCCGGACTTAGAGGTACATAAAAGGCCGTCTAGAGATACATAAAGTGGCCGCTTTGAGGTACAAAAAGGGCCGCCTAGAGGCACATTAAGGGCAAGCCTAGAGGTACATATAGGAGCAGCCTAGAGGCACATAAAGGGCCGCCTAAAGGTACATGAAAGGCCGCCTAAAGACACATAAAGAGGCCGCCTAGAGGCACATCAAGGACCACCTGAGGCACATAAAGGGCCGCCTAAAGGTACATAAAAGGCCGCCTAAAGACACATAAAGAGGCCGCCTAGAGGCACATAAAAGGCCACTTGAGGTGCATAAAGAGCCGCCTAGAGGTACATGAAGGGCCGCCTAGAGGTACATAACGGGCCGCCTAAAGGTGCATAAATGGCCGCCTAGAGGTACATAAAGGGCCGCCTAGAGGCACTTGAAGGGCCGCCTAGAGGCACATAAAGGGCCGCCTAGAGGTACATAAAGGGCCGCCTAGAGGTACATAGAGGGCCGCCTACAGGTGCATAAAGGGACGCCTAGAGGTACATAAATGGCCGCCTAGAGGCACATAAAGGGGCCGCTTTGAGGCAAATAAAGGGCCGCCTAAAGGCACATAAAGGGCCGCCTAGAGGTACAAAAAGGGCCGCCTAGAGGAACATAAAAGGCCGCCTAGAGGCACATAAAGGGGCCGCTTTGAGGCAAATAAAGGGGCCGCCTAGAGGTGCATAAAGGGACACCTAGAGGTACATAAAGGGCCGTCTAGAGGCACATAAAGGGCCGCCTAGAGGCACATAAAGGGGCCGCTTAAAGGTACATAAAGGGCCGCCTAGAGGTACATAAAAGGGCCGCCTAGAGGTACATAAAAGGGCCGCCTAGAGGGACATAAAGGGGCCGCTTAAAGGTACATAAAGGGCCGCCTAGAGGTACATAAAAAGGCCGCCTAGAGGTACATAAAGGGCCGCCTAGAGGTACATAAAGGGCCGCCTAGAGGTACATAAAGGGCCGCCTAGAGATACATAAAAAGCTGCCTAGAGGTACATAAAGGGCCGCCTAGAGATACATAAAGGGCCACCTGGAGGTATATAAAGGGCCGCCTAGAGTTACATAAAGGGCCGCCTAGAGGTACATAAAGGGACGGCTAGAGGTACATAAAGGGCCACCTGGAAGTAATTAAAGGGGCGCCTAGAGGTACATAAAGGGCCGCCTAGAGGCACATAAAGGGCCGCCTAGAGGTACATAAAGGGCCGCCTAGAGTTACATAAAGGGCCGCCTAGAGGTACATAAAGGGCCGCCTAGAGGTACATAAAGGGCCGGCTAGAGGTACATAAAGGGCCACCTGGAAGTAATTAAAGGGGCGCCTAGAGGTACATAAAGGGCCGCCTAGAGGCACATAAAGGGCCGCCTAGAGGTACATAAAGGGCCGGCTAGAGGTACATAAAGGGCCGCCTGGAAGTAATTAAAGGGGCGCCTAGAGGTACATAAAGGGGTCGCCTGGATGTGCATAAAGGGGCCGCCTAGAGGTACATAAAGGGCCGCCTAGAGGTGCATAAAGGGCCGCCTAGAGGTACATAAAGGGCCACCTAGAGGTATATAAAGGGCCGCCTAGAGGTATATAAAGGGACCGCCTAGAGGTGCATAAAGGGGCCGCCTAGAGGTGCATAAAGGGCCGCCTAGAGGTATATAAAGGGCCACCTAGAGGTATATAAAGGGCCGCCTAGAGGTATATAAAGGGACCGCCTAGAGGTGCATAAAGGGGCCGCCTAGAGGAACATAAATGGCCGCCTAGAGGTACATAAAGGGCTACCTAGAGGTATATAAAGGGCCGCCTAGAGGTATATAGAGGGACCGCCTAGAGGTGCATAAAGGGGCCGCCTAGAGGCACATAAAGGGTCGAATAGAGGCACATAAAGGGCCGCCTAGAGGCACATAAAGGAGCCGCCTAGAGGCACATAAAGGGTCGAATAGAGGCACATAAAGGGCCGCCTAGAGGCACATAAAGGGGACGCCTAGAGGCACATAAAGGGCCGCCTAGAAGCACATAAAAGGCCGCCTAGAGGCACATAAAGGGCCACCTAGAGGCACATAAAGGGCCGCCTAGAGGTATATAAAGGGGCCGCCTAGAGGTATATGAAGGGGCCGCCTAGAGGCACATAAAGGGGCCGCCTAGAGGCACATAAAGGGCCGCCTAGAGGTGCATAAAGGGCCGCCTAGAGGTACATAAAGGGCCGCCTAGAGGCACATAAAGAGACCGTCTGGAGGTATATAAAGGGCCGCCTAGAGGCACATAAAGGGGCCGCCTAGAAGCACATAAAGGGCCACCTAGAGGTGCATAAAGAGGCCGCCTAGAGGTATATAAAGGGCCGCCTAGAGGCACATAAAGGGGCCGCCTTGAGGCGTTTAAAGGGCCGCCTAGAGGTATATAAAGGGCCGCCTAGAGGAACATAAAGGGCCGCCTAGTGGTACTTAAAAGGCCACATAGAGGTACATAAAGGGCCGCCTAGAGGTATATAAAGGGGCCACCTAGAGGTATATAAAGGGGCCGCCTAGAGGTATATAAAGGCGCCGACTAGAGGCACATAAAGGGGCCGCCTTGAGGCGTTTAAAGGGCCGCCTTGAGGTACATAAGGGGCCGCCTAGAGGTATATAAAGGGGCCGCCTAGAAGTACATAAAGGGCCGCCTAGAGGTGCATAAAGGGGCCACCTAGAGGTACATAAAGGGCCGCCTAGAGGTGCATAAAGAGCCGCCTACAGGAAAATAAATGGCCGCCTAGAGGTGCATAAAGGGCCGCTTAGAGGTGCATAAAGGAGCCGCCTAGAGGTACATAAAGGGGCCGCTTAGAGGTACATAAAGGGGCCGCTTAGAGGTACATAAAGGGGCCGCCTAGAGGCACATAAAGGGGCCGCCTAGAGATGCATAAAGGGGCCGCTTAGAGGTACATAAAGGGGCCGCCTAGAGGCACATAAAGGGGCCGCCTAGAGGTACATAAAGGGCCGCCTAGAGGTGCATAAAGGGCCGCCTAGAGGTACATAAAGGGCCGCCTAGAGGCACATAAAGGGCCGCCTAGAAATATATAAAGGACCTCCTAGAGACACATAAAAGGCCGCCTAAAGTTGCATAAATGGCCGCCTATAGGCACATAAAGGAGCCGCCTAGAGGTACATATAGGGCCGCGGAGTACATAAAGGGCCGCCTAGAGGCAGATAAAGGGGCCGCCTGGAGGTACATAAAGGAGCCGCCTAGAGGCACATAAAGGGCCGCCTAGAGGTACATAAAGGGGCCGCCTAGAGGTACATAAAGGGCCGCCTAGAGGTGCATAAAGGGGCCGCCTAGAGGTACATAAAAGGCCGCCTAGAGGCTCACAAAGGAGCCGCCTAGAGGTACAAAAAGGGCCGCCTAGAGGTACATAAAGGGCCGCCTAGAGGCACATAAAGGGACCGCCTAGAGGTACATAAAGGAGCCGCCTAGAGGCACATAAAGGGGCCGCCTAGAGTTACATAAAGGGCCGCCTAGAGGCACACAAAGGAGCCGCCTAGAGGTACAAAAAGGGCCTCCTAGAGGTGCAGAAAGAGGCCGCCTAGAGGTACATAAAGTGCCGCCTAGAGGTACATAAAGGGCCGCCTAGAGGTATATAAAGGAGCCGCCTAGAGGTATATAAAGGCGCCGCCTAGAGGCACATAAAGGGCTGCCTAGAGGTATATAAAGGGGCCGCCTAGAGGCACATAAAGTGCCGCCTAGAGGCACATAAAGGGCCGCCTAGAGGCATATAAAGGGCCGCCTAGCGGTACATAAAGGGCCGCCTAGAGGCACATAAAGGGCCGCCTAGAGGTACATAAAGGGCCGCCTAGAGGTACATAAAGGGGCCGCATAGAGGTGCATAAAGGGCCGCCTAGAGGTACATAAAGGGCCGCCTAGAGGCACATAAAGGGCCGCCTAGAGGTACATAAAGGGCCGCCTAGAGGTACATAAAGGGCCGCCTAGAGGTACATAAAGGGCCGCCTAGAGGTGCATAAAGGGCCGCCTAGAGGTGCATAAAGGGCCGCCTAGAGGTACATAAAGGGCCGCCTAGAGGTACATAAAGGGCCGCCTAGAGGTACATAAAGGGCCGCCTAGAGGTGCATAAAGGGCCGCCTAGAGGTACATAAATGGGCCGCCTACAGATACATAGAGTGGCCGCCTAGAGGCGCATAAAAGGCCGCCTACAGGTACATAAAGGGCCGCCTACAGGTGCAAATAGGGCCGCCTACAGGTGCATAAAGGGGCCGCCTAAAGGCACATAAAGGGCCGCCTAGAGGCACATAAAGAGGCCGCCTTAAGGCACATAAAGGGCCGCCTAGAGGTACATAAAGGGTCCGCCTAAAGGTACTTAAAGGGGCCGCCTAGAGGTAAATAGAGCGCAGCCTAAAGGTACATAAAAGGCCGCCTAGAGGTACATAAAGTGCCGCTTAGAGGTACATAAAGAGATCGCCTAGATGTACATAAAATGCCGCTTAGAGGTACATAAAGAGATCGCCTAGAGGTACATAAAGGGCCGCCTAGAGGTACATAAAGGGCCGCCTAGAGGTACATAAAGGGCCGCCTAGAGGTACATAAAGGGCCGCCTAGAGGTACATAAAGGGCCGCCTAGAGGTACATAAAGTGCCGCTTAGAGGTACATAAAGAGACCGCCTAGAGTTACATAATGGGCCGCCTAGAGGTACATAAAGGGCCGCCTAGAGGTACATAATGGGCCGCCTAGAGTTATATAAAAAGGCCGCCTAGAGGTACATATATGGCCGCCTAGCGGTACATATTGGGCCACCTAGAGGTACGTAACCCTTACCCTGCTCAGGGGTCCTTGGGACATTTACACCCCTGTGCGCAAGAAAAAAAAATCAAAATTTTTTTTTCGTCTTCTAAACATGTTAATTTGTGTCCCCTGAGCACGGGGGAAACAATCGTAGGTGACATATTTTGGGCGCAATTGACCGAGGAAGTCTGGCAAAAAGTTGGCGTTGACAGAGCGGTCGTCAGACCTGGTCAGCGTCACCCCCGTTGACAGATGGGAGTTGCCACAAAGATATTATTACCTAATTGTTTCAATGTCTTCGATTGATTTTTTCTTAGTTTTTTTGCAGTAATATTATTCAATAGTGTGTATTGTAATATATTTATATAATAAAAGTGGTGAATAATCGCTATACTCAAAAGTATGATGTGCATATTAGTGATTCAATTATGCTTATAAAGCAATGAACAAATAGTTTTGCTGCTATTACACTCTATACACAGGTTATATATAAGTATCTGCATGTTTTGGTCACCATAACGAACCACTAAGTTAGTGCAGTCCCTATACACAGAAGGCGGCTGGCGGCTCCCTCACTCTTTCAAGGTCACACGCACTAAACTTTCTCCCCCAACAATACCTTTTGCAGTGTTATTACCCTATATACACATATTATATATAAATATCTACATGTTGTATGCACCGTAACTGTACACCTAAGCTTGTAGTGCGCCCAAAGAGCATAGTGGCCACCCTCTAAACAGCTAGACAAGTCATGCAGACGACGTTACCTCCGTCACCCATATGGCTCCTCCCAGCATAATCCTTTTGCTGTTATTACACTAATACACACATTATATATAAGTATCTACATTTGTGTTCACCATAGAGAACCACTGACCTGGTATGGTGAATGCAAACAATAACAGGTGGCCACACAGTAAACGATGCTGTCTCCCTCCGTCTCTCAGCATCACTCCTCCCACAGCGCTAATTATTACAACAATCCTGCTATTATCACAACCCTGGTTATTTATATCACAGTCATTGGTCATCTGTAATATTGTCATCGCTAAATAATAACAATTATATATTTATTTAAACATTTTTCGGCGATGCTGTGGTCACAAGCTGAACAGCAATGCTGTTCGCTCATGCTGCGTGCGCCGGCCTTGGTTGCTCCAACAGTACTGTGCCTCTCACACCTCAGAATATTGCCCACGATATTTTTTTAAAATGGCATCTGTTTACAAGAGCCCCGAGGAAGCTACTGTGAACCCCGTGTAGCCGCGGGCCATTTGAATCAGGCCTGGCACCCTATGGCGTATATATACGCCATGCGCACCATGGGACATGTTACTCAGGGTGTATATATACGCCATGCGCAGTTTAAAGGATAAAGAGCCGCCTAGAGGTATATAAAGAGACGCCTAGTGGTACATAATGGGGCCACCTACAGGTACATAAAAGACCGCCGAGAAGTACATAGAGGACAACCTAGAGGTACATAAAGGACCGCCAAGAGGTACATAAAGAGGCGCCTAGAGGTACATAATGGGTCTTCTGGAGTTACAAAAAGGGCCACCAAGAGGTACATAAAGGGCCGACTAGAGGCATATAAAGGGCCGCCTTGATGTGCATAATGGGTCGCCTGGAGGTACATAATGGGCCGCCTAGAGGTACGTAAGAGGCCGCTTAGAGGTACATAAAGGACCGCCTAGAGGCATATAAAGGGCCACCAAGAGGTACATAAAGGGCCGACTAGAGGCATATAAAGGGCCACCAAGAGGTACATAAAGGGGCGACTAGAGGCATATAAAGCGTCGCCTTGATGTTCATAATGGGTCGCCTGGAGGTACATAATGGGCCGCCTAGAGGTACGTAAGAGGCCGCTTAGAGGTACATAAAGGACCGCCTAGAGGCACATAGAGGGGCCACATAGAGGTATATAAAGGGCCGCCTAGAGGTACATAAAGGGCCGCCTAGAGGCACATAAAGGGCCGCCTAGAGGTACATAAAGGGCCGCCTAAAGGCACATAAAGGGCCGCCTAGAGGCACATAAAGGGCCGCCTAGAGGCACATAAAGGGCCGCCTAGAGGCACATAAAGGGCCACCTAGAGGTACATAAAGGGCCGCCTAAAGGCACATAAAGGGTCGCCTAGAGACACATAAAGGGCCGCCTAGAGGCACATAAAGGGCCGCCTAGAGGTACATAAAGGGCCGCCTAGAGGCACATAAAGGGCCGCCTAGAGGCACATAAAGGGGCCGCCTAGAGGTACATAAAGGGCCGCCTAGAGGCACATAAAGGGCCGCCTAGAGGCACATAAAGGGGCCGCCTAGAGGCACATAAAGGCGCCGCCTAGAGGCACATAAAGGGACGCCTAGAGGTACATAAAGGGCCGCCTAGAGGCACATAAAGGGCCGCCTAGAGGCACATAAAGGGGCCGCCTAGAGGTACATAAAGGGCCGCCTAGAGGCACATAAAGGGCCGCCTAGAGGCACACAAAGGGCCGCCTAGAGGCACATAAAGGGCCGCCTAGAGGCGTATATGGGGGCTACCTAGGAGTAAATAGGTACTTGGGAGTTAGACGACTGTTGCTGGCTGCTGCCTGGGTGTGTGTGTGTGGGGGGGGGGGGGGAGTTAGTTAGGTAGTAACAGTTGAGTGATTGACAGTTGAGAGGCGGGCGGAAAGAGCAGAGCTCAACCCCCACAAGCACAACTAGGTCAATACAGAGAAAGAGGAAGACACATAAGTAAACACGCAGAGAGAGAGACAGACACAGATACTGATCTGGGGTATCTCACATAGTACTATATAACAACATAAGAATAACATGAACTGCATAGCACCCATTCTTCCTTACCACACCGCTCCCATTTATATTCTCCCAAACTCATTCACGTGTGTCTAACCTACGCTTGAAACAATCCGCCGATCCCACACCTATTGTCTTACCTGATAATTTGTACATAAATCAACAACCGTTTCCATACGAACATTGACACAGGTCTTTCATGAATATAAACTTGTCCAATTTATATCCAGTGTTACCTTATTTTTTTGTATTTAAAACCTTATTTATATCCCATCTATCTATTTATATATTTCAATAATCTCGCCCCTTATTCGTCGACTTTATAGAGAATGTGAATTTAGTTTTTCTTAATCTCTCTTCATAAAGGAGGTTTCTAATTCCTGTTATTGATTGTTATTATTCTCTGAACAAGACCAAGTGAACTTATGTTCATTCTGTAATACAGAGACCAACAATGAACAGTATAATCCAACTGGGGCTCAACAAGGGCAGGAGCAAGGTGAACAATTCTATTAGATATATTGGTGCTACAACATCTAGAAATATATCCCAGAATACTCTTACCTTTATTCAATATATTTATGTACTAAACTGAAACTTCCAGTCTTTCAAGTAACTTGAATAACCTGTCTTCCTTCTGAACTAGCATCAGTCTTCCTTCTGAACTAGCAACAGTCTTCCTTCTGAACTAGCAACAGTCTTCCTCCTGAACTAGCAACAGTCTTCCTTCTGAACTAGCAACAGTCTTCCTTCTGAACTAGCAACAGTCTTCCTTCTGAACTAGCACCAGTCTTCCTTCTGAACTAGCAACAGTCTTCCTTCTGAACTAGCAACAGTCTTCCTTCTGAACTAGCAACAGTCTTCCTTCTGAACTAGCACCAGTCTTCCTTCTGAACTAGCAACAGTCTTCCTTCTGAACTAGCAACAGTCTTCCTTCTGAACTAGCACCAGTCTTCCTTCTGAACTAGCAACAGTCTTCCTTCTGAACTAGCAACAGTCTTCCTTCTGAACTAGCATCAGTCTTCCTTCTGAACTAGCAACAGTCTTCCTTCTGAACTAGCAACAGTCTTCCTTCTGAACTAGCAACAGTCTTCCTTCTGAACTAGCAACAGTCTTCCTTCTGAACTAGCACCAGTCTTCCTTCTGAACTAGCAACAGTCTTCCTTCTGAACTAGCAACAGTCTTCCTTCTGAACTAGCAACAGTCTTCCTTCTGAACTAGCAACAGTCTTCCTTCTGAACTAGCAACAGTCTTCCTCCTGAACTAGCAACAGTCTTCCTTCTGAACTGGCAACAGTCTTCCTTCTGAACTAGCAACAGTCTTCCTTCTGAACTAGCACCAGTCTTCCTTCTGAACTAGCAACAGTCTTCCTTCTGAACTAGCAACAGTCTTCCTTCTGAACTAGCAACAGTCTTCCTTCTGAACTAGCAACAGTCTTCCTTCTGAACTAGCACCAGTCTTCCTTCTGAACTAGCAACAGTCTTCCTTCTGAACTAGCTACAGTCTTCCTTCTGAACTAGCAACAGTCTTCCTTCTGAACTAGCAACAGTCTTCCTCCTGAACTAGCAACAGTCTTCCTTCTGAACTAGCAACAGTCTTCCTTCTGAACTAGCAACAGTCTTCCTTCTGAACTAGCAACAGTCTTCCTCCTGAACTAGCAACAGTCTTCCTCCTGAACTAGCAACAGTCTTCCTTCTGAACTAGCAACAGTCTTCCTTCTGAACTAGCAACAGTCTTCCTTCTGAACTAGCACCAGTCTTCCTTCTGAACTAGCAACAGTGTTCCTTGTGAACCAGCAACAGTGTTCCATGTGAACCAGCAACAGTGTTCCTTGTGAACCAGCAACAGTGTTCCTTGTGAACCAGCAAGAGTGTTCCTTGTGAACCAGCAACAGTGTTCCTTGTGAACCAGCAAGAGTGTTCCTTGTGAACCAGCAACAGTGTTCCTTGTGAACCAGCAACAGTGTTCCTTGTGAACCAGCAACAGTGTTCCATGTGAACCAGCAACAGTGTTCCATGTGAACCAGCAACAGTGTGCCTTGTGAACCAGCAACAGTGTTCCTTGTGAACCAGCAACAGTGTGTAACAAACTAGGCTGGTTGTAAGAATTATCCAGAGTGGTTTATCGACAAAAGAGAATGGGAAGCTGAGCCCGCATGGTGACCTGACCCCCAGGGGATTCGCGGTGGAAATAACCGACGCTTTGTTCATAGCTGCGTATAATGAACCATCCTATAGTATTCAGTAATTTAGAGAAAATTAGCCTTTATTCATTTTGCATTAAAATTGTATTGTACAATAGTACTGGATACAATATCAAGAGTATTCTAATTTTTGAGTTTAAGTCACCATCAGTGACGTCACGAATCAGATCTAACTTGTAAGGCGGAGTGACCGGCGGTCATAGGTCATCAGGGTTGACATGTCTAATATTTCTCAAAGTTCAATTAACCATGTTGGGGATCGGGAACAGCTCTGCCGTTAGATGCTTGTGAAATTTAATTTCAGTAAAATAATTCAACCAGTCTGGATCAATTCAGTACAAACAGAGGTTAATTGTTATAACTTAAACCTTGCTAGTAACTGGGTAGAACTTTGACTAGGCGGAAGGATACAATAATCTGTCTGGGGTAGACCAGACAAGGAAGAGATCAGTGTGATCTGCCGAGCAGCTGGGAGAGGTCAAACATCTTACCTCTCCCCAAGACCAGCCCAACATCCTTAGCTGGTAAAACATAGAGGTATAGTTGCTATGGTTATGTATAGAAATAGTCTCATTTGCCATTCAGGTCAAGTAGGGAGTGTTAAAGTGACAGGGAGTGAACATATTTAGATTTTGTTTTAGTTTTCTTTTAATAAATTAAGTTAATATTTTGCATTTTTATTGTTTCCATTTGGTTATGTGTATACTTGTCCTGGTCACGTGGTCCACACGAGGCAGAGTTGTATTGGGCGCCGATTCTAACATCGAATCGGAATTATCATTACCGTGTAATTTATTCCACTCTCAAGGTCATCGGTTATAGTGGGGATCAAGCCCCCAAGGTTGATTAATTAGCGTGATCGATCCAGACCTCGATCATTGCTAATTAATCAACCTTGGGGGCTTGATCCCCACTATAACCGATGACCTTGAGAGTGGAATAAATTACACGGTAATGATAATTCCGATTCGATGTTAGAATCGGCGCCCAATACAACTCTGCCTCGTGTGGACCACGTGACCAGGACAAGTATACACATAACCAAATGGAAACAATAAAAATGCAAAATATTAACTTAATTTATTAAAAGAAAACTAAAACAAAATCTAAATATGTTCACTCCCTGTCACTTTAACACTCCCTACTTGACCTGAATGGCAAATGAGACTATTTCTATACATAACCATAGCAACTATACCTCTATGTTTTACCAGCTAAGGATCGATCACGCTAATTAATCAACCTTGGGGGCTTGATCCCCACTATAACCGATGACCTTGAGAGTGGAATAAATTACACGGTAATGATAATTCCGATTCGATGTTAGAATCGGCGCCCAATACAACTCTGCCTCGTGTGGACCACGTGACCAGGACAAGTATACACATAACCAAATGGAAACATTAAAAATGCAAAATATTAACTTAATTTATTAAAAGAAAACTAAAACAAAATCTAAATATGTTCACTCCCTGTCACTTTAACACTCCCTACTTGACCTGAATGGCAAATGAGACTATTTTTATACATAACCATAGCAACTATACCTCTATGTTTTACCAGCTAAGGATGTTGGGCTGGTCTTGGGGAGAGGTAAGATGTTTGACCTCTCCCAGCTGCTCGGCAGATCACACTGATCTCTTCCTTGTCTGGTCTACCCCAGACAGAGTATTGTATCCTTCCGCCTAGTCAAAGTTCTACCCAGTTACTAGCAAGGTTTAAGTTATAACAATTAACCTCTGTTTGTACTGAATTGATCCAGACTGGTTGAATTATTTTACTGAAATTAAATTACACAAGCATCTAACGGCAGAGCTGTTCCCGATCCCCAACATGGTTAATTGAACTTTGAGAAATATTAGACATGTCAACCCTGATGACCTATGACCGCCGGTCACTCCGCCTTACAAGTTAGATCTGATTCGTGATGTCACTGATGGTGACTTAAACTCAATAATTAGAATACTCTTGATATTGTATCCAGTACTATTATACAATACAATTTTAATGCAAAATGAATAAAGGCTAATTTTCTCTAAATTACTGAATACTATAGGATGGTTCATTATACGCAGCTATGAACAAAGCGTCGGTTATTTCCACCGCGAATCCCCTGGGGGTCAGGTCACCATGCGGGCTCAGCTTCCCATTCTCTTTTGTCGATAAACCACTCTGGATAATTCTTACAACCAGCCTAGTTTGTTACAAGTGTTCCTTGTGAACCAGCAACAGTGATCCTTGTGAACCAGCAACAGTGTTCCTTGTGAACCAGCAACAGTGTTCCTTGTGAACCAGCAACAGTGTTCCGTGTGAACCAAAAACAGTGTTCCTTGTGAACCAGCAACAGTGTTCCGTGTGAACCAACAACAGTGTTCCTTGTGAACCAGCAACAGTGTTCCTTGTGAACCAGCAACAGTGTTCCTTGTGAACCAGCAACAGTGTTCCGTGTGAACCAAAAACAGTGTTCCTTGTGAACCAGCAACAGTGTTCCTTGTGAACCAGCAACAGTGTTCCTTGTGAACCAGCAACAGTGTTCCTTGTGAACCAGCAAGAGTGTTCCTTGTGAACCAGCAACAGTGTTCCTTGTGAACCAGCAAGAGTGTTCCTTGTGAACCAGCAACAGTGTTCCTTGTGAACCAGCAACAGTGTTCCTTGTGAACCAGCAACAGTGTTCCATGTGAACCAGCAACAGTGTTCCATGTGAACCAGCAACAGTGTGCCTTGTGAACCAGCAACAGTGTTCCTTGTGAACCAGCAACAGTGTGTAACAAACTAGGCTGGTTGTAAGAATTATCCAGAGTGGTTTATCGACAAAAGAGAATGGGAAGCTGAGCCCGCATGGTGACCTGACCCCCAGGGGATTCGCGGTGGAAATAACCGACGCTTTGTTCATAGCTGCGTATAATGAACCATCCTATAGTATTCAGTAATTTAGAGAAAATTAGCCTTTATTCATTTTGCATTAAAATTGTATTGTACAATAGTACTGGATACAATATCAAGAGTATTCTAATTATTGAGTTTAAGTCACCATCAGTGACGTCACGAATCAGATCTAACTTGTAAGGCGGAGTGACCGGCGGTCATAGGTCATCAGGGTTGACATGTCTAATATTTCTCAAAGTTCAATTAACCATGTTGGGGATCGGGAACAGCTCTGCCGTTAGATGCTTTTGTAATTTAATTTCAGTAAAATAATTCAACCAGTCTGGATCAATTCAGTACAAACAGAGGTTAATTGTTATAACTTAAACCTTGCTAGTAACTGGGTAGAACTTTGACTAGGCGGAAGGATACAATACTCAGTCTGGGGTAGACCAGACAAGGAAGAGATCAGTGTGATCTGCCGAGCAGCTGGGAGAGGTCAAACATCTTACCTCTCCCCAAGACCAGCCCAACATCCTTATCTGGTAAAACATAGAGGTATAGTTGCTATGGTTATGTATAGAAATAGTCTCATTTGCCATTCAGGTCAAGTAGGGAGTGTTAAAGTGACAGGGAGTGAACATATTTAGATTTTGTTTTAGTTTTCTTTTAATAAATTAAGTTAATATTTTGCATTTTTATTGTTTCCATTTGGTTATGTGTATACTTGTCCTGGTCACGTGGTCCACACGAGGCAGAGTTGTATTGGGCGCCGATTCTAACATCGAATCGGAATTATCATTACCGTGTAATTTATTCCACTCTCAAGGTCATCGGTTATAGTGGGGATCAAGCCCCCAAGGTTGATTAATTAGCGTGATCGATCCAGACCTCGATCATTGCTAATTAATCAACCTTGGGGGCTTGATCCCTACTATAACCGATGACCTTGAGAGTGGAATAAATTACACGGTAATGATAATTCCGATTCGATGTTAGAATCGGCGCCCAATACAACTCTGCCTCGTGTCGACCACGTGACCAGGACAAGTATACACATAACCAAATGGAAACAATAAAAATGCAAAATATTAACTTAATTTATTAAAAGAAAACTAAAACAAAATCTAAATATGTTCACTCCCTGTCACTTTAACACTCCCTACTTGACCTGAATGGCAAATGAGACTATTTCTATACATAACCATAGCAACTATACCTCTATGTTTTACCAGCTAAGGATCGATCACGCTAATTAATCAACCTTGGGGGCTTGATCCCCACTATAACCGATGACCTTGAGAGTGGAATAAATTACACGGTAATGATAATTCCGATTCGATGTTAGAATCGGCGCCCAATACAACTCTGCCTCGTGTGGACCACGTGACCAGGACAAGTATACACATAACCAAATGGAAACAATAAAAATGCAAAATATTAACTTAATTTATTAAAAGAAAACTAAAACAAAATCTAAATATGTTCACTCCCTGTCACTTTAACACTCCCTACTTGACCTGAATGGCAAATGAGACTATTTCTATACATAACCATAGCAACTATACCTCTATGTTTTACCAGCTAAGGATGTTGGGCTGGTCTTGGGGAGAGGTAAGATGTTTGACCTCTCCCAGCTGCTCGGCAGATCACACTGATCTCTTCCTTGTCTGGTCTACCCCAGACAGAGTATTGTATCCTTCCGCCTAGTCAAAGTTCTACCCAGTTACTAGCAAGGTTTAAGTTATAACAATTAACCTCTGTTTGTACTGAATTGATCCAGACTGGTTGAATTATTTTACTGAAATTAAATTACACAAGCATCTAACGGCAGAGCTGTTCCCGATCCCCAACATGGTTAATTGAACTTTGAGAAATATTAGACATGTCAACCCTGATGACCTATGACCGCCGGTCACTCCGCCTTACAAGTTAGATCTGATTCGTGATGTCACTGATGGTGACTTAAACTCAATAATTAGAATACTCTTGATATTGTATCCAGTACTATTATACAATACAATTTTAATGCAAAATGAATAAAGGCTAATTTTCTCTAAATTACTGAATACTATAGGATGGTTCATTATACGCAGCTATGAACAAAGCGTCGGTTGTTTCCACCGCGAATCCCCTGGGGGTCAGGTCACCATGCGGGCTCAGCTTCCCATTCTCTTTTGTCGATAAACCACTCTGGATAATTCTTACAACCAGCCTAGTTTGTTACAAGTGTTCCTTGTGAACCAGCAACAGTGATCCTTGTGAACCAGCAACAGTGTTCCTTGTGAACCAGCAACAGTGTTCCTTGTGAACCAGCAACAGTGTTCCGTGTGAACCAACAACAGTGTTCCTTGTGAACCAGCAACAGTGTTCCTTGTGAACCAGCAACAGTGTTCCTTGTGAACCAGCAACAGTGTTCCGTGTGAACCAAAAACAGTGTTCCTTGTGAACCAGCAACAGTGTTCCGTGTGAACCAACAACAGTGTTCCTTGTGAACCAGCAACAGTGTTCCTTGTGAACCAGCAACAGTGTTCCTTGTGAACCAGCAACAGTGTTCCGTGTGAACCAAAAACAGTGTTCCTTGTGAACCAGCAACAGTGTTCCTTGTGAACCAGCAACAGTGTTCCTTGTGAACCAGCAACAGTGTTCCTTGTGAACCAGCAAGAGTGTTCCTTGTGAACCAGCAACAGTGTTCCTTGTGAACCAGCAAGAGTGTTCCTTGTGAACCAGCAACAGTGTTCCTTGTGAACCAGCAACAGTGTTCCTTGTGAACCAGCAACAGTGTTCCATGTGAACCAGCAACAGTGTTCCATGTGAACCAGCAACAGTGTGCCTTGTGAACCAGCAACAGTGTTCCTTGTGAACCAGCAACAGTGTGTAACAAACTAGGCTGGTTGTAAGAATTATCCAGAGTGGTTTATCGACAAAAGAGAATGGGAAGCTGAGCCCGCATGGTGACCTGACCCCCAGGGGATTCGCGGTGGAAATAACCGACGCTTTGTTCATAGCTGCGTATAATGAACCATCCTATAGTATTCAGTAATTTAGAGAAAATTAGCCTTTATTCATTTTGCATTAAAATTGTATTGTACAATAGTTCTGGATACAATATCAAGAGTATTCTAATTATTGAGTTTAAGTCACCATCAGTGACGTCACGAATCAGATCTAACTTGTAAGGCGGAGTGACCGGCGGTCATAGGTCATCAGGGTTGACATGTCTAATATTTCTCAAAGTTCAATTAACCATGTTGGGGATCGGGAACAGCTCTGCCGTTAGATGCTTGTGTAATTTAATTTCAGTAAAATAATTCAACCAGTCTGGATCAATTCAGTACAAACAGAGGTTAATTGTTATAACTTAAACCTTGCTAGTAACTGGGTAGAACTTTGACTAGGCGGAAGGATACAATACTCTGTCTGGGGTAGACCAGACAAGGAAGAGATCAGTGTGATCTGCCGAGCAGCTGGGAGAGGTCAAACATCTTACCTCTCCCCAAGACCAGCCCAACATCCTTAGCTGGTAAAACATAGAGGTATAGTTGCTATGGTTATGTATAGAAATAGTCTCATTTGCCATTCAGGTCAAGTAGGGAGTGTTAAAGTGACAGGGAGTGAACATATTTAGATTTTGTTTTAGTTTTCTTTTAATAAATTAAGTTAATATTTTGCATTTTTATTGTTTCCATTTGGTTATGTGTATACTTGTCCTGGTCACGTGGTCCACACGAGGCAGAGTTGTATTGGGCGCCGATTCTAACATCGAATCGGAATTATCATTACCGTGTAATTTATTCCACTCTCAAGGTCATCGGTTATAGTGGGGATCAAGCCCCCAAGGTTGATTAATTAGCGTGATCGATCCAGACCTCGATCATTGCTAATTAATCAACCTTGGGGGCTTGATCCCCACTATAACCGATGACCTTGAGAGTGGAATAAATTACACGGTAATGATAATTCCGATTCGATGTTAGAATCGGCGCCCAATACAACTCTGCCTCGTGTCGACCACGTGACCAGGACAAGTATACACATAACCAAATGGAAACAATAAAAATGCAAAATATTAACTTAATTTATTAAAAGAAAACTAAAACAAAATCTAAATATGTTCACTCCCTGTCACTTTCACACTCCCTACTTGACCTGAATGGCAAATGAGACTATTTCTATACATAACCATAGCAACTATACCTCTATGTTTTACCAGCTAAGGATCGATCACGCTAATTAATCAACCTTGGGGGCTTGATCCCCACTATAACCGATGACCTTGAGAGTGGAATAAATTACACGGTAATGATAATTCCGATTCGATGTTAGAATCGGCGCCCAATACAACTCTGCCTCGTGTGGACCACGTGACCAGGACAAGTATACACATAACCAAATGGAAACAATAAAAATGCAAAATATTAACTTAATTTATTAAAAGAAAACTAAAACAAAATCTAAATATGTTCACTCCCTGTCACTTTAACACTCCCTACTTGACCTGAATGGCAAATGAGACTATTTCTATACATAACCATAGCAACTATACCTCTATGTTTTACCAGCTAAGGATGTTGGGCTGGTCTTGGGGAGAGGTAAGATGTTTGACCTCTCCCAGCTGCTCGGCAGATCACACTGATCTCTTCCTTGTCTGGTCTACCCCAGACAGAGTATTGTATCCTTCCGCCTAGTCAAAGTTCTACCCAGTTACTAGCAAGGTTTAAGTTATAACAATTAACCTCTGTTTGTACTGAATTGATCCAGACTGGTTGAATTATTTTACTGAAATTAAATTACACAAGCATCTAACGGCAGAGCTGTTCCCGATCCCCAACATGGTTAATTGAACTTTGAGAAATATTAGACATGTCAACCCTGATGACCTATGACCGCCGGTCACTCCGCCTTACAAGTTAGATCTGATTCGTGATGTCACTGATGGTGACTTAAACTCAATAATTAGAATACTCTTGATATTGTATCCAGTACTATTATACAATACAATTTTAATGCAAAATGAATAAAGGCTAATTTTCTCTAAATTACTGAATACTATAGGATGGTTCATTATACGCAGCTATGAACAAAGCGTCGGTTATTTCCACCGCGAATCCCCTGGGGGTCAGGTCACCATGCGGGCTCAGCTTCCCATTCTCTTTTGTCGATAAACCACTCTGGATAATTCTTACAACCAGCCTAGTTTGTTACAAGTGTTCCTTGTGAACCAGCAACAGTGATCCTTGTGAACCAGCAACAGTGTTCCTTGTGAACCAGCAACAGTGTTCCTTGTGAACCAGCAACAGTGTTCCGTGTGAACCAAAAACAGTGTTCCTTGTGAACCAGCAACAGTGTTCCGTGTGAACCAACAACAGTGTTCCTTGTGAACCAGCAACAGTGTTCCTTGTGAACCAGCAACAGTGTTCCTTGTGAACCAGCAACAGTGTTCCGTGTGAACCAAAAACAGTGTTCCTTGTGAACCAGCAACAGTGTTCCTTGTGAACCAGCAACAGTGTTCCTTGTGAACCAGCAACAGTGTTCCTTGTGAACCAGCAAGAGTGTTCCTTGTGAACCAGCAACAGTGTTCCTTGTGAACCAGCAAGAGTGTTCCTTGTGAACCAGCAACAGTGTTCCCTATGAACCAGCAACAGTGTTCCTTGTGAACCAGCAACAGTGTTCCATGTGAACCAGCAACAGTGTTCCATGTGAACCAGCAACAGTGTGCCTTGTGAACCAGCAACAGTGTTCCTTGTGAACCAGCAACAGTGTGTAACAAACTAGGCTGGTTGTAAGAATTATCCAGAGTGGTTTATCGACAAAAGAGAATGGGAAGCTGAGCCCGCATGGTGACCTGACCCCCAGGGGATTCGCGGTGGAAATAACCGACGCTTTGTTCATAGCTGCGTATAATGAACCATCCTATAGTATTCAGTAATTTAGAGAAAATTAGCCTTTATTCATTTTGCATTAAAATTGTATTGTACAATAGTACTGGATACAATATCAAGAGTATTCTAATTATTGAGTTTAAGTCACCATCAGTGACGTCACGAATCAGATCTAACTTGTAAGGCGGAGTGACCGGCGGTCATAGGGCATCAGGGTTGACATGTCTAATATTTCTCAAAGTTCAATTAACCATGTTGGGGATCGGGAACAGCTCTGCCGTTAGATGCTTGTGTAATTTAATTTCAGTAAAATAATTCAACCAGTCTGGATCAATTCAGTACAAACAGAGGTTAATTGTTATAACTTAAACCTTGCTAGTAACTGGGTAGAACTTTGACTAGGCGGAAGGATACAATACTCTGTCTGGGGTAGACCAGACAAGGAAGAGATCAGTGTGATCTGCCGAGCAGC